>NC_086445.1:23965459-24280459 GCF_028390025.1 Pseudophryne corroboree | reverse complement strand
TACTGTTCAAAACATGAATCAGTCACAATGCATACCTCCCAACATTGGGAGAGTACGAGGGACACCATGGTGCGACAAAGCCACGCCCGGCCCAAAATAGGGCGTGGCTTTGCGGTAGTGGTGTAATCGCGAGTCACGCCCCCATTTTCTGTCACTATAGGGGCATGGCAAGCACTCTGTGAGCTGCTGGCATGCCTCCTCTCCCTCTGACTCCCGTGAATAGACGCTGTGCGCATGCGTACGGCGTCTATTCACCGCTGCTCTGCTAGTCAGAGCCGTGACTGTCAGGAGCTCTCAACTGTCCCCCTCCACCGTGGAACACTGCAGCCTGTGGGTAGGACTGTCCTGCGAAAATTGGGACAGTTGGGAGGTATGCGCAATGTCTGTGTAGCTGAGGGATCAGAGCCAGAGGGGTAATCATATAATTATAGGGATCACCAGCCAGAGGGGTAATCATATAATGATAGGGATCAGAGCCAAAGGGGTAATCATATAATGATAGGGATCAGAGCCAGAGGGGTAATCATATAATGATAGGGATCAGAGCCAGAGGGGTAATCATATAATGATAGGGATCAGAGCCAGAGAGGTAATCATATAATGATAGGGATCAGAGCCAGAGGGGTAATCATATAATGATAGGGATCACCAGCAGAGGGGTAATCATATAATGACAGGGATCAGAGCCAGAGGGGTAATCATATAATGATAGGGATCAGAGCCAGAGGGGTAATCATATAATGATAGGGATCAGAGCCGGAGGGGTAATCATATAATGATAGGGATCAGAGCCAGAGGGGTAATCATATAATGATAGGAATCAGAGCCAGAGAGATAATCATATAATGATAGGGATCAGAGCCAGAGGGGTAATCATATAATGATAGGGATCAGAGCCGGAGGGGTAATCATATAATGATAGGGATCACCAGCCAGAGGGGTAATCATATAATGATAGGGATCAGAGCCAGAGGGGTAATCATATAATGATAGAGATCAGAGCCAGAGGGGTAATCATATAATGATAGGGATCACCAGCCAGAGGGGTATTCATATAATGATAGGGATCACCAGCCAGAGGGGTAATCATATAATGATAGGGATCACCATCCAGAGGGGTAATCATATAATGATAGGGATCAGAGCCAGAGGGGTAATCATATAATGATAGGGATCAGAGTCAGAGGGGTAATCATATAATGATAGGGATCACCAGCCAGAGGGGTAATCATATAATGATAGGGATCACCAGCCAGAGGGGTAATCATATAATGATAGGGATCAGAGCCAGAGGGGTAATCATATAATGATAGGGATCAGAGCCAGAGGGGTAATCATATAATGATAGGGATCACCAGCCAGAGGGATAATCATATAATGATAGGGATCACCAGCCAGAGGGGTAATCATATAATGATAGGGATCACCAGCCAGAGGGGTAATCATATAATGATAGGGATCACCAGCCAGAGGGGTAATCATATAATGATAGGAATCACAGACAGAGGGGTAATCATATAATGATAGGGATCAGAGCCAGGGGCGTAATCTTATAATGATAGGGATCAGAGCCAGAGGGGTAATCATATAATGATAGGGATCACCAGCCAGAGGGGTAATAATATAATGATTGGGATCAGAGCCAGAGGGGTAATCATATAATGATAGGGATCAGAGCCAGACAGGTAATCATATAATCATAGGGATCACCAGCCAGAGGGGTAATCATATAATGATAGGGATCAGAGCCAGAGGGGTAATCATATAATGATAGGGATCAGTGCTTTGCGCATGTGTCAGACCCCCATACTGCTCATATGTAATACCATTTCTGCATCATTGGAAGCAGAACTGTTGATGTCAAGTGACTGGCAGTCTGCAGCCATCTGGGAGCGGAGAGAGTGTGGCGACGGCAGCCATTACACAAAATGGAGGCGTGTCACCTCCATTTTGTGGGAGTGCCAAGGCCGGGGTTTCTGTCCTCCAATGGAGATTTCCCAGCCTCTTGGAGGGAGTTGCGACGACCGGCTTGCGTGACCTCTTGGGTCACTCTGCCGGCCAATGGTGTCGCAAGTGACCCACTGCTGCATCCTCTGCAACGGCCGGAGTGTTCTTTTAGATTAGGGGTGGGGAAACTTTGGCCCTCCAGCTGTTGGTGAACTACACATACCAGCAGGCCTTGCTACAGTTTTACTATTTAAAGCTTAAAGTGTGTGTACTGTATTCTGGCGCAGTATCTATCTAAGTATCTGCCCAATCTCACTCCTCTTGTGATCCGCCCACCCTCAGATCACACAAAATGGTAGGGAACAAATATGTGGTGAGGAGAGATCAAAGGCGCTACTGAACACAATAAATCAATATCGAGAAATTAAATATACATCACATGAGTTCTCTGTGAAATTCTCTTTCTCCAATGTCAGAGGTGATTCTTTCTTTTGTCAGTTCAACAACTCTCAGATGTTACATGCATGAAGAAAACAACAAAAACACAAAATGTGTGGTATTGTTTGCCACAATGTGATAATAAAATAATAAAATAGTCCCGTGAATTCTTCAGGAAGAGACAGAGCCCTATGTAGTGGAAATCTTGATAGTGGAGAAAGGGACAGTTCCTCACCACCTCTTCATATCAAAGTGGACGTACCAGAACTCACTTAAAGATATAAAGCACCATACATATCAAGGTATCTTTTATATTTCTTAACAAAGCAGGATTTAATTCCGTTCAATTGAACGTACCACACTCACGTTCTCAGTATATGGATATCCACATATAGCGGTTTCTTTAAAATAGACGTGTAGAAACTTCTCTCCAAAAATTAATTTATTAGACAATTAGACATAATAAAAATGTTTCCATTGAAAAATTCTACAAACTGGTATAGTCAAATAATGTGGGTCAGATGTAAAATGACTATCATGGGTGAATTCCGGACTAACACCCATGTACCACAAATATGCTATACCTTAGGAATTGCCAAGGTAAAAGAAAAATCGGTAGAACACGAATGGATCACTGTCTGGAAGCACCAACGCCGTTTCCACACAAGGTCTTTTTCAAGGTGTATGTCCAGACAGTGGAAGACAGGATATTTATACCATAAAACAGGAAGTAGCAGGGGAACGTGGGTAAACATCTTACAATAACCAATAAGGCTCCAATATATCATTATATCCCACAAGTAAACATATATCTCATGTTTAAAAAACATACATTGTTAAATCTTAATCATTCTGTTATTTTTAAAAGTGCACAGGGGGACAGTGGCATTATCGCCGCACTTCCGCGTTTCAATATGCGTTTCACGAAACCGGAAGTGCCGCGCCAACATACCGACTCATGTCCCTCCTAACATCAAATCTCAGTAAAGACTGTACTAATTTTCCAGGTGCCCTGCTAATATGTATATAGGGAGAGGACACATTGTGGGAACAGGTAGTGGCACAATCGCGGTTCCGCGCACTTCCGCGTTCCAGCTTGCGTTCCACGCAACCGGAAGTGCGCCGTGACAGCGTCACGCTGGATCCTCTCTGACTTACAGGGTCTTACTACAATGATATGAATAAATATAGTGTACACTCTGAACCCGGAAGTGTGCGTTCCACGGGTTCAAACATTGTAGGATAGTAAATCAAAAAGTATTAGCCTAATACAAATAACAAATATAAAATGTTAAAACAACATTTCTCCAGGATATCCCTATACAGATTGCTCCGTAGAGAAAAATTCATAGTCATCGCAGCAAATCTGTATAAATTGAAGGTGCGAGTAAGGAGATAAATAATATCTCCCCACACAGAACATCACTATAAAAATCTTTACCAGGATAATTGACAGTTGTTTCACATAAACCATTTTAGCTCAAAATCTGAGTTCAAACCCCCAGGGGAGAGGGTATTCAACTTAAAAATCCAGTGCATCTCAGCCTTAGCGAGATTAGTCTCCACATCCCTATCCCTCCAGTTGGATCTAATCTGTTGGATACCCATGAACCATGATATTTTAGAGGTTGAGCAGTTATGTTTTTTAAAAAAATGTTCGGAAAGAGAGTGTGTCTGCAGACCTTTTTTTACATTACGTATGTGTTCTGCTATTCTAGTTTTAAGTGATCTACTAGTCCTACCTACATAAAGTAGACCACAGTCACATTTAATTAAATACACAACATTTGTTGTGTGACAGGTAATGAAGGAGTTAATTTTATATTCAATATTATTGACTGTAAAATTTGTTATTTTGGAAGTTTCTGCTGGTATGGTACGGCATGCTATACATGTGCCGCACCTGTGAAACCCTTTTGTACGTATAGGATTGAAGGAATCAACAGATAAAGCACTTTTTACCAAGGCACTTTTAAGATTTCTTCCTTTCCTGTAAATTAATTTGGGTTGAGCGGGAATAATTTCTTTCAGAACTGGATCTCTTAATAGAAGATGCCAGTGTTGTCGAATGATGTGCTCTTGTTTTTTATATAGTCCGCTCCGAACTCTGAGATGAAGGCCCATTCAGCCTGATTAGGCTTTGTCTTAATATTTTCCTTTTTTAGAATGTCTTTTCTGTCCATACCTTCAACCTCTTCCTCTGCTTTTTCAAGGAGTTCCAAATTGTAACCCTTTTTCAGAAATTTGCTCTTCATGGCTTTCTTCTGGGTTTGATAGTGATGGTTCTCGCTACAGTTCCTCTTTAGCCTCAGGAATTGTCCTTTCGGAATACCCCTTAGCCAATGCAGGTGATGTTGGCTCGTGAATGGAATAAAACTGTTAGAGTAGGTGGGTTTGGTATACCCCTTAGTGTGTATAATATTATCCTTAATATATACAGTCAAATAAAGAAAATTTATTTCATCTAGACTTATATTGTATGTCAATTTTATATTCTTATCGTTAGAGTTTAGATGAGAGCAAAAATCCTCCAAATTATGGCGTTCTCCTTTCCATACAAAAATGATATCATCTATATACCTGTACCATGACACCAAGTCCGCACCAGCCAATGTGTGGTTCCACACATGCTCTTCCTCCCATCTTGACATGAAGAGGTTTGCATAGCTTGGTGCGAACTTGGTGCCCATAGCCGTTCCTACTTTTTGCAAAAAATAATCTCCATTGAAAAAGAAGAAATTATTCTCAAGTACAAATTGAATACTTTCTAAAATGAATTCAATTTTCTCTATATCTAACTCTGATTTTTCTAAGTGCCACTTTACTGCACTTAGACCATCTTTATGGTCAATAATAGTGTACAGTGATGTGACATCAGCTGCCACCAAAAAAGCCCCTTGTCGCCATTCCACTTCTGCTAGTTTATTGATGGTCTCCGTTGTATCCTTTAGGTGGGATTTTCCCTTAACTACTAGCGGTTGTAGATAGAAATCTATCATTTTAGATATTTAATCTAAGCTCATGTGAGTTAACGAAAGATGAAGAACGTATTCTACAGAAAGGCCTTAAATTCGCCCCCACTTCAACCACGGATGCGTTCAATATGAACAATAGGAAAGATATTAGCGCTTATTGGTCACAAATGCAAAGGTGTGTCACAATTAAATCACAATTTATTGTAGGAGTAAAGTTAAAAATGCAATGCACATTAGTGAATAATACCACATAAAAACACTTAAATGAAAGAAATTGTGTAACTCCCAATGGTGTATCATCCTGTTGGAAAATTTAGCAAGAATGGACCTGTTCCTATGAGAGTCCCCTTGGTTAGTAAGGTTCAATGTCCTATTCGTCGAATAGATGGTTACCACCAGCGTGTCTCGAGGCAATTAGGCGAATCTGCGTCCGCAAGAATGCTGTTCCTCGGCGGGTGGTGAATGGTGACTTTCCACGGTGAAATAGGAATGTCCTTGTATCCAATGGAAATGTTCAACGGGGGCTTGGTCCCCTGTTTATATACAGCTGCTGTGGTGAACCTCGCATCAAGCGCCTGGGAGTAGTAATACCTTAGGGTATTTCTTTTCCTATATCACGGATGCGTTCAATGCCCATATTGATGTACAGAAATTTTCCAGGAAAACTTACTTTAAAAAAGTTTTTTGCCATCAATACCGAAACAAAGACCCCAGATATAGATACATTGGGAAGTACTCCTTTTAAAAAGAGATCCACCTTTTTTCCATTCCATGTTAAAGGATGTATGGTAGAAAGCTTCACCAAATCTGTGGTGGAAGATTTCCAGAAAATGAAAACATCACAAATCACAAGAAAGTCCCATCAGAAACACAACATCACTAAAAAAGAGAGGTTAGCTATAAAAACTCTCCAGAGGGATAAGAACATAGTAATAAAACCTTGTGATAAGGGTGGTGGGATAACAGTTCAAGATGAAGCTGATTACATTAAAGAAATCACGACACAATTAAATGCAAACGGTACTTATCAAAAACTGAAATCTGATCCGACAGTTAAAATTAAGAACAACTATTTAAAATTCATCACGAAATACCTGGAGAAAGGCACAATAACAAAAAAAAAATCGGTTTTCTAAATATTGAGCATCCAAAAACCCCAACAATCTATACTTTACCGAAGGTTCATAAAAATCCAACACAACTTCCGGGGCGCCCAATAATTTCAGGCGTAGGGAGCCTGACCACAAACCTATCTGAAATTATAGATTTCTATCTACAACCGCTAGTAGTTAAGGGAAAATCCCACCTAAAGGATACAACGGAGACCATCAATAAACTAGCAGAAGTGGAATGGCGACAAGGGGCTTTATGGTGGCAGCTGATGTCACATCACTGTACACTATTATTGACCATAAAGATGGTCTAAGTGCAGTAAAGTGGCACTTAGAAAAATCAGAGATAGATATAGAGAAAATTGAATTCATTTTAGAAAGTATTCAATTTGTACTTGAGAATAATTTCTTCTTTTTCAATGGAGATTATTTTCTGCAAAAAGTAGGAACGGCTATGGGCACTAAGTTCGCACCAAGCTATGCAAACCTCTTCATGTCAAGATTGGAGGAAGAGCATGTGTGGAACCACACATTGGCTGGTGCGGACTTGGTGTCATGGTACAGGTATATAGATGATATCATTTTTGTGTGGAAAGGAGAACGCCATAATTTGGAGGATTTTTGCTCTCATCTAAACTCTAACGATAAGAATATAAAATTGACATACAATATAAGTCAAGAAGAAATACATTTTCTTGATTTGACTGTATATATTAAGGATAATATTATACACACTAAGGGGTATACCAAACCCACCTACTCTAACAGTTTTATTCCATTCACGAGCCAACATCACCCACATTGGCTAAGGGGTATTCCGAAAGGACAATTCCTGAGGCTAAAGAGGAACTGTAGCGAGAACCATCACTATCAAACCCAGAAGAAAGCCATGAAGAGCAAATTTCTGAAAAAGGGTTACAATTTGGAACTCCTTGAAAAAGCAGAGGAAGAGGTTGAAGGTATGGACAGAAAAGACATTCTAAAAAAGGAAAATATTAAGACAAAGCCTAATCAGGCTGAATGGGCCTTCATCTCAGAGTTCGGAGCGGACTATAAAAAACAAGAGCACATCATTCGACAACACTGGCATCTTCTATTAAGAGATCCAGTTCTGAAAGAAATTATTCCCGCTCAACCCAAATTCATTTACAGGATAGGAAGAAATCTTAAAAGTGCCTTGGTAAAAAGTGCTTTACCTGTTGATTCCTTCAATCCTATATGTACAAAAGGGTTTCACAGGTGCGGCACATGTACAGCATGCCATACCATACCAGCAGAAACTTCCAAAATAACAAACTTTACAGTCAATAATATTGAATATAAAATTAACTCCTTCATTACTTGTCACACAACAAATGTTGTGTATTTAATTAAATGTGACTGTGGTCTACTTTATGTAGGTAGGACTAGTAGATCACTTAAAACTAGAATAGCAGAACACATACGTAATGTAAAAAAAGGTCTGCAGACACACTCTCTTTCCGAACATTTTTTTAAAAAACATAACTGCTCAACCTCTAAAATATCATGGTTCATGGGTATCCAACAGATTAGATCCAACTGGAGGGATAGGGATGTGGAGACTAATCTCGCTAAGGCTGAGATGCACTGGATTTTTAAGTTGAATACCCTCTCCCCTGGGGGTTTGAACTCAGATTTTGAGCTAAAATGGTTTATGTGAAACAACTGTCAATTATCCTGGTAAAGATTTTTATAGTGATGTTCTGTGTGGGGAGATATTATTTATCTCCTTACTCGCACCTTCAATTTATACAGATTTGCTGCGATGACTATGAATTTTTCTCTACGGAGCAATCTGTATAGGGATATCCTGGAGAAATGTTGTTTTAACATTTTATATTTGTTATTTGTATTAGGCTAATACTTTTTGATTTACTATCCTACAATGTTTGAACCCGTGGAACGCACACTTCCGGGTTCAGAGTGTACACTATATTTATTCATATCGTTGTAGTAAGACCCAGTAAGTCAGAGAGGATCCAGCGTGACGCTGTCACGGCGCACTTCCAGTTGTGTGGAACGCAAGCTGGAATGCGGAAGTGCGCGGAACCGCGATTGTGCCACTACCTGTTCCCACAATGTGTCCGCTCCCTATATACATATTAAAAGGGCACCTGGAAAATTAGTACAGTCTTTATTGAGATTTGATGTTAGGAGGGACATGAGTCGGTATGTTGGCGCGGCACTTCCGGTTTCGTGAAACGCATATTGGAACGCGGAAGTGCGGCGATAATGCCACTGTCCCCCTGTGCACTTTTAAAAATAACAGAATGATTAAGATTTAACAATGTATGTTTTTTAAACATGAGATATATGTTTACTTGTGGGATATAATGATATATTGGAGCCTTATTGGTTATTGTAAGATGTTTACCCACGTTCCCCTGCTACTTCCTGTTTTATGGTATAAATATCCTGTCTTCCACTGTCTGGACATACACCTTGAAAAAGACCTTGTGTCGAAATGGCGTTGGTGCTTCCAGACAGTGATCCATTCGTGTTCTACCGATTTTTCTCTTACCTTCGCAATTCCTAAGGTATAGCATATTTGTGGTACATGGGTGTTAGTCCGGAATTCACCCATGATAGTCATTTTACATCTGACCCACATTATTTGACTATACCAGTTTGTGGGATTTTTTTAAAGGAAACATTTTTATTTTGTCTAATTGTCTAATAAATAAATTTTTGGAGAGAAGTTTCTACACGTCTATTTTAAAGAAACCGCTATATGTGGATATCCATATTCTGAGTTTTACTATTTGGCCATGCTAAAACTGTTGCAGGGCATGCTGGGATGTGTAGTTCAACCACAGCTGGAGGGCCGCAGGTACCCCACCACTGTTTTAGTTGCCTTGCAGGCTCTTATTAATACTTCTGCTTCCAGATCGGGAACACACTGCTAATCGTGTTTGTCAGCTACTTCGGCAGCCGCGTTCACCGACCGCGATTCATCGGCTGTGGCGCTTTGGTTGTGTGTGTGGCCGGCATCACCATGTGTCTGCCTCACTTCATTATGGGACCGTACGAATACGACAAATCAGTTGCCAGTAAGTTCCTGACTTGTGTGATTGAGACTGGGATGAGGATCCCCCCATATTGTGTTGTACGCCCTGATATCACAGCCCCGGTTTCACTCTCCCTCTATCTATTCCAGGCGTATACAGCAACGCTACGGATATCTGCCAGCCCAGCCTGTCTGGGCAGAGTGAGAGCGACAGCCAGTGCGTGACGCAGACGGGGAAGGAGAACAACCAGGTTTTGTTTATACTCTTCATCGGGCAGTTCCTGCTTGGCGTTGGCGGTGTGCCCATCCAGCCCTTCGGCATATCTTACATTGACGATTTTGCCAGCAAGAAAAACTCCCCTCTCTATATAGGTGAGATTGGCCGAAAGCAGAGGGAATTGGATGTACAGGTGTAGCCATTCTCATCTTCACCGCAATGCGTACGCATGTGCGCACCCATGCGGCATGTGACTGTTCATGCCAGCATGTGAATTCCTTATCGGTGCGCACGTGTGTTCACCTGCACACTTTTTGCGATTGCGAAGACAAGAATGGCTGCATCTCTGTCACACAATTGTCTGTTACTGTATAGGACTTATTCAGGTTAAAATGTTTAACTTAAATAGAACTAAATTTATCCAAATTTGGGGACATTTTTGGTTGGTTGGTTGGTTGGTTGGTTGGTGGGTTGGTTAGTTGGTTGGTGAGTTGATTGGTTAGTTGGATGGCAGGTGGGTTGGTTAGTTGGTTGGTGGGTGGATTGGTTAGTTGGATGGCGGGTTGGTTTGTTAGTTGGATGGTGGGTGGGTTGGTTAGTTGGCTGGCAGGTGGATTGGTTAGTTGGAGGGTGGGTGGGTTGGTTAGTTGGTTGGCGTTTGGGTTAGTTAGTTGGTTGGCGGGTGGGTTGGTTAGTTGGATGGTGGGTTGGTTGGTTAGTTGGATGGCCGGTTGGTTTGTTAGTTGGATGGTGGGTGGGTTGGTTAGTTGGCTGGCAGGTGGATTGGTTAGTTGGAGGGTGGGTGGGTTGGTTGGTTGGTTGGCGTTTGGGTTAGTTAGTTGGTTGGCGGGTGGGTTGGTTAGTTGGATGGTGGGTGGGTTGGTTGGTTAGTTGGATGGTGGGTTGGTCAGTTGGTTGGCGTTTGGGTTGGTTAGTTGGTTGGTGGGTGGGTTGGTTAGTTGGATGGTGGGTTGGTTGGTTAATTTCATGTAATTTGAAAAATGTTAAATTATAAGAGTGGGTACACATCAGGATGACATACCAATGGTTGGAACGAATTCCCTTTCGACACGGACCATGCAATATTAGCCGTACACACTTGACAATGTAATGAATGACGGAACGATACCTTGTTCCGTCCTACATTACATTGAATGGCCAGGCATATGATATAATCGGATTGGCCGGTCAGCACAGCCAGCCAGGCGTAGTCTCATGCAACCCACGGAAACGCGCAAGTACACAGTGTAGATGATTTATCGTTCCAATATGGCAAATCGTCCTGATATCGTTCTAGTGTGTACCCACCCTAAGTGTGATAAGTGTAGAGATACTGTACTCAATGAATAATAGCATTTCTCTGACGTCCTAGTGGATGCTGGGACTCCGTAAGGACCATGGGGATATAGCGGCTCCGCAGGAGACAGGGCACAAAATAAAAGCTTAAGGATCAGGTGGTGTGCACTGGCTCCTCCCCTATGACCCTCCTCCAAGCCTCAGTTAGATTTTTGTGCCCGGCCGAGAAGGGTGCAATCTAGGTGGCTCTCCTGAGCTGCTTAGAATAAAAGTTTAGTTAGGTTTTTTTATTTTCAGTGAGTCCTGCTGGCAACAGGCTCACTGCATCGTGGGACTAAGGGGAGAAGAAACGGACTCACCTGAGTGCAGAGTGGATCGGGTTTCTTAGGCTACTGGACACTAGCTCCAGAGGGACGATCACAGGTTCAGCCTGGATGGGTCACCGGAGCCGCGCCGCCGTCCCCCTTACAGAGCCAGAAGAGACGAAGAGGTCCGGTGAAATCGGCGGCAGAAGACATCCTGTCTTCAGACTAAGGTAGCGCACAGCACCGCAGCTGTGCGCCATTGCTCTCAGCACACTTCACACTCCGGTCACTGAGGGTGCAGGGCGCTGGGGGGGGCGCGCCCTGAGACGCAATATAACAGAATACCTTAGGTGGCAAAACAGAATACATCACATATAGCTCCTGGGCTATATGGATGTATTTTAATCCCCTGCCATTTTACACAAAAAAGTGGGAGATAAGGACGTCGTGAAGGGGCGGAGCCTATCTCCTCAGCACACAAGCGCCATTTTCCCTCACAGCTCCGCTGGAAGGACGGCTCCCTGACTCTCCCCTGCAGTCCTGCTTCAGAATCAGGGTAAAAAAGAGAAGGGGGGCATTGTTGGCAGCAAATAACAATAATTAACAGCAGCTATAAGGGAATAACACTTATATAAGGTTATCCCTGTATATATATATATATATAGCGCTGGGTGTGTGCTGGCAGACTCTCCCTCTGTCTCTCCAAAGGGCTAAGTGGGGTCCTGTCCTCTATCGGAGCATTCCCGGTGTGTGTGTGCTGTGTGTCGGTACGCGTGTGTCGACATGTATGAGGAGGAAAATTATGTGGAGGCGGAGCAGTTGCCTGCGTTGGTGATGTCACCCCCTAGGGAGTCGACACCTGACTGGATGATTGTATTTAAACAATTAAGTGATAATGTCAACAATTTGCAAAAAACTGTTGACGACATGAGACAGCCGGCAAATCAGTTAGTGCCTGTCCAGGCGTCTCAGACACCGTCAGGGGCGCTAAAACGCCCGTTACCTCGGTGGGTCGACACAGACCCTGACACAGATACTGAGTCTAGTGTCGACGGTGACGAGACAAACGTAATGTCCAGTAGGGCCACACGTTACATGATCACGGCAATGAAAGAGGCATTGAACCTTTCTGACACTACAAGTACCACAAAGAAGGGTATTATGTGGGGTGAGAAAAAACTACCAATATTTTTTCCTGAGTCAGAGGAAATAAATGAGGTGTGTGAAAAAGCGTGGGTTTCTCCCGATAAAAAACAGCTAATTTCTAAAAAATTATTAGCATTATATCCTTTCCCGCCAGAGGTTAGGGCGCGTTGGGAAACACCCCCTAGGGTAGATAAGGCGCTCACACGTTTATCTAAACAAGTAGCGTTACCGTCTCCTGATACGGCTACCCTCAAAGAACCAGCTGATAGAAGGCTGGAAAATATCATAAAAAGTATATACACACATACTGGTGTTATACTGCGACCAGCAATCGCCTCAGCCTGGATGTGCAGTGCTGGAGTCGCATGGTCGGATTCCCTGACTGAGAATATTGATACCCTGGATAGGGACAATATTTTGTTAACTATAGAACATTTAAAGGATGCATTATTATATATGCGTGATGCACAGAGGGATATTTGCACCCTGGCATCAAGAGTAAGTGCTATGTCCATCTCTGCCAGAAGAGCGTTGTGAACGCGACAGTGGTCAGGGGATGCGGATTCCAAACGGCACATGGAAGTATTGCCGTATAAAGGGGAGGAGTTATTTGGGGCTGGTCTATCGGACCTGGTGGCCACGGCAACGGCTGGAAAATCCACCTTTTTACCCCAGGTCACTCCACATCAGCAGAAAAAGACACCGTCTTTTCAATCTCAGTCCTTTCGTTCCCATAAGTACAAGCGAGCAAAAGGCCACTCCTTTCTGCCCCGGGGCAGAGGAAGAGGAAAAAGACTGCACCATGCAGCCGCTTCCCAAGAGCAGAAGCCCTCCCCTGCTTCTGCCAAGTCTTCAGCATGACGCTGGGGCTTTACAAGCAGACTCAGATATGGTGGGGGCCCGTCTCAAAAATTTCAACGCGCAGTGGGCTCACTCGCAAGTGGATCCCTGGATTCTACAGGTAGTATCGCAGGGGTACAAACTGGAATTCGAGGCGTTTCCCCCTCATCGTTTCCTGAAGTCTGCTTTACCAAAGTCTCCCTCCGACAGGGAGGCAGTTCTAGAAGCCATTCACAAGCTGTATTCCCAGCAGGTGATAATCAAGGTACCCCTCCTGCAACAAGGAAAGGGGTATTATTCCACGCTGTTTGTGGTACCGAAGCCGGACGGCTCGGTGAGACCAATTTTAAATCTGAAATCCTTGAACACTTACATAAAAAGGTTCAAATTCAAGATGGAGTCACTCAGAGCAGTGATAGCGAACCTGGAAGAAGGGGACTATATGGTGTCTCTGGACATCAAAGATGCTTATCTCCACGTCCCGATATACCCTTCTCACCAAGGGTACCTCAGGTTTGTAGTACAAAACTGTCATTATCAGTTTCAGACGCTGCCGTTTGGATTGTCCACGGCACCTCGGGTCTTTACCAAGGTAATGGCCGAAATGATGATTCTTCTACGAAGAAAAGGCATTTCAATTATCCCTTACTTGGACGATCTCCTGATAAGGGCAAGATCCAGGGAACAGTTAGAAGTCGGAGTAGCACTATCTCAGGTAGTGTTACGTCAGCACGGGTGGATTCTAAATATTCCAAAATCGCAGCTGATTCCAACGACACGTCTACTGTTCCTAGGAATGATTCTGGACACAGTCCAGAAGAAGGTGTTTCTCCCGGAGGAGAAGGCCAGGGAGTTATCCGAGCTAGTCAGGAACCTCCTAAAACCAGGACAGGTCTCAGTGCATCAGTACACGAGGGTCCTGGGGAAAATGGTGGCTTCTTACGAAGCGATTCCATTCGGAAGATTCCATGCAAGAACATTTCAGTGGGATCTACTGGACAAATGGTCCGGATCGCATCTGCAGATGCATCAGCGGATAACCCTGTCGCCAAGGACAAGGGTGTCTCTCCTGTGGTGGCTGCAGAGTGCTCATCTACTAGAGGGCCGCAGATTTGGCATTCAGGATTGGATCCTGGTAACCACGGATGCCAGCCTGAGAGGCTGGGGAGCAGTCACACAGGGAAGGAATTTCCAGGGCCTGTGGTCAAGCTTGGAAACGTCTCTTCATATAAACATTCTGGAACTAAGGGCCATTTACAATGCCCTAAGTCAAGCAAAACCTCTGCTTCAGGGTCAGGCGGTGTTGATCCAATCGGACAACATCACGTCAGTCGCCCACGTAAACAGACAGGGCGGCACGAGAAGCAGGAGGGCAATGGCAGAAGCTGCAAGGATTCTTCGCTGGGCGGAAAATCATGTGATAGCACTGTCAGCAGTATTCATTCCGGGAGTGGACAACTGGGAAGCAGACTTCCTCAGCAGACACGACCTTCACCCGGGAGAGTGGGGACTTCACCCAGAAGTCTTCCACCTGATTGTAAACCGTTGGGAAAAACCAAAGGTGGACATGATGGCGTCACGTCTAAACAAAAAACTGGACAGATATTGCGCCAGGTCAAGGGACCCTCAGGCAATAGCAGTGGACGCTCTGGTAACGCCGTGGGTGTACCAGTCAGTGTATGTGTTCCCTCCTCTGCCTCTCATACCAAAAGTACTGAGAATCATAAGAAGGAGAGGAGTAAGAACTATACTCGTGGTTCCGGATTGGCCAAGACGGACTTGGTACCCGGAACTTCAAGAGATGCTCACGGACGAACCGTGGCCTCTACCTCTAAGAAAGGACCTGCTACTGCAGGGGCCTTGTCTGTTCCAAGACTTACCGCGGCTGCGTTTGACGGCATGGCGGTTGAACGCCGGATCCTGAGGGAAAAAGGCATTCCAGAAGAAGTCATCCCTACTCTGGTCAAAGCCAGGAAGGACGTAACCGCAAAACATTATCACCGCATTTGGCGTAAATATGTTGCATGGTGTGAGGCCAAGAAGGCCCCTACAGAGGAATTTCAACTGGGTCGTTTCCTTCATTTCCTGCAAACAGGACTGTCTATGGGCCTAAAATTAGGGTCCATTAAGGTTCAAATTTCGGCCCTGTCGATTTTCTTCCAGAAAGAACTGGCTTCAGTACCTGAAGTTCAGACATTTGTAAAAGGGGTGCTGCACATACAGCCTCCTTTTGTGCCTCCAGTGGCACCTTGGGATCTCAATGTGGTGTTGAGTTTTCTAAAGTCACATTGGTTTGAACCACTTTCCACTGTGGACTTAAAATATCTCACATGGAAGGTGTCGATGCTGTTAGCCTTGGCTTCAGCCAGGCGTGTGTCAGAATTGGCGGCTTTATCATATAAAAGCCCTTACTTGATATTTCATTCTGACAGGGCGGAATTGAGGACTCGTCCTCAATTTCTACCTAAGGTGGTTTCTGCATTTCACATGAACCAACCTATTGTGGTACCTGCGGCTACCAGGGACTTAGAGGACTCTAAGTTGCTTGACGTTGTCAGGGCCTTGAAAATATATGTTTCCAGGACGGCTGGAGTCAGAAAATCTGACTCGCTGTTTATCCTGTATGCACCCAACAAGCTGGGTGCTCCTGCTTCTAAGCAGACGATTGCTCGTTGGATTTGTAGTACAATTCAGCTTGCACATTCTGTGGCAGGATTGCCACTGCCAAAATCAGTAAAAGCCCATTCCACAAGGAAGGTGGGCTCATCTTGGGCGGCTGCCCGAGGGGTCTCGGCTTTACAACTTTGCCGAGCAGCTACTTGGTCAGGGGCAAACACGTTTGCTAAATTCTACAAATTTGATACCCTGGCTGAGGAGGACCTGGAGTTCTCTCATTCGGTGCTGCAGAGTCATCCGCACTCTCCCGCCCGTTTGGGAGCTTTGGTATAATCCCCATGGTCCTTACGGAGTCCCAGCATCCACTAGGACGTCAGAGAAAATAAGATTTTACTTACCGATAAATCTATTTCTCGTAGTCCGTAGTGGATGCTGGGCGCCCATCCCTAGTGCGGATTGTCTGCAATACTTGTATATAGTTATTGTTACAAAAATTCGGGTTATTATTGTTGTGAGCCATCTTTTCAGAGGCTCCTTTGCGTTTATCATACTGTTAACTGGGTTCAGATCACAAGTTGTACGGTGTGATTGGTGTGGCTGGTATGAGTCTTACCCGGGATTCAATATCCTTCCTTATTATGTACGCTCGTCCGGGCACAGTATCCTAACTGAGGCTTGGAGGAGGGTCATAGGGGGAGGAGCCAGTGCACACCACCTGATCCTTAAGCTTTTATTTTGTGCCCTGTCTCCTGCGGAGCCGCTATATCCCCATGGTCCTTACGGAGTCCCAGCATCCACTACGGACTACGAGAAATAGATTTATCGGTAAGTAAAATCTTATTTTTTTTGCAATGTATACAAAATTCTGTCATGATCTGAAATGTAAGACTTTCCACCCGCATCGCCTGAAGTTTCTGCAAGTCATGAAATCCACCCCCAGGTATTCACTTAACAATGCTTGAAAATACAAATGCCCCCCAACCTAGTCCATGCTCTTGATGCAGATGAGCTCATTGGCCACCGATGCAGCTATAACAACTCGTTCCCCGTTATCATAATCAATTGAAGAATTAGCAGTCTGCATTATGGGGATAATCTCTATGGCTACCCACCAGCAAGTTCACAAGTTTATAAACATCCGTATACACTACTTTCAGTGGAATTGCATCCGTGATGGGATCCCAGCACCGGCATTCAGAGGTTGACATACTCTCCACATAGTGAGTCTTGACCACCCGTACCCAACCCTTCCTCCACACCATTACACCGCCACCCCAGCCTGAGATAAAGTGGACTGAAGAGAGATGGTCTATTTACTAAGAGATGGATGGAGATATAGAGGTTGACATACTCTCCACATAGTGAGTCTTGACCATCCGTACCCAAGCCTTCCTCCACACCATTACACCGCCACCCCAGCCTGAGATAAAGTGGACTGAAGAGAGATGGTCTATTTACTAAGAGATGGATGGAGATATAGAGGTTGACATACTCTCCACATAGTGAGTCTTGACCATCCGTACCCAAGCCTTCCTCCACACCATTACACCGCCACCCCAGCCTGAGATAAAGTGGACTGAAGAGAGATGGTCTATTTACTAAACCATGGATGGAGATAAAGTCGCTAAAGATAAAGTACCGGCCAATCGGCTCCTAACTGATTTCAAACTTTTTCAAACACAGCCTGTGACACATGACAGTTAGGAGCCAATTGGCTGATACTTTATCTCCAGTGACTTTATCTCCATCCAAGGGTTTGTAAACAGACCCCTCAGTACCAAACAATCAGCTCATAACTGTCATTTTTCAAACACAGCTTGTAAACCCAAGGTCAGGACTTTGTAGGTCCACCATGTGCAGTACAGACATCCTTCTTGGCAAACTCTCCACAAGTTCCTGAACATCAGCAGGCGGCATGTTTTGTAATTCCACCTTAAGGGCCTAATTTACTAAGCCTTGGATGGAGATAAAGTGGACGGAGATAAAGTACCAGCCAAACAGCTCCTAACTGTCATTTTTGCAAACACAGCCTGTGACACGGCAGTTGGGAGCTGATTGGCTGATACTTTATCTCCGTCCACTTTATCTCCATACAAGGCTTAGTACATAGACCCCTAATTCAGATCTGATCGCAGCAGCAAATTTGTTAGCGAATGAGCAAAACCATGTGCACTGCAGGGGGGCAGATATAACATGTGCAGTACAGTGACCAACTGCGACCCAGAAGAAGGTGAGTTCTGCCTAGAATCGGTCCAGTTCATCCCAGAGGTCCACAATGGCGTTAAGATCTGGATTCTGAGCTGGCCAGTCCATCGTCGTCCTGAAAACATGACATTGTCATCCTGATAAAAAGCATCTGTCATTTCTATAGAACTGCCACAATGTAGGAAGTACAGAGTTAGCAGGAACATCTCTATACTTCTCAGAATGAATGTGACCATGTATTACAACTAGTGGACCCATGCCAAACCAACTGACATAGCCCCACAGCATAACGCCACCACCTCCGTGCTTTACTGTAGGCTCTGTACACTCTGGCAACAGACGTTCTCCCGGCAATCGCCAAACATCCATCTGACCTGACAAGTGTAAACCGTGATTTGTCACTCCATAACGCTTGCCCCTATTTTTCCAATGACCAGTTTTTGCACTCGTGTAAGCGCTGGGCTGCATTCTTCTTTGTGATTATAAGCAGCTGCTCGTCCATAATATCCAAGTGCATGGGTCTCCCTACCAAGTGTTCTTGTCAAAACCAGCACATTAGTGGCCATTTGGAACCTGTGTGCCGTTGTATGCATGGGACAACCCTTGTTCTTTTGCAGATCCCTGGTTAGCCCTCTCCAGTTCCTGGGTTGCAGTTTTGCGGATCTTCTAGGGCGAGGTGCATTCCTGCATCCTCCCTAACATCTGCCAGAACCCTATCTCCGACGCGTTGGACCTGCCGCAGACCCCGGAGTTTGTTATCCAGAAAACACCATCTCTGGAATGCTCCTGGTCCAGCGCATTCCAGATGTGGAATACTCAACCTGTATATATTTAATTGGCTAAACAGTTTTTTGTGAGAGCAACTACTCCGCAACGATAAAACTGATTTTGATGCTTCAGGTGTCAATTGATAGGGTGTGTGATGTAGATGAGCAATAAGGTCGCAGAATTGTGATAAGTGGTCAGGCTGTTGAGGAATAATGTTGGTATGCTTTTTCCTTTTGCGTTGTATATTACAGCGAAGCCCTTGCCAAATTCTTTCTGTCCTTAATTCAGTTGATATACAGTAGGACCCTATAGAGTACGGATTGCAAATTCTTCTAAAAAGCAGAATTTGCAATACGTTATTTCTCATGCTACCCGGCACCCGCCAACTTCGACCATGCACTCATTGTGATCGTGCCGCAACTAGTGCGCGGTCACAGAAAATATGGAAGCCTCCTGCCGGTGCAGCCTGGCTGCAACGCAAGGAGTGCCGCCACCAATTTTTTTCGATCGGAGCGGAGTTGTTTTTTCCTCCTGCAGGTTCTCTTTAACAGAAAATAGTTTCACATTGTTTCATTATAAGATACATGTTACATGGGGTATGGGACTCAGGGTCGACAGTGTCTGGGTCAACACCCATTAGGTCTACACCTATTGGTTGACAGTGACTAAGTCGACACTAGAAATAGGTCGACATGGACATTAGGTCGACGAGAACAAGGTCGACGTGAAGAAAGGTCGACATGAGTTTTTTTTGGTGTTGTTTTCTTCATAAAGTAACCGGGAACCACAATTAGTGCACTGCGTCCCCTCGCATGGCTCACTTCGGGCAAGATGCCTCGCTACGCTACCGCACAGGTTACCGTTCCCAATCATTGTCCACGTGGATCGTAAAGTATCAAAAAGTTCAAAAAAAAGAATTAAATAAAAACCTCCTGTCGACCTTTCTGCATGTTGACCCAGTGGTCGAGTCGACCTATTTCTAGTGCTGACCTATTCACTGTCGACCTAATGGGTGTCGACCCAGAGTCCGGATACCATTACATGTGCCCGATGCCCAGTTAGCATCAGAGCCCTATTTTAAGGCAGATGGTTTCTTTTCCTTCTTTCATTTATTTCCATAACTGGAAAGTAACATCTTATTCTGTGGATCTGACTGAAGTAACATGTTACTGTACAGTGTCTGCAGCTGTAATCTCTCCTCTGTGTTTTCTGTTAGTTTTTCTCATTTCTAAACCGACCGTTGATAAATGACAAGAGATTATCCCCTGACAGACCTGACAATACAAGGGAAAGCGATATTAGGATTATTGCTTATAAAAGCCGCCTTTACACCTGACATCCATCTTTATTATCACTATACATTCTCGGAGCGCTCTGGCAAATTGTCTGTTGTCACAAATCTTCTCTGTTACATAATGCATGAATGAGCCAGATTAACACGTACCGGAATAAAGGAAGAACACCGAGGGCATGATAGGTGGACGCAGCGGTGATGTGGAATGCTAGCGGACGATGTCTTAAATCTATGCATGCGCCTGAATCACGACGCATGGTTATCGCACAGAGCAAATTTGGAAGCAGAGAGATTGTTTTTTTTATTGGGAGGTAATTTAGCACTTGTCAAAACCATCTGGCTGGGGTTGAATAGACATCTAGGGAGCAGCTGTCATCCTTGGATGATGTAATATACCTCTGCATTAAAGTGGGTCTTCGGCATAGGAAGAGAGCTCAAGATAGGGAACAACCTCATCACTCCAGCTGCAAAGTGGCTCCTTGGTACGCTGTTCTTCTTATGCCCCCCAAGGAGGCCATGCAAATTGGGAAATCATGTCTCCCACCTGAGGAGCAAGAAAGGAGGTACAGAAACAACCTCTGCCTTTACTGGGTGGAACCAGGATACCTTTTCGTTAACTGTCCCAAGCATTTGGAAACTAAGAAGCTTAACTAACCAAGGGTTATAGTGCCGAGACACACTCCACGATACAAAGAACTGCTACTCAGAATAACTACAATAAACTCTGCAATCTAACATACAGCAAATTCAAGGTTCTTTGTATGCTTTTTGTCCAAAAACAATACTAGCCCACCAACCAACATCTAGGTGACCTCGTCTCTGGTGGGTCCCTAACACGAAGTTTGAATTCAGGGTGGTGGACCCTAACAAGATGATGAGAGCCAGTGACCAAGAGCAGCACAACAATGAAAATTTAAGGTTTAGTTAGTCTTAAGGAAGCAAAAAGCTATGTACAGAATTAAAGTTTTACACAGGTGAAAGGTGTTAAGATAAATAAATAAATGAATGAAAAAAGTGTACAGTAGTATTAAAAAATAATTCAGAGTGTTAAAAAGTGCTAAATTAAATGTCATAGCGTGCCACCCCAAGGTAACATGGCCACACCATCCCAGGCGGCCAGAACCCTGAACCCATCCCCAAAACTGTGAAGAACTTAGCCAATATTTTTATGAAAGAAATATTTAAGCTGCATGGATTTCCTGAAAATATTGTTTCAGATCAGGGAGTACAGTTTATGTGCAAGTTTTGGAGGGCTCTCTACAAAAGTTTCAACATTAAGTTTGATTTCTTAACAGCATACCACCCACAGAGTAATGGTCAAACAGAATATGTAAACTAAGACCTGAAGAAATTGATCAGGATTTATGTCTCGGCCAATCAGGATCATTAGGTTTCACTCTTGCTGTGGGCTGAATTCACCTGTAATAACCTCTTCCACGAGGCTTCAAGCTATTCTCCCTTCTACATTCAGAATGGTTTCCATCCTCATTTAGCAGAATTGCCTTTCTGTCAGTCAGTGTCACTTCCAACAGTTTGTGACACCATGGAATAAGGTAAAAAAAAACTTACAGAAGGCCTCATCTCATTATAAGTTCTCATCTAACAGAAGAAGGAAATCTCCCTTATTGAGGCCGGGATACAGGGTCTGGTTTTCAACTAAATATATGTGGTTGAAGGTGTCTACTATGAAACTGGCTCCTAAATTCATTGGGCTATTACAAATTCTTCAAGTATTCAATCTTATGGCATTCAGATGTAAACCACCACCAACACTCAAGATCCCTAGTGTCTTCCACATTTCTATTCTAAAACTGGTCATTCTAAGTCAGTTTTTTAAGTGCCCTTCTTCTGCTATCTTGGTTGACCAACCAGGGGAATATGAAGTAAAACAAATCCTGGACTCCAGAATCTATGGAGTATCTATTCAGAATTTGGTGTATTGGAAGGACTTGAAGAGAGATGTTGGGAGAAGTGCTTGGATTTCCATGCACCTCGACTGGAAGTTTCCCCATAAACTCCGTAGCCCTAGCATGAATGTATGTGCGTGTACATGTGATAGGGAATATAGATTGTACGCTCCACTGGGGCAGGGACTGATGTGAATTGCCAAATATTCTCTGTAAAGCGCTGCGGAATATGTGTGCGCTATATAAATAACTGGTAGTAATAATAATAGATACTGTAGATAGGCTATTAACTAAACTGCACCATCATACATCTCTTCACTCATCTCAAAATATCTCCCTACTTGACCTCTCCGCTCTGCACATGTTCTGCATCTCTCATCCACACGCATTACTTGTTCCCACTCACTCTGTGGAATGCCCTCCCATGCACAATAAGACTCACCTCTAGTCTCCAAACCTTTAAACGTTGCCTGAAAACTCACCTCTTCAGACAAGCCTATGAAATTCCAGACCCACCCACATAACCTTCATTGCTTCCCTATCTAATTACATCCTCTCTGTACAGTACACATAACCTCACATGTTTTGTGTTTCTTTTCTCTCACACCCTCAGGAACCTTGGCCAACATTGCAGGGTGATCATATCATACAACCCATTAAGAACCTAGCAATCTGGGGAACCATTATGTAACAGGTAGCATCTATCCTTGTGTATCAATGCCTATTTCCCTATAGATTGTAAGCTTGCGAGCAGGGCCTTCCTACCTCTATGTCTGTTTTTGCCCAGTTTGTTCTATTACTGTTGTTCTAATTGTAAACTGCGATGGAATTTGCTGCGCTATATAAGAAACTGTTAATAAATAAATAAATAAATAAATAAATAAATAAAATAGATTTTAGAATATTAAAAATACTTTTTTTATTCTTGTTACTCCCTAGAAGTCAGTATTTGTCCCAGCAATCCCTGGTTTCATATCTTGCTTCTCACTGCTTGTATCTCTGACACTGGCGTCTGATCATAATGTATTTGAATAACAAGAGAAGCCATGATACTGTTCAGGCTATTGTTATTCAAATGAAGTCTGTCTATGGGGATGGAAATGATATGCAATGCAGAACCCAGATTCCCTAACACGCAGGATCAAATATTTGCCTATAATTTACATTTTCTTGAATATCCTTTATTAATGCATGTAATCCCCAGATAACAAGACGCGTTGTGCAGAATTTCAATTAATATCTAAGCTCTCATCATTAGGCAGATCAATAAATTAAACAAATGTAGTCAGATAACAAATTCAGATTTCTGAGGAAAGGGAATTCTCCTAACATCGTGTTAGGGATACATTGTAGCAGCAGCCATCACTAGAATATATTACCGCAGAACCTGTCCGTGTATGAGCACATCAAATCAAATCAAACCTCCTATGAATATTAGCGAATCCCAAAGCCTGTGTATTAAATAATTAATTCAATTTCTCACTTATCGGAGTGGGTATTAGGGTTATGGCGGGGGGGAGGGTTAGGGTTAGACATTATAGGGGGGTATTAGGGTTAGGCACTGGGGGGGGGAATTAGGGTTAATGCTGGGGGGAGGGTTAGGGTTAGACATTATAGGGGGGGTTTGGCACTAGGGGGGTGGGTATTAGGGTTAAGACCGGGGGGAGGGTTAGGGTTAGACATTATAGGGGGGTTAGGGTTAAGCACTAGGGGGGTGGGTATTAGGGTTAATGCTGGGAGGAGGGTTAGGGTTAGACATTATAGGGGGGTTAGGCACTAGGGGGGTGGGTATTAGGGTTAAGACCGGGGGGAGGGTTAGGGTTAGACATTATAGGGGGGTTAGGGTTAGGCACTAGGGGCTGGGTATTAGGGTTAAGGCCGGGGGGAGGGTTAGGGTTAGACATTATAGGGGGGTTGGGGTTAGGCACTAGGGGGGTGGGTATTAGGGTTAAGGCCGGGGGAAGGGTTAGGGTTAGACATTATAGGGGGGCTAGGGTTAGGCACTAGGGGGGTGGGTATTAGGTTTAAGGCCGGGGGGAGGGTTAGGGTTAGACATTATAGGGAGGTTGGGGTTAAGCACTAGGGGGGTGGTTATTAGGGTTAAAGCCGGGGGGAGGGTTAGGGTTAGACATTATAGGGGGGGTTAGGCACTAGGGGGGTGGGTATTAGGGTTAAGGCTGGGGGGAGGGTTAGGGTTAGACATTATAGGGGGGTTAGGGTTAAGCACTAGGGGGGTGGGTATTAGGGTTAAGGCCAGGGGGAGGGTTAGGGTTAGACATTATAGGGGGGTTAGGGTTAGGTACTAGGGGGATGGGTATTAGGGTTAAGGCCAGGGGGAAGGTTAGGGTTAGATATTATAGGGGGGTTGGGGTTAGGCACTAGGGGGTGGTTAGCCATAGCCACCACCCTTCTAGATTTAGTTTAATTTCCACCAATTACATTTTGGAAGTTTTCTAATGCATTTTAGAAGATGAATATAGATCTCTGATTGGGGGCTAGATGCGTCATCGCTTGGAAAGTGATAAAATGGAGAGTGAAAAAGTAGCAGCCAATCAGCTCCTAACTGCCATTTTTCAAACACAGCATGTGACATGACAGTTAGTACCTGATTGGCTGGTGCTTTATCACTCTCCATTTTATCACTTTCCAAGCGATGACGCATCTAGCCCTGGATAAGAACAAATCTGTGCAGATAATAAGTAAAATCAGCCTTTTTCATGGGAGTAGAACCCTCACACTCTGCATTGTCCTTAAAAAATTATTTCTTTTTAACTGTCAATTGAGAACATTGTATCTTTTAGGTACAACATTGTTTTCTGTATCAAACAGAGCAATAAATTCTATTAACCATTTTTGAGAGTGATTTGAGGTTCCGGTAAACGTGCGCAATCTTCCTTTTATCTTGCAGGCTTTCTCTTCGCTGTCACCATACTGGGTCCCGGGCTCGCCTTCATGCTTGGATCGGCCATGTTACGCTACTTCGTTGACATTGACAAGATACCGGCCGGTGAGTGTAAATGCTGAACCCATGGCGGAGGTTTTATAGAGATTGTCTCTCAGCCAGCTATAAAATCATGCGCTGATAATTCCAAAGATAACGCTGACCTGACACGGCGCTGGGCTGTGAGGGCTGCTGTCTGCTGGCTTATAAAATGTCTATTACCATCCCAGCAAGCTGCCTGCTGCGGCATATGTTACCATCACCGTGTGCACGGCCATTACTCTGCCATGTGGCGATAAAAGCAGAAGGCTCGAACAGCACAGCTCAGATGGGGTCAGGTCACATTAATAAAACCAGTACACGTGTACTTAATTGTCCAAATGTAAAAAATATATTTACTAATACACTGACATTCATTTTTGGCAATACATAGTTTCCAGTGAGCCTGTTTGATGCAAGAATATAATGGATAAATGTCATGACAAGGCTGGCGTCTTTTGCTTACGTCCGATTTTTACTTGCGTCCACCTCTGTATCATGCCCGTTGTGAAGTTTTAAGTTAAAGGGGTCTATTCATGAAGCAGTGAAAAGAGTGGAGAAGTGAGCCTGTGGAGAAGTTACCCAGGTCATCAAATCAAAGTAATAGAGGCTTAGCAAGATAATGATGAGGTTTAGGAAATAAAGGCCCTCATTCCGAGTTGTTCGCTCGCTAGCTGCTTTTAGCAACATTGCACACGCTAGGCCGCCGCCCTCTGGGAGTGTATCTTAGCTTAGCAGAATAGCGAACGAAAGATTAGCAGAATTGCTACTAAATAATTATTTGCAGTTTCTGAGTAGCTCCAGACCTACTCACAGATTGCGATCACCTCAGTCCATTTAGTTCCTGGTTTGACGTCACAAACACGCCCTGCGTTCGGCCAGCCACTCCCCCGTTTCTCCTGACACTCCCGCGTTTTTCACTGACACGCCTGCATTTTTTAGCACACTCCCGGAAAACGCTCAGTTACCACCCAGAAACACCCACTTCCTGTCAATCATTCACCGATCAGCAGTGCGACTGAAAAGCGCCGCAGGTTCCACAGCAAAACTGCTAAGTTTTTAGTTAAATAACTAAGCGCATGCGCCCTGCGTGCCTTGCGCAATTAGCAACAAATCGCAACATAGCAAAAATCGGCAACGAGCGAACAACTCGGAATGACCCCCATAGTTTTCAGGTGGATGACAATCTGATGGTTTTGTGGGTACTGTGTACCAACGGACCTTACGCGTTTCATCACAACTGACTTCTTCAGGGGTGAATAATGCAAACAATATGTGGACTTATGGTGCTCACATCAGGTATAGGCTTTTATGCAACTATAATGATAAATCTTATTTGGTATAGGGCACTTGATAAAAGATCAATTTAATTTACTTGACAGGGACTAATTAAATAATTCATCCAAAAGATGGTCAGAAGTGCCCATAGGTTAAAAATAGGATTAAGTGGACCAAAAAAGGGTCAGTCCACGCCAAAGATGTAATTAAAATATATATGTCTCAGCGACATCTCTTTATGCTTAGAATACAAATAAAATTATCAACCAGTATAGAACATAGGGGGTCATTCCGAGTTGATCGCTCACTAGCTACTTTTTGCAGCGCTGCGATCAGATAGTCGCCGCCTATAGGGGAGTGTATTTTTCGCTTTGCAAGTGTGCGAACGCATGTGCAGCCGAGCGGTACAAAAAAGTTTTGTGCAGTTTCTGAGTAGGTTTGAACTTACTCAGCCGCTGCGATCACTTCAGCCTGTCCGGGCCCGGAATTGACGTCAGACACCCGCCCTGCAAACGCTTGGACACGCCTGCGTTTTTCCAAACACTCCCAGAAAACGGTCAGTTTCCACCCACAAATGCTCTCTTCCTGTCAATCTCCTTGCGATCGGCTGTGCGAATGGATTCTTCGTTAAATCCATCGCTCAGCAATACTATGCTTTGTACCCGTACAACACACATGCACATTGCGGTGCATACACATGCGCAGTTTTGACCTCATCGCACTGCAGCGAAAAACCTAGAGTTCCGATCAGGTCGGAATGACCCCCATAGATCTCCTCCAGCTCAGGCATTTCAATGATAGGGAAGGTAACTGTGATTTTAGCTTTCTCATCTGTCACAATAACCTGGTTTTGGGTGCATTTTTGTCCCCCAGAACATTAATTGGTAGTTTGTGCAACGGCTGGCTAATATATTTGGAAATTAATTTTTATTATTTACTGTACATATAAAAATAAGAAATACAGCGTTTTTGCAGCAATTTTCTTGTGTACGTTTTTTCATATAACTTTATTTTTGAAGACATTTTAAGGATACATTTTGCCAGTGGATAATAATTGCACTTGGAGAAGTTTTCCTATTGGACAGAAGGCTTGAGCAGTCCATAACTACCACGTTCTCTGTCAGTGGCCGACTGCCGTAACTCAGCATCAGAGATCAGTTCCCAATATAGCCGTTAATTCATATACCTGAGATATTCCTAACAGCATAAGATATAACCAATGATTTAAATAATGTTTGGTAAACATGACAAACAAGGGCCCTGGACTATGTATGGATTATATTCCTCAGCCTGCAGGTGATTATAAGCTATTATCTATTGACAGGTGAAATCGTTCTCACGCCCGGTGACCCGCGTTGGATTGGAGCATGGTGGTTGGGCTTTATTCTAGCCTCTTGCATTGTAGCTTTGGCTTCCATACCCTACTTCTTCTTCCCTAAAGAAATGCCGAAAGAGGTAAGCCCGCTATATACGGCCAGATATAGACTTTTCTGCTGTGAGACTTGAAAGAAATCACATAGGGGGGAGACTTATCAGAACTTAAAGGGAGATAACGGGGGGAAAGATAAAGTACTATCCAATCAGCTTCTGCCGTATTACAGGCTGTGTTTGCATTATGACCGGAGCTGATTGGTTAGTACGTCTTGTATCTCTCTTCAGGCCTTGATAAATACCTCCCTACACCCCAAGGGGTGAGATACCTAATGCCGGTGGTCAAATGACCAACCCGCGGCATCCAGACGTTTAGAATGCTGACAGGGGAGGAGCTAATTAATTTACCCCACCTCTAACCCAAACCCACCTGGGGTGGCGCTAGGGCTAAGATAGTGTGGGTGGCGGCTATGGCTAACTGCCCCTCTAGTGCCTAACCTTAACCCCTCCCCCCAATACTTACCCTTGGGATGTCGATGGCCGATGTTCCGGCGCCGGGATTCTGTGGGTCTCTGCAACTAACAATGGGCAAACTCACTAGTCCAGCTTTAAATTGAGATACTGTACAATGCTTTTCTCAAATGGTCCTAGTATGGCGGCAGCACCACCAATACAGCCCTCTACCAACCAATGGGCAAATGGAGATTCGCTAACTCATTACCGCTGACTCAAACTCAACCAAATAACTTTTCATCACAAAAGTCATTTTCTACTTTTTATTTTACTGTTGTATACCATTTGCAGTTCTAAATCATACAGGGTTACTGTAAAAGAAATATACACTTTCAACGTTTTATATTATACAAAGTATTATTGATATAGTCACAATACTTTGGAGTTAGGAGTCACTATAAAGGCAGGTAAGCAATGTAACACAGCAATGAGGAAGGCTAGTCAGATGCTTGGCTGCATTGGGAGAGGAATCAGCAGCAGAAAGAAAGAAGTAATAATGCCACTGTATAGGTCATTGGTACGGCCTCATCTAGAATACTGTGTTCAGTTCTGGAGGCCATATCTTCAGAAGGATATTAATACATTAGAGACTGTACAAAGAAGGGCAACTAAAATGGTGCCTGGCCTACATCACACAACATACCCAGAAAGACTAAGAAATCTCATTATGTATAGTATGGAGCAGAGAAGGGAAAGGGGGGACATTATAGAGACTTTCACATATATCAAGGGTTTTAACAAAGTTCAGGAGGGAAACATTCTCCAAATGAAGAGAAGCAATAGGACACGAGGACATGCACTGAGACTGGAGGGGGGGGGGGGGGAGGTTCAGGTGAAATGTGAGGAAAAATTACTTCACAGAAAGGGTAGTGGACAAGTGGAATAGCCTCCCATCAGAGGTGGTAGAGGCTAAGAATGTAGAGCAATTTAAACATGCTTGGGATAGGCATATGAATATCCTTACAAAGAATTAAGGTTCAAAAAGGGTTGAGATTACCTAAAGGATAAAATAAGGGGCAGACTAGATGGGCCAAGTGGTTCTTATCTGCCATCAAATTCTATGTTTCTATGTACTTACCTGGATATATAGTATATACAGTGAGTCTATAAGTTTCTATGACTATGGGGGTCATTCCGACCTGATCACACGCTAGGTTTTTTTCGCTGCAGTGCGATCAGGTCAAAATTCTGCAAAACGGCGCATGCGTATGCACCGCAATGTGCAGGCGCATTGTACAGGTACAAAGCGGATCGTTGCTGAGCGATGGATTTAACGAAGATTCCATTCGCACAGCCGATCGCAAGGAGATTGACAGGAAGAAGACGTTTGTGGGTGACAACTGACCATTTTCTGGGAGTGGTAGGGAAAATGTAGGCGTGTCCAAGCGTTTGCAGGGCGGGTGTCTGACGTCAATTCCGGCCCCGGACAGGCTGAAGTGATCACAGCGGCTGAGTAAGTTCTGGGCTACTCAGAAACTGCACAAAACGTTTTTTTGTACCGCTCGGCTGCAAAAGCGTTCGCACACTTGCAAAGCAAAAATACACTCCCCTATGGGTGGCGACTATCTGATCGCAGCGCTGCAATAAATAGCTAGCGAGCGATCAACTTGGAATGACCCCCCATGTCACCAATGTTCTGTGTGGAGCCTTTCATCACACGACAGATATCAATATGATAATTGGGTTCAGAATGCTCTTTTCCTGTATTTTGACTTTCTGAATAATACTTTGGTTTATATACAATGTTGAAAGTGTCTTTTATAGTAGCACTGTGTTGTGTAATGTTATTTCTACGATTCTATAACTCATCGCAATCGTCACAAACACATACAGCAGAAGTTACAGAACTTAGTGGTAACCGCTAGTAATAAGAGATATCGGTGGTCATTCCGAGTTGTTCGCTCGCTAGCAGTTTTTAGCAGCCGTGCAAACGCTATGCCGCCTCCCACTGGGAGTGTATTTTAGCTTCGAAGTGCGAACGAAAGGATTACAGAGCGGCTACAAAATAACTGTGTGCAGTTTCAAAGTAGAGATGAGCGCCTGAAATTTTTCGGGTTTTGTGTTTTGGTTTTGGGTTCGGTTCCGCGGCCGTGTTTTGGGTTCGAACGCGTTTTGGCAAAACCTCACCGAATTTTTTTTGTCGGATTCGGGTGTGTTTTGGATTCGGGTGTTTTTTTCCAAAAACATTAAAAAACAGCTTAAATCATAGAATTTGGGGGTCATTTTGATCCCAAAGTATTATTAACCTCAAAAACCATAATTTACACTCATTTTCAGTCTATTCTGAATACCTCACACCTCACAATATTATTTTTAGTCCTAAAATTTGCACCGAGGTCGCTGTGTGAGTAAGATAAGCGACCCTAGTGGCCGACACAAACACCGGGCCCATCTAGGAGTGGCACTGCAGTGTCACGCAGGATGTCCCTTCCAAAAAACCCTCCCCAAACAGCACATGACGCAAAGAAAAAAAGAGGCGCAATGAGGTAGCTGTGTGAGTAAGATTAGCGACCCTAGTGGCCGACACAAACACCGGGCCCATCTAGGAGTGGCACTGCAGTGTCACGCAGGATGGCCCTTCCAAAAAACCCTCCCCAAACAGCACATGACGCAAAGAAAAAAAGAGGCGCAATGAGGTAGCTGACTGTGTGAGTAAGATTAGCGACCCTAGTGGCCGACACAAACACCGGGCCCATCTAGGAGTGGCACTGCAGTGTCACGCAGGATGGCCCTTCCAAAAAACCCTCCCCAAACAGCACATGACGCAAAGAAAAAAAGAGGCGCAATGAGGTAGCTGACTGTGTGAGTAAGATTAGCGACCCTAGTGGCCGACACAAACACCGGGCCCATCTAGGAGTGGCACTGCAGTGTCACGCAGGATGTCCCTTCCAAAAAACCCTCCCCAAACAGCACATGACGCAAAGAAAAAAAGAGGCGCAATGAGGTAGCTGTGTGAGTAAGATTAGCGACCCTAGTGGCCGACACAAACACCGGGCCCATCTAGGAGTGGCACTGCAGTGTCACGCAGGATGTCCCTTCCAAAAAACCCTCCCCAAACAGCACATGACGCAAAGAAAAAAAGAGGCGCAATGAGGTAGCTGACTGTGTGAGTAAGATTAAGACAATTTTATTTTAGGTTTTGGAGTCCTTTTTTTACTGATATTTGGTGTTTTGGTTTTGACATGCTCTGTACTATGCCATTGGGCATCGGCCTTGGCAGACGACGTTGCTGGCATTTCATCGTCTCGGCCATGACTAGTGGCAGCAGCTTCAGCACGAGGTGGAAGTGGATCTTGATCTTTCCCTAATTTTGGAACCTCAACATTTTTGTTCTCCATATTTTAATAGGCACAACTAAAAGGCACCTCAGGTAAACAATGCAGATGGATGGATTGGATACTAGTATACAATTATGGACGGGCTGCCGAGTGCCGACACAGAGGTAGCCACAGCCGTGAACTACCGCACTGTACTGTGTCTGCTGCTAATATATAGACTGGTTGATAAAGAGATAGTATACTCGTAACTAGTATGTATGTATAAAGAAAGAAAAAAAAACCACGGTTAGGTCACTGGTATATACAATTATGGACGGGCTGCCGAGTGCCGACACAGAGGTAGCCACAGCCGTGAACTACCGCACTGTACTGTGTCTGCTGCTAATATATAGACTGGTTGATAAAGAGATAGTATACTCGTAACTAGTATGTATGTATAAAGAAAGAAAAAAAAACCACGGTTAGGTCACTGGTATATACAATTATGGACGGGCTGCCGAGTGCCGACACAGAGGTAGCCACAGCCGTGAACTACCGCACTGTACTGTGTCTGCTGCTAATATATAGACTGGTTGATAAAGAGATAGTATACTCGTAACTAGTATGTATGTATAAAGAAAGAAAAAAAAACCACGGTTAGGTCACTGGTATATACAATTATGGACGGGCTGCGGAGTGCCGACACAGAGGTAGCCACAGCCGTGAACTACCGCACTGTACTGTGTCTGCTGCTAATATATAGACTGGTTGATAAAGAGATAGTATACTCGTAACTAGTATGTATGTATAAAGAAAGAAAAAAAAACCACGGTTAGGTGGTATATACAATTATGGACGGGCTGCCGAGTGCCGACACAGAGGTAGCCACAGCCGTGAACTACCGCACTGTACTGTGTCTGCTGCTAATATATAGACTGGTTGATAAAGAGATAGTATACTCGTAACTAGTATGTATGTATAAAGAAAGAAAAAAAAACCACGGTTAGGTCACTGGTATATACAATTATGGACGGGCTGCCGAGTGCCGACACAGAGGTAGCCACAGCCGTGAACTACCGCACTGTACACTGGTTGATAAAGAGATAGTAGTATACTCGTAACAACTAGTATGACGACGGTATAAAGAATGAAAAAAAAACCACGGTTAGGTGGTATATAATACAATTATGGTTGGACGGACTGCCTGCCGAGTGCCGACACAGAGGTAGCCACAGCCGTGAACTACCGCACTGTACACTGGTTGATAAAGAGATAGTAGTATACTCGTAACAACTAGTATGACGACGGTATAAAGAATGAAAAAAAAAACCACGGTTAGGTGGTATATAATACAATTATGGTTGGACGGACTGCCTGCCGAGTGCCGACACAGAGGTAGCCACAGCCGTGAACTACCGCACTGTACACTGGTTGATAAAGAGATAGTAGTATACTCGTAACAACTAGTATGACGACGGTATAAAGAACGAAAAAAAAACCACGGTTAGGTGGTATATATTATAATACAATTATGGATGGACGGACTGCCTGCCGAGTTCCGACACAGAGGTAGCCACAGCCGTGAACTACCGCACTGTACACTGGTTGATAAAGAGATAGTAGTATACTCGTAACAACTAGTATGACGACGGTATAAAGAACGAAAAAAAAACCACGGTTAGGTGGTATATATTATAATACAATTATGGATGGACGGACTGCCTGCCGAGTTCCGACACAGAGGTAGCCACAGGCGTGAACTACCGCACTGTACACTGGTTGATAAAGAGATAGTAGTATACTCGTAACAACTAGTATGACTATGACGACGGTATAAAGAAAGAAAAAAAAAAACCACGGTTAGGTGGTATATAATACAATTATGGATGGACGGACTGCCTGCCGAGTGCCGACACAGAGGTAGCCACAGCCGTGAACTACCGCACTGTACTGTGTCTGCTGCTAATATAGACTGGTTGATAAAGAGATAGTATACAATACTACTAATATACTGGTGGTCAGGCACTGGTCACCACTAGTCACACTGGCAGTGGCACTCCTGCAGCAAAAGTGTGCACTGTTTAATTTTAATATAATATTATTTATCATGTACTCCTGGCTCCTGCTATAACAACCTGCAGTGCTCCCCAGTCTCCCCCACAATTATAAGCTTTATATACAATACATTGATGTGCAGCACACTGGGCTGAGCAGTGCACACAGACTGAGTCACTGTGTGACTGTGTATCGTTTTTTTCAGGCAGAGAACGGATATATTAAATAAAACAAACAACTGCACTGTCTCTGGTGGTCACTGGTCACTGTGGTCGTCAGTCACTAAACTCTGTCTGCACTCTGCACTCTCTTCTAATCTACAGTATCACAGCAATCTCTCTCTCTCTCTCTCTTCTAAATCTAATCTAAATGGAGAGGACGCCAGCCACGTCCTCTCCCTATGAATCTCAATGCACGTGTGAAAATGGCGGCGACGCGCGGCTCCTTATATAGAATCCGAGTCTCGCGATAGAATCCGAGCCTCGCGAGAATCCGACAGCGTCATGATGACGTTCGGGCGCGCTCGGGTTAACCGAGCAAGGCGGGAAGATCCGAGTCGCTCGGACCCGTGAAAAAAAAAGTGAAGTTCGTGCGGGTTCGGATTCAAAGAAACCGAACCCGCTCATCTCTATTTCAAAGTAGCTTCAGACCTACTCAGCGCTTGCGATCACTTCAGACCATTCAGTTTCTGTTTTGACATCACGAACACGCCCTGCGTTCGCCCAGCCACGCCTGCATTTTTCCGACCACTCCCTGAAAACGGTCAGTTGACACCCAGAAACGCCCACTTCATGTCAATCACTCTGCGGCGAGCACTGCGACTGAAATGCTTCGCTAGACCTTGTGTGAAACTACATAGTTCGTTGTAATAGTACGACGTGCGTGCGCATTGCGCCGCAGTGCCGATTTTTTGCCTGATCGCTGCGCAGCGAACGAAAGCAGCTAGCGATCAACTCGGAATGACCCCCATCATCCGTGTCAGGCGTCAAGTACAGGAGAACTGGTAGCGGCATGTAAATCTGCGCTGTCAGCTCCGCGATCTACATTCCCCTGGAGGGAGGATTAAATGCAGCCGGCAGCCTGTTACATTATACATCACCTTCTGTGTGTGCAGTATATTCTACATGATGGCCCTCATTCCGAGTCGTTCGCTCGGTAATTTTCTTCGCATCGCAGTGAAATTCCGCTTAGTACGCATGCGCAATATTCGCACTGCGACTGCGCCAAGTAATTTTACAATGAAGATAGTATTTTTACTCACGGCTTTTTCTTCGCTCTGGCGAACGTAGTGTGATTGACAGGAAATGGGTGTTACTGGGCGGAAACACGGCGTTTTCGGGGCGTGTGGATAAAAACGCTACCGTTTCCGGAAAAAACGCAGGAGTGGCCGGAGAAACGGGGGAGTGTCTGGGCGAACGCTGGGTATGTTTATGACGTCAAACCAGGAACGACAAGCACTGAACTGATCGCAGATGCCGAGTAAGTCTGAAGCTACTCTGAAACTGCTAAGTAGTTTGTAATCGCAATATTGCGAATACATCGGTCGCAATTTTAAGAAGCTAAGATTCACTCCCAGTAGGCGTAGGCTTAGCGTGAGCAACTCTGCTAAATTCGCCTTGCGAGCGAACGACTCGGAATGAGTGCCGATATATTCTACAGTGTCACCGCTGATTCCTCATTGTTAAAATGATATTTTCTGCATTTAATGAATAGGCCCCCCCATAGTGACTATACAGTGTCTCTGATTTCCTGAGAGGTAGGTGACATACTGGAGCTGAAGATGCTATTACGGATATGATAAAATGCGGTACGGTTAAACTGAAACGTTATCTAAGTGAAAACATTTTCTTTATAATGTATACGGTAATGTTCTTTTTAGTAGATGTGACTCTTATATAGCCAGCAGCTGGAGATAGCCTTGTTGTGCTGGCCTCTGAAGTGTGACGGCTGCATACACAGCTGGGGAGATAGCATTACTTGTTACAACGCCGCTGTAGCGCAGATAGATTCCGCTGACAGGGAACATGAGATCCAGGTACTAGAGGAAATCTGTGCAGACTGGTCTCATGTGAGTGCTGTGTGAGTTTGGGTCTCTGTAGTGTATGTATATATTATATGTGTGTGTATATATATATATATATATATATATATATATATATATGTGTGTGTGCTGTGTCTGGCACATTGCATCACAGTATAGGACATGTGATTAGGACACAGGAAAACAAATACTGGAGAAATTGTGGTTTGTCTGTTTTGCTAAATCCAGAGCAGCTAAGTATTGCTGACCCAGCGGCCTCTGTCGCGCTGATGACGCTGGGTGCTTATTCAGTATCAGTTATTTATATAGCGCACACATATACCTCAGTGTTACCTATAACATGTACACACACACATTACAGAGAATGTATCAGCCACATCAGCCCCTACTGCAGTGATGCTTACACTCTATGGGGAACATTTACTAAGCAGTGATAAGTGCAGAGAAGTGAGCCAGTGGAGAAATGTCTCCATCAACCAATCAGCAGCTCTGTATCATTTTATAGTATGCAAATTATAGATGTTACTTCAGTGCTGATTGGTTGCCATGGGCAACTTCTCCACTGGCTCACTTCTCCGCTCTAATCACTGCTTCGTAAATGTACCCCTGTATTCCCTATCATATGTACACACACACACATGGGTTTTTGTCAGACACTGAGTAACCTATGAGTATGTTGTTTTTTTTTGATTGTGAGAGGAAACCAGGGCACCTAGAAGAAGTCCACGCAAACCCGGTGAGAACTTGCAAACTCCACACATATGTCCTTCTCGTCAGTGCTCCATCAATATGAAAGAGCTAGGTTTGCCTTCCTGCCCTCTCCTGCCCATAATCATTTTCTGTAAAGGCCTAAAGATCTCCCCCGTTCTGTGGCGTAACTTTCCCTAAACGCGTGAAGAAGACGTGTGAGACACATGGGTCTGCCAGTAGGCATCAGTCGTCCTCTGTAAATGTGGTGAAGTGAGGAGGTTTGGCTGAGCCTTCCCTCAGTCCTATGGATTACATCAGCTGCATCACCGTCACTTCTACGAGCACAATTGATGCCCCAGTTGGGACATCAATCCCCCCAGTGCCCTCTTCCTTACTCTTTCCATACACTCATCCATTCAGTGCCCACCTGTGTGGATTCATGAAGACCTTGGGTGGGACGCATGAAAGCTTTTCTTTCCGGTCAAACCTCCAAAAATGGAAGTTTAGGTGCTTTTTATGGATGCACCAAGCTCCAGAATGCATCACTTTCCGGAGCTTGAACCTGATGGCTAACCCCAGTAGAAGCCTATGGCCTTCTTATCACACTCTAGGCTAAGTATCATCCCGATCGGTCACCAGGGAGCTGTGGGCAGGGCTATACGGAGAGGGGTCCCCTGCACTGCTCTCAGTAGGCGTGTGTGCCTCAATAGGGACCAATCAGAACATTGCGGCACAAGTGTGCTGTGTACCGGGATAGACTTATATGTAGGTAAGTGTCGATAATTAGTACTTCTTTGGACTGACATCTATAAATGTAGGTCACAGCTTTGGGAACCACTGTTGAGATTTCACAATGCCTAGGAGAAAATCATCAGCTGGTGGTGACAGGGCTGCGGGTAAAAGAATGCGCACTGCGAGAAGTAATGAGGGTAGCCTGGAGAGCGAACATTGGCTCTTAGAAGACCAAGGGGTATATTTACTAAAAGTCTATGTTTAGTCGATGTTTGGTCGATTTTGTGTTTAAGGGTGTAAATCACACATTTACCAACAGAAGATTTTTGACATCGTTTGAAATTTTTTTTAAAAAAATCATCTGTTAGTAAATGTGGAATTTAGACCCCGGAACACAAAATTGATAAAAAATCGACCCAACATCGACAAAAAATTGATCAAATCGACTTTTAGTAAATATTCCCCCAAGAGAGACATGCTTCTCCGCGACACACAGATGCTCTGCAGCAGAGACGTTCTCACCTACCCTTACATAGACATCTGAAAAAAATGCGGCTCACCTCTCTTCGCGAATTGCGCGCTCTTGTATAAATAGGCAGAATGAAAGAAGAATTGGTAAAATACGTGCAACCAATAGCTTTACACGTATAAAACATTTTTCCAACACCCTCTACCCCACCCTATATATTACCAAAAACCCTAGGTGACCGACTTCCGTTACCACCGGCTTCCAGCCGAGCGCGGTTGGGTACTGCAGCTGGTTTAATAATAAATAGACAGTGTCAGTGACAATCAAATGAGGTCTGGGGTGTTTAGGAACAAAACTGAACAAGCCTGACGCTGTGGGACATGTGGTTCTCTTTTGTTGTGAAATTCAGTGTTTCTTTGTTTCTGTATTTACATCACTTGTGTGTTATATATACTGTAGGAGCAAAGATCAGACTTATAATGCTGGAATGTGTATAATATGATGTTTACGTCTGCAATGCCCTTTAACGCCAGTGGAAACACGTGTAACGATTACACAATGTGGTTGTGTTGCGTGTTGCCTGGATGGAAGAGGAATAGACACATTTCCCACTTCCTTTATTTTAATAATAACAGCAGATTTTATAATCCAGTTTAGTATCCTGTGAAGGGGAATCTTCAAATTCAATTATATTGTTATTATTGGGTAAATATCTGCAACTACAATATTACATGCGGGAACAGTACAGTATGTACATTGTATCTACCGCCAGTCCTGTGTAGTACATTGCACCTGGCACAGAATGCAAGAAGTCCTGGGAGTTACTGTATGAGACACTCTAACGACACAGCACATATTAGCGTACTGTCACTTTAACAAACCATTTATCATTTTGTTTGTTGTTAACTTCATTGTTATTTTGTTTATGTTTTGCTAACAGTGACTTAGAAGAAGATCTGGTTAATTAAAGGCCACTGAGCTTAAATTGTATTTGCAACATTTGTACCAGTTTATTAAGCTATTTACTAAGCTTTGGATGGAGATAAAGTGGTGATAGATAAAGTACCAGCCAATCAGCTCCTAACTGTCATGTCACAGACTGGGTTTGAAAAATGACAGTTAGGAGCTGATTGGCTGCTACTTTATTTACATTCACTTTATCTCCGTCCAAGGCTTAGGGGGACATTTACTAAGCAGTGATAAAAGTGAGAAGTGCAGAAGTTGCCCATGGCAACCAATCAGCTGCTCTGTATACTTTTATAGTATGCAAATTATAAATGTTACGTCAATGCTGACTGGTTGCCATGGGCAACTTCTCCACTGGCTCACTTCTTCTTTTATCACTGCTTAGTACATGTCCCCCTTATTACATAGACACCAGGAAATGCTGAGGAACCTCTCCTCTAGGACACATTTTCATCCATGAACCTTACAAATATATGTTAGAATTTGGGGAGCATGAGATCAGTCACCGCAACTCAGGACAGAGCATTCAGTCCAGAGAGATGTGCAAGCAATACCCCTTTCACTCCTCCGCAATAACCCGCGTTCTTGCCGGCTTAACATGGGCCGTGGCTCGGTGTGGAAGGGTCCCCAAAAAAAGAACCCAGGTCCAGTGACCTGGGAATCCAACCTGGGTAGCCAGCAGGATTGGACCTGGAAAGTACCAGGGTAAAGGTGCAATGAGATCGGGTGACCCGGGTCATCTGACCCAGATCCCGTTTGAAGTATAGGAAGAGCTGATTTCCCGGAGGCTTGGAGATGATGTCATCTCCAAGAGATGATGTCATCTCCAAGAGCCGACAGAACAGTTATGTGCTGTGTAAACGGGGCTGACCCGGGTTATTCCTGGGTGGGAGCCGCTGTGTGGGTGGGGTTTACCCCGGGTCGGACCCGGGAAATTTGGTGTGAAAGGTATGTAAATCTGTACCAGTGGGACTTGGGGGCCAAGTTAATTTTTTCTCTGTTAATTGCAGTCATTCTCTGGCAGTTAATAAGATGATAACTTAATAAAGGAATCACAACGCGGCTCCTCTTTTCTTTTATTTTGCATTTGGATAACACCAAGAATCCAGCCAGCACCGTTCTTGTAATCGTATGTAAGAATTAATGACATTGATACAATATAACGTTTAGTTCCCGGCGCACGGCGCGCAGTCATGCGGAATAACTTTGACATTCTCCCATTTTTCATTAACTTCGCCCTATATTTGAAAGGAAACATCCGAGGCCTCTCCGCTCTCCTAGGATTTAATAGCACGTGTTCCTTTATTTATTTTCCAGCTGGAAGCCGCTGAGGACGCAGATGAGAATAAAGGCGACCTGATGGAAGTGTTTTCAAACACGTCTGATCCAAATGAATCCGTCTCATTGGTAAAATTTGTCAAAGGTAAAGCACCTCTGCAACGGCAAATAATTCATGATATACAGTACTAGGGACCCATGAAGGCGTTTACTGGGCTCCGCAGTGCGTTGGAACGGAAACTGAACAGAAAAACATTGGGAAGTTCCAAAGGGCGGAGAAAAGGGAAGAGTTGGTTATTATAGCAAACAGCCAAACTATGTGGCCACCCTCCTAAAACTAAAACTAACCCTTCCTCCGCCGCAGCCTAACCCTAAACACCCCCGATGGTGCCTAAACCTAACCCTCCCTTATAGCAGCCTAAACCTAACCCGATACACTCCCACCTCCCCCCTGCACTCGGCCTATCCCTAACCCTCTACGCTTTAAGAGAGGAGGAGGCAGTCTCCTCCATTCAGGCCCCGTCCTCTCTGCTGGCAGCGCTGTAGAGTCTGAGCACTAGGGGGCTCAGACTCTACAGCGCATGCACCGATCTCCAGGAAAATGGTGCGGTGGCCATTTTCCCAGCGATTTAGTCTACTGCGCATGCGCAGGTGTGTGGCCCCCTGAGGGATGAGGTGCAGTGTGTGCGGTGTGGGCTTCCCCTAGACTCAGGGGCCTGTGTGCACCACACACACTGCAGCCATTATAAATATTCCAGTGCCTCCGCCCCCATGCTGAACCTAAGACACCCCTCCCCCCCCCCCCCCCCCCCCACACCCAGAGCTTACCAGTGTGGAGTCCCAGCAGTTGTTCGTTCAGGATTCTGGAGTTCGGGGACCCAACGCCAGCATTTTGCTCCATGTCGGAATCCTGTATCGGTACCTTGGGCCTAATTCAGATTTGATCGCTGGGCAGCGGTTTTTGCAGTCCTGTGATCAGATAGTCGCCACCTACAGGGGGAGTGTGTTTTAGCTGTGCAAGTGTGCGATCGCATGTGTAGCTGAGCTGCTTGTGCAGTCTCTGCGCAGCCCAGGACTTACTCCCCCTGTACAATGGAATCCTGCTGATCGGGGCCGAAGCTGAAGTCAGACACCCTCCGTGAAAACGCCTGAGCCCATCTGCATTTTTCCGGACACTCCCTGAAAACAGTCAGTTGCCACCCACAAACGCCCGCTTCCTGTCAATCTCCTTGCAAACGCCCGTGCCAATGGACCCTTCGCACCATCCTGGTGCAGGGCGCCGATGCCCGTTGCAGCCGTGGCAACGCGCCATCGCAGTGAGATGCATACGCATGCGCAGTTCGGATCTGATCGCCCGCTGTTGCGATAACGCACAGCAGTGATCAGATCTGAATGACCCCCCTAGACCATATCCATTTCTAATATGTGCATAAAGACCTTCGCACATCGGGGTCATTCCGAGTTGTTCACTCGTTGCCGTTTTTCAAAACGCAGTGATTAGGTGGAAAATGCGCATGGTACGCAGCGCGCATGCGCTAAGTATTTTAACATCAAGCGAAGCAATTTTACACAGGTCTGAGCAACGCTTTTTAGTCACTGTGCTGATCGGTGAGTAATTGACAGGAAAGGGGCGTTTTTGGGGGTAACTGAGCATTTTCAGGGAGTGTGGTAAAAAACGCAGGCGTGTCAAGTAAAAACTCGTGAGTGTCTGGAGAAACGGGGGAGTGGCTGGCCGAACGCAGGGCGTGTTTGTGACGTCAAACTAGGAACTAAACGGACTGAGCTGATCGCAATATGTGAGTAGGTCTGGAGCTACTCAGAAACTGCAAAGAATTATTTATTAGCAGTTCTGCTAATCTTTCGTTCGCTATTCTGCTAAGATTAGATACACTCCCAGAGGGCGGCGGCCTAGCGTGTGCAATGCTGCTAAAAGCAGCTAGCGAGTGAACAACTCGGAATGAGGGCCATAGGCCCTCATTCCGAGTTGATCGCTCACTAGCTACTTTTTGCCGCCATGCAAACGCATAGTCGCCGCCCACGGGGAGGTGTATTTTCGCTTTGCCATTGTGCGAACGCATGTGCAGCCGAACGGGACGAAAAGTTTTTTTTGTAGTTTCTGAGTAGCCCAGAACTTACTCAGCCGCTCGATCACTTCAGCCTGTCTGGGACCGAAACTGACGTCAGACACCCGCCCTGCAAACACCTGGACATGCCTGCGTTTTCCCTACCACTCCCATAAAACGGCCAGTTGACACCCATAAACGCCCTCTTCCTGTCAATCTCCTTGCGATCGACTGTGCGAATGGATTCGTCGCTAGAAGCATTGCACAGCAACAATGCTGTTTGTACCCGTACGACGCGCGTGCGCATTGCGGTGCATACGCATGCGCAGTTTTGACGTTCTTTTAACTGGTCGCTGCGTTGCGAAAATCGGCAGCGAGCGATCAACTCGGAATGACCCCCATACTTCACGTGAATGTTTACAGCACAGATATAGGCTAAATCCACTTTTTGATATAAATCATGCATGACTCACTCGCACTGTGACTCACACTCATTGGCACAGCGACCTCACCAGCCGTCTCCACTCCCTGAGTCATAGCATTAAACGTTACGACTAGATGTCCAAAAGGAATTACGCCATGATATTATTGGGACGCCAGGTCATAACTAATTATTTGCAAAGTTATAAAAATATAAATAATTGTCCACCCCAAGAAGGAGGAGATATTGCATCTACTGTAGCACGGCTGAAACTGTAGCCATCCCAGAGGTACTGGTGATGACAATGGTGCCCGCGCCCCTGAACATGGCGGTAGAGGTACAGCCTGCATTGTACAGAATAGCAGAGCGGGGCCCAGACAGGGAGTAGTTAGCATTACACCCCTGAGACGGGGGAACGGCACCAAGCAATTTCCAAGTTCAATTTCATTAGTCACTTTGAGGATGTAACTTACACCCCTGAATTAATAAGAGTCTGGGGAGCCCCTATGTAGTCATTTCTCATTTCAGTCTCATTAGTCACTTCTAGGCTGTTACTACAGATCTGCCCTTTGTGTCTGATTTCATTTCTTTTATTTTTTTATTGCAAATAGTTTTGCACATCATCTAATATAGATGAATAAACGGAGACACAAAGCTGCAGTTTGAGGGATTAGATAATAATATATCGATAAGTATTTTCATATAACAAAAATAGGGAAACATTTACTGATGAACATGATGCGGGGGATGGAACTGAATTTCCAGGCACCATGCCAGCAATTCCATCAGTATAAGCTCTGCTGGGGGTTATGGTTCACGCTTGCCAAAGACTAAGCAAAAATAAAAATAGGAAAATCCCTGTTTTTCTTGGCAGAGAAGAACGCTATAAAACACCTTTAAATTGTCCCTGTCATTTACATAAACTTAAAATAGCCACTTTGTCAATCATTCACTAGGAATTGGTGCCTCAGGGATATTTGACCCTGCAATGACCCAACGACATCACTAGATCCTAATCCAAGTAGTGGGGGGGGAGCTTAAATATTGGTTGTCCCCACACAATGGCTGCCTGCGCCATAAGCAGGTGATAGGGGCGCATTCCATGATCATTTGTTAAGCTTAGACCATGATTTAAAGCAACACACTATAAAACATTCAATGCCCTCATCAGTACATTATTTATTTATTTATTCATTCATTCATTCATTCAGTTAGTTAGTTAGTTAGTTGGGTTCGGTATGATATAAGGTGCATACACACTTGCAGAGAAAATGAGCAACGGCACTCATTTTCCCCCTTCCTGAGTGACGTCGCTCATTTTCCCCCTTCCTGAGTGACGTCGCTCATTTTCCCCCTTCCTGAGTGACGTCGCTCATTTTCCCCCTTCCTGAGTGACGTCGTTCATTTTCCTCCTTCCTGAGTGACGTCGCTCATTTTCCCCCTTCCTGAGTGACGTCGCTCATTTTCACCCTTCCTGAGTGACGGCACTCATTTTCCCCCTTCCTGAGCGACGGCACTAATTTTCCCCCCTTCCTGAGCGACGGCGCTCATTTTCCCCCTTCCTGAGCGACAGTGCTCATTTTCACCCTTAATGAGCGACGTCGCTCATTTTCCCCCTTCCTGAGCGACATTGCTCATTTCCCCCATTCCTGAGCGACAGTGCTCATTTCCCCCATTCCTGAGCGACAGCGCTCATTTCACCACTTCCTGAGTGACGGCGCTCATTTTCACCCTTCCTGAGCGACGGCGCTCATTTTCACCCTTCCTGAGCGACGTTGCACATTTTCCCCTTCCTGTTTTCCCCCTTTCTGAGCGACGGTGCTCATTTTCCCCCTTCCTGAGCGACGGTGCTCATTTTTCCCCTTCCTGAGCGACGGCGCTCATTTCCCCCTTTCCTGAGCGACGTCGCTCATTCTCACTCTTCCTGAGCGACGTTGCTCATTTTCCCCCTTCCTAAGCGACGTCGATCATTTCCCCCCTTCCTGAGCGACGGCGCTCATTTCCCCCCTTCCTGAGCGACGTCGCTCATTTTCACCCTTCCTGAGCGACAACGCTCATTTTCCCCTTTCCTGAGCGACGTTGCTCATTTTCCCCCTTCCTGAGTGACGTCGCTCATTTTCCCCCTTCCTGAGGGACGGCACTCATTTTCCCCCTTCCTGAGGGACGGCACTCATTCTCCCCCTTCCTGAGCGACGGCACTCATTTCCCCCCCTTGCTGAGCGATGGCGCTCATTTTCCCCCTTTCTGAGCGACGGTGCTCATTTTCCCCCTTCCTGAACGACGGCGCTCATTTCCCCCCTTCCTGAGTGACGTCACTCATTTCTCCCCCTTCCTGAGCGACGTTGCTCATTTTCCCCCTTCCTGAGCGACTTCGCTCATTTTCCCCCTTTCTGAGCGACGGCGCTCATTTCCCCCCTTCCTGAGCGACGGCGCTCATTTCCCCCCTTCCTGAGTGACGGCGCTTATTTTCACCGTTCCTGAGCGACGTTGCACATTTTCCTCCTTCCTGAGCGACAGCGCTCATTTTCCCCCTTCCTGAGCGACAGCACTCATTTTCCCCCTTCCTGAGCGACTTCGCTCATTTTCCCCCTTCCTGAGTGACGGCGCTCATTTTCCCCCTTCCTGAGCGACGGCGCTCATTTCCCCCCTTCCTGAGCGACGGCGCTCATTTCCCCCCTTCCTGAGCGACGGCGCTCATTTTCTTGGCAAGTGTGTATGCCGCCAGTGACGAGCGGTGCGCGGCCCCACGGGTCGGCAATGACCCTCGCTGTCGGATGTGCTGAGTCACTCACTGACTGACTCACTCACTCACTGACTCATCACTAATTCTCTTACTTCCCAGTATGTTAGGAAGATGAAATGTAGCACAGGTATTCTTCAGGTGGGAAATAGGAAAACAACGTAATTAGAATTTTAATAAACCTCCCCTAAGGGGATGAACAGGGGGGTGACATAATGACATCATTACTGATGCGTGGCTTGTGTTGCATGAACGATAACGCCCAAACGCACAATCGGATCAAAATTAGGATTGCACCTCCAGTGTGTAGAATTTAATAAACTGCAAAAATGGTCCTGTCACTTTTTACCGTATCTGCTACGGGTGCTCCTCGGGTAACGCCAAGAACCATGGACTAATATTTATTTACATTATGACATCTTAAATTTACATCTCTATAGATGTACCAAATTTCTAACACTCATTTATATGTACAACCATAAAAATCCGAAACTCCTGTGCAGAGAACGGGTGGAGCAGCTAGTCCCAAATAAACATTCTCCGTCCATGATTATGACATCACTGACTTTCTACATACCTTTCCCAAATAGAATACACAGTAACAGGCAGACACATAAGGATATAATTTGGAAGTCTCAGATGTAGAGAGAGAAAGAAGAGAAAGAGAAAGTTCCAGCCAATCAGCTCCTGTCATTTTTCAAATACAGCCTGTAACATGGCAGTTGAGAGCTGATAGGTTGGTGCTCTATTTATCTCTACTTTATCTCTTTAACATTATCTGTCTGTCTGTCTGTCTGTCTGTTTGTCTGTCTGTCTATCAAATAAAGTATGTGTCTGGATTCACAATTCGTTTTGTTATTTTCTCTTATCTTCCATCTCAGTTTTTCCAAAGGTATTATTGAGAACGCTTAAAAATCCGGTGTATATTTTGATCGTCTTGGCGCAAGCAAACATGTCTGCCAAGGTATGCGGTCTGGCTACGTTCATGGCCAAATTTCTGGAGAGACAGTTCTCCATCACTGCTTCCTTGGCCAACCTGATGATAGGTGAGTATGCAGTACTTTGCTTTGGATTTAGGTCAACTATTATGAAGGTTTCTGTTATCTAGAGATTTTGTTTGCTCATAAAAAAGTCCCAATAAAGTGGTGGAAAGTTTAGAGAAATGCCAATAAGTCATTCATTACAAACAATCTGTTGGAAAAGTTCCATGGCAGTTGTGGCGAAACGCGTTGGTCAGGGCTTACCACACACGCTTATGCTATTTTGCTGCGGATGGCGTACAGTAGGACGGCTTGGATATATTGCCACCCTCTGTGCTATTACAGGGGTTCCCAAACTCGGTCCTCAAGGACCTTCAACTGTTCATGTTTTCCAGGTCACCCAGCAGGTGCACAGGTGTATTCATTACTCACTGACACATTTTAGAAGATCCACAGGCGGAGCTAATTATTTCACTTGTGGTTCTGTGAGGTGAACTGGAAAATGGGAAGTGTTGGGGGTCCTGAGGACCGAGTTTGGGAACCACTGGTCTACTTCTGAGACTGTTTCAATACAGACATACTGAATCAACACTTTGGCCACCTTGAACTACGCCAAGCTGGTAACTTTATCTTTAAAGGCCATATACTTATACCATATACTTTTGGCCCCTAAAGACATTCGTCTAATTAAGAATTTCTACATACAGCAATTCCCATTTTTATTTAGCGTTCAGCGACCTGCAGATTAACCCATTACTGTTTTTTTATTGGTGTAATGACTATTTCTTAGTTATTGTTATTTTGTTTCTAACAATTATTAAATTTAATTGCAAGCTCTCTGACTCCTATTGATTACATTTATTTATCTTATTAACACTCTCTGTGGTTATGGGAGCGCTGCCTGCGTTATTTTTCCAGGCGAGCGATTAGCGAGCCGCCTGCAATCAGGAATACAAAGTAGCTTTGTCTTCAATTTACTTTAATTCAATTTAAAATAAATTAAGGCAAACGATTAGACGTGAATCACGACCACAAACTCGATTTACTTCTATATCAAATAATGGTGTCGCTATGTAACACAGTCATAATAAACAATTAGGAAGGCAAACTCAACTTTGTAAAATAAATGTGAATGATGCCAATGGCAGGGGTGCTGAATTTAGCTACGATGATTGTGAACCATCAGAATTTTGCAAGAATATAGGGGGGAATTGGATTGTCTACAAAAACTGGGTAATTTGTCACAAGTATACTATTTATGCATGTCCGCCGAAAATGTGCGCTCCCATTTTTTGAACTGTCCAAATGTACGAAAACGGGATTTGCGCAATAATTCTTGCCAGCAAAACAAGTGAAAACTAAGGGGGTCATTCCGAGTTGATTGCTAGCTGAAAATGTTCGCTGCGCTGCGATTAAGTAAAAACCCGGCACTTATGCGTATGCGGCGCAGTGCGCACGCACGACGTACTTTCACAACGCCCGATGTATTTTCACACAAGGTCTAGCGAAGCTCTTCAGCCGCAATGGCCGCCGCAGAGTGATTGACATGCAGTGGGCGTTTCTGGGTGTCAACTGACCGTTTTCAGGTAGTGCTCGAAAAAACGCAGGCGTTCCAGGAAAAGCACAGGCGTGGCTGGGCGAACGCAGGGCGTGTTTGTGACGTTGAATCCGGAATTGAATGGTCTGAAGTGATCGCAAGCGCTGAGTAGGTCTGAAGCTACTCAGAAACTGCACAATTTTTTTTTGTAGCTGTTCTGCGATCCTTTCGTTCGCACTTCTGCTAATCCATAATACACTCCCAGAGGGCAGCGGCATAGTGTTTGCACGGCTGCTAAAAATTGCTAGCAAGCGATCAACTCGGAATGACCCCCTAAGTGTAGGTGAAAATGGGGAAATCTGCTTGTACCCCCCAAAAAAGCCAAACTAGTATAGGATAACAGTATGGAAGTGTCATAATAAAAGTATTTGGGGTAATTAAATAGTGTCAAACGGCTGTTAGAGGCATTTTTCTTAAAAAGTTAAAAAATGATGGCAAGTGCTATTTTACTGTACTTAAATTAGGGGTACATAAAGTGTGTATAAGTATATACTGTGGGGGTTTTACAGGTTGCTTTGCTAATCGATGTGACCGCATTAATCCCAGCGGCGGCTGCAGTGCACAGGTCCCGTCCTGCGCGTGTGGTAGCAGCCAATGCGATCTTATTAATATTAATAATAGTAAGTGCATATATATGTATTGAATGAAACAGCACAGCAATGGAATATATTGTAAATGGATTCTTCACCTGTTCTCTGGGGGTCATTCCAAGTTGGTCGCTTGCTAGCAGAGTTTCGCTGCCATGCAAACGCTATGCAAACGCTATGCCGCCGCCCACTGGGAGTGTATTTTAGCTTAGCAGAAGTGTTTACGCTTTTCATCGCAGAATGGCTACAAAAATAATTTTGTGCAGTTTTAGAGCAGCTCAAAACTTACTCAGCGCAGACCATTCAGTTCCGGATTTGACGTCACAAACACGCCTGCGTTTTTCCGAACACTCTCTGAAAGCGGTCAGTTGCCACCCAGAAACGCCCCCTTCCTGTCAATTACTCTGCGGCAGCCAGTGCGACTGAAATGCATCGCTAGACCCTGTGTGAAACTACATCGATCGTTGTAATAGTACGTCGCGCGTGCGCATTGAGCCGCATACGCATGCGCAGAAGTGCCGTCTTTTTAGCCTCATTGCTGAACAGCGACCAAATGCAGCTAGCGATCACCTCGGAATGACCACCTGTGTTCGCTCCTGGTATCGCTGTGATCGTTACTGTATGAGAACAGATGTGGCCGCGCAGTTACGTTGTGTGACGCCACCTTGTCCTCCTCAGGGGCTGTGAACATCCCTGGAGCTATGATCGGTATAGTCATTGGTGGACTTATAATGAAGAGGTTCCGTTTGTCCCCGAAGCAGTGCGGAGCGATGTGTGTGTGTGCGGTGTTCTGCTGCATCCTGTTTAGTATTCCTCTGATCTTCCTGGGATGCTCAACGCAGAAGTTCGCCAGCCCGAATTCTGACCAGCACTTGAGGTAAGAGAGACTCCAGATAGTCTGCTATAAAGGTATTATTGTCACCACAGCATTATATAGGAATATAAGCTGACACATGAAGAATAATAAGTGACAAAGCACCAGCCAATCAGCTCGTAACTGCCATGTTACAGGTTTGTTTTTGAAAAATGACAGGAGCTGATTGGTTGGCAGTTTATCACCGTGCAATGTATCACTCTCCAAGGCTTGATAAATCTGAACCCTAATTATATGCAGATTTCAGTGCATTGAGACACAGGAACTGTCCTGGAAAGTTCATATGTAGCCTGGGAAATGCTGACAATCTCAGAATGATGATAATACGGTTAGGGTGCAGGACAGGAAGGTTAGGGTCAGGCACTAGGAGAAGTATTAGGTTTAGGCACAAGGGGGAGCGATGAGGGATAGGGGAACTGCAGTATATTCACCGGAACGCTGGCACATCAGATGACTCCGCCGGGAACTCCACCTCACGTGACCCCGGAACCTGGAATCTGCTGCTGAAGACACCGCTGCCATCGGGACCATCTTAGACACGACAGACCCCCATGTGCAATTTGTTGACACTCTCTCATGTCGACATTTCAGCTGTGTAGAAATGATGATTGTCGACGTGTCAATATTTACATGCTAAGCATGTTGACATTTTCTCACGTCAGTTTTGTCAGTAGTTACATCTTGTGGCATACCGAAGCCGGTCCAAGCTCCTCACCTGAAATACACTAATGTACAGGACTGCTATCAGAAATTGCGGGGCCCGGGACTGGCAAAATAAACAGCCCCCCCCCCAGCAGAAAAAAAAAGGTTCTGCCACACCGCTCCACCCCTATGTGATGTCACACATCATGACGTTACATATAGGGGGAGCATTGCGGACCTGCAAAACGATTCACAGAGCTGATGCACAGGGAAGGCTTGTTGTGCATCGGCCCGCTGTTGTTGTGCTGCCTGTGCAGCTCTCCAGGTATTGGTGGTGAGAACCAGGGGTGGACCCCCTCTTTATAAAGGCCCGGGACTGCAGTCCCCGCAGTCCCCCCCTGGTGGCTCTCCTGCTTATGGATAGCGAATGCCTCGGTATGTCTCTGTCATATACAGTATGTGCAGATCTGTCATTTGTGGCTGTTCTGCAAACTGCTGACATTTGGAATGCGTAGTATTATTATACATTATATCACCCAGTCAGCATGTTTCTAAGGACCTCATTCATGTTTGTCCGCTAGTGCATTCGCAACTGCGATTATCTAGGTGACAGAACTGTTAATGTTAGCGATTAAAGTTGTCGCCCAGAAATGAGAAGAGACGCTTGAAGGGGCCATGCAAACTGCGCACACATTCACAGCCCATAGCAAACACGAGGAACGGCGAAGTTAAGGGTTGCCTTAAAGCTACGCAGACTGGCCGCGGCAGTAGCTACGCTGGCGCCATGTTTATCTGCATACATCTTCGCAGCTAGTGGCAAATGCACGCCCAAAAACTCTCCATGACACGTCTGTGTTTTTGCCGTCACTCCCCGTTAAAATTCCCCAAACAGTCCCTTCCTGTCTATCACTCAGCAACGAAATCCTCTCTGCGAGTGCAATCACCAAGGCACCTTGTCCTGCGTGCACTGCGATCGCGGCACATTCGCAGTCTGATGATAATCGCTCCATTACATGAACATCTGCCATTGCATACAAACATGAATTAGGCCCAAAGTCTCAAAGGAAGCGCAACGGAACTTGGGAAGAGGAAGAGCCACTGCCAAGTTGCACCGGATGTGGTGTACCGAGACAGGCAAATTTGGTGATAGTAAGAAAAGACGGGATCCAGTTAGAAGACCAGCGATTGGGATGCCGGTAGTTGGAAAACTGACGCTGTAAACCCAACATTGGCCGGAAGACTGGCGCCGGAATTCCAACATCGCTCGCTATGCCGATGAGACTAAAAAGGAGGGTTAAGGTTAGCTACTAAGAAGGAGAGTTAGGGTTAGACACTAAGATGGAGGGTTAGGCACTAGTGGGAGTGTTATGGTTAGGCACAAAGAAGGAGGGTTATGGTTACACACTAAGATGGAGGGTTAGGGTTAGGTACTATTGGGGGGTTAGGGTTAGGCACTAAAAAGGACGGTTAGGGTTAGACACTAAGAAGGAGGGTTAGACACTAGTGGGAGGGTTAGGGTTAAACACTAAGAAGGAGGGTTAGACACTAAGAAGGAGGGTTAGAGTTAGGCACTAGTGGGAGGCTTAGGGTTAGGCACTAAGATGGAGGGATAGGGCTAGACACTAAGAATGAGGGTTAGTGGTAAACACTAAGAAGGAGGGTTAGACACTAAGAAGGAGGGTTCGTGTTAGACACTAAGATGGAGGGTTAGGGTTAGACACTAAGAAGGAGGGTTAGGGTTAGGCACTAAGATGGAGGGTTGGCGTTAGACACTAAGAAGAAGGGTTAGGGTTAGACACTAAGAAGGAGGGATAGGGCTAGACACTAAGAAGGAGGGTTAGGGTTAGACACTAAGAATGAGGGATAGGCACTAAGATGGAGGGTTGGGGTTAGACAATAAGAAGGAGGGTTAGGGCTAGACACTAAGAAGGAGGGTTAGACACTAAGAAGGAGGGTTAGGGTTAGGCACTAAGATGGAGGGTTAGGGTTAGACACTAAGAAGGAGGGTTAGGGTTAGACACTAGTGGGAGGGTTAGGGATAGACACTAAGAAGGAGGGTTAGACACTAAGAAGGAGGGTTATGGTTAGACACTAAGAAGGAGGGTTATGGTTAGACACTAAGAAGGAGGGTTAGACACTAAGAAGAAGGGTTCGGGTTAGACACTAAGAAGGAGGGCTAGGGTTAGGCACTAAGAAGGAGGGTTAGGGTTAGACAATAAGAAGGAGGGTTAGGGTTAGACACTAAGAAGGAGGGTTAGGGTTAGGCACTAGTGGGAGTCTTAGGGTTAGGCACTAAGATAGAGGGTTGGGGTTAGACACTAAGAAGGAGGGTTAGGGTTAGACACTAAGAAGGAGGGATAGGGTTAGACACTAAGAAGGAGGGTTAGGCACTAAGATGGAGGATTGGGGTTAGACACTAAGAAGGAGGGTTAGGTCTAGACACTAAGAAGGAGGGTTAGACACTAAGAAGGAGGGTTAGGGTTAGGCACCAAGAAGGAGGGTTAGGGTTAGGCACTAGTGGGAGGGTTAGGGTTAGACAATAAGAAGGAGGGTTATGGTTAGACACTAAGAAGGAGTGTTAGGGTTAGACACTAAGAAGGAGAGTTAGGGTTAGACACTAAGAAGGAGGGTTAGGGCTAGACACTAATAAGGAGGGTTAGGGTTAGGCACTTCGAAGGAGGGTTGGGGATAGACACTAAGAAGGAGGGTTAGGGTTAGGCACTAAGATGGAGGGTTAGGGTTAGACACTAAGAAGGAGGGTTAGGGTTAGACACTAGTGGGAGGGTTAGGGATAGACACTAAGAAGGAGGGTTAGACACTAAGAAGGAGGGTTATGGTTAGACACTAAGAAGGAGGGTTATGGTTAGACACTAAGAAGGAGGGTTAGACACTAAGAAGGAGGGTTAGGGTTAGACACTAAGAAGGAGGGCTAGGGTTAGGCACTAAGAAGGAGGGTTAGGGTTAGACAATAAGAAGGAGGGTTAGGGTTAGACAATAAGATGGAGGGTTAGCGTTAGGCACTAGTGGGAGGCTTAGGGTTAGGCACTAAGATAGAGGGTTGGGTTTAGACACTAAGAAGGAGGGATAGGGTTAGACACTAAGAAGGAGGGTTAGGCACTAAGATGGAGGATTGGGGTTAGACACTAAGAAGGAGGGTTAGGTCTAGACACTAAGAAGGAGGGTTAGACACTAAGAAGGAGGGTTAGGGTTAGGCACCAAGAAGGAGGGTTAGGGTTAGGCACTAGTGGGAGGGTTAGGGTTAGACACTAAGAAGGAGGGTTATGGTTAGACACTAAGAAGGAGTGTTAGGGTTAGACACTAAGAAGGAGAGTTAGGGTTAGACACTAAGAAGGAGGGTTAGGGCTAGACACTAGTGGAAGGGTCAGGGTTAGAAACTAAGAAGGAGGGTTATGGTTAGACACTAAGAAGGAGGGTTATGGTTAGACACTAAGAAGGAGGGTTTGGGTTAGACACTAAGAAGGAGGGTTATGTATAGACACTAAGAAGGAGGGTCAGGGTTAGACACTAGTGGGAGGGTTAGGGTTAGACACTAAGAAGGAGGGTTATGGTTAGACACTAAGAAGGAGGGTTATGGTTAGACACTAAGAAGGAGGGTTAGGGTTAGACACTAAGAAGGAGGGTTATGTATAGACACTAAGAAGGAGGGTCAGGGTTAGACACTAGTGGGAGGGTTAGGGTTAGACACTAAGAAGGAGGGTTATGGTTAGACACTAAGAAGGAGGGTTAGGGTTAGGCACTAAGAAGGAGGGTTAGGGTTAGACACTAAGAATGAGGGATAGGCACTAAGATGGAGGGTTGGGGTTAGACAATAAGAAGGAGGGTTAGGGCTAGATACTAAGAAGGAGGGTTAGACACTAAGAAGGAGGGTTAGGGTTAGACACTAAGAAGGAGGGATAGGGCTAGACACTAAGAAGGAGGGTTAGGGTTAGACACTAAGAATGAGGGATAGGCACTAAGATGGAGGGTTGGGGTTAGACAATAAGAAGGAGGGTTAGGGCTAGACACTAAGAAGGAGGGTTAGGCACTAAGATGGAGGGTTAGGGTTAGACACTAAGAAGGAGGGTTAGGGTTAGACACTAGTGGGAGGGTTAGGGATAGACACTAAGAAGGAGGGTTAGACACTAAGAAGGAGGGTTATGGTTAGACACTAAGAAGGAGGGTTATGGTTAGACACTAAGAAGGAGGGTTAGACACTAAGAAGGAGGGTTAGGGTTAGACACTAAGAAGGAGGGTTATGGTTAGACACTAAGAAGGAGGGTTAGACACTAAGAAGGAGGGTTAGGGTTAGACACTAAGAAGGAGGGTTATGGTTAGACACTAAGAAGGAGGGCTAGGGTTAGGCACTAAGAAGGAAGGTTAGGGTTAGACAATAAGAAGGAGGGTTAGGGTTAGACACTAAGAAGGAGGGTTAGGGTTAGACAATAAGATGGAGGGTTAGCGTTAGGCACTAGTGGGAGGCTTAGGGTTAGGCACTAAGATGGAGGGTTGGGGTTAGACACTAAGAAGGAGGGTTAGGGTTAGACGCTAAGAAGGAGGGATAGGGTTAGACACTAAAATGGAGGGTTGGGGTTAGACACTAAGAAGGAGGGTTAGGTCTAGACACTGAGAAGGAGGGTTAGGGTTAGACACTAAGAAGGAGGGTTAGGGTTAGACACTAGTGGGAGGGTTAGGGTTAGGCACTAAGATGGAGGGTTGGGGTTAGACCCTAAGAAGGAGGGTTAGGGCTAGACTCTATGAAGGAGGGTTGGGGTTAGACACTAGTGGGAGGGTTATGGTTAGACACTATGAAGGAGGGTTATGGTTAGACACTAAGAAGGAGGGTTAGGGTTAGACACTAAGAAGGAGGGTTGTGGTTAGACACTAAGAAGGAGGGTTAGGGTTAGACACTAAGAAGGAGGGTTATGGTTAGACACTAGTGGGAGGGTTAGGGTTAGACACTAAGAAGAAGGGTTGTGGTTAGACACTAAGATGGAGGGTTAGGGTTAGGCACTAGTGTTAGGGTTAGACACTAAGAAGGAGTGTTAGGGTTAGACACTAGTGGGAGGGTCAGGGTTAGACAATAAGAAGGAGGGTTATGGTTAGACACTAAGAAGTAGAGATGAGCGCCTGAAATTTTTCGGGTTTTGTGTTTTGGTTTTGGGTTCGGTTCCGCGGCCGTGTTTTGGGTTCGACCGCGTTTTGGCAAAACCTCACCAAATTTTTTTTGTCGGATTCGGGTGTGTTTTGGATTCGGGTGTTTTTTTTCAAAAAACCCTAAAAACAGCTTAAATCATAGAATTTGGGGGTCATTTTGATCCCAAAGTATTATTAACCTCAAAAACCATAATTTCCACTCATTTTCAGTCTATTCTGAATACCTCACACCTCACAATATTATTTTTAGTCCTAAAATTTGCACCTAGGTCGCTGGATGACTAAGCTAAGCGACCCTAGTGGCCGACACAAACACCGTGCTCATCTAGGAGTGGCACTGCAGTGTCACGCAGGATGGCCCTTCCAAAAAACCCTCCCCAAACAGCACATGACGCAAAGAAAAAAAGAGGCGCAATGAGGTAGCTGTGTGAGTAAGATAAGCGACCCTAGTGGCCGACACAAACACCGTGCCCATCTAGGAGTGGCACTGCAGTGTCACGCAGGATGGCCCTTCCAAAAAACCCTCCCCAAACAGCACATGACGCAAAGAAAAAAAGAGGCGCAATGAGGTAGCTGTGTGAGTAAGATAAGCGACCCTAGTGGCCGACACAAACACCGGGCCCATCTAGGAGTGGCACTGCAGTGTCACGCAGGATGTCCCTTCCAAAAAACCCTCCCCAAACAGCACATGACGCAAAGAAAAAAAGAGGCGCAATGAGGTAGCTGACTGTGTGAGTAAGATAAGCGACCCTAGTGGCCGACACAAACACCGGGCCCATCTAGGAGTGGCACTGCAGTGTCACGCAGGATGTCCCTTCCAAAAAACCCTCCCCAAACAGCACATGACGCAAAGAAAAAAAGAGGCGCAATGAGGTAGCTGACTGTGTGAGTAAGATAAGCGACCCTAGTGGCCGACACAAACACCGGGCCCATCTAGGAGTGGCACTGCAGTGTCACGCAGGATGTCCCTTCCAAAAAACCCTCCCCAAACAGCACATGACGCAAAGAAAAAAAGAGGCGCAATGAGGTAGCTGACTGTGTGAGTAAGATAAGCGACCCTAGTGGCCGACACAAACACCGGGCCCATCTAGGAGTGGCACTGCAGTGTCACGCAGGATGTCCCTTCCAAAAAACCCTCCCCAAACAGCACATGACGCAAAGAAAAAAAGAGGCGCAATGAGGTAGCTGACTGTGTGAGTAAGATAAGCGACCCTAGTGGCCGACACAAACACCGGGCCCATCTAGGAGTGGCACTGCAGTGTCACGCAGGATGTCCCTTCCAAAAAACCCTCCCCAAACAGCACATGACGCAAAGAAAAAAAGAGGCGCAATGAGGTAGCTGACTGTGTGAGTAAGATAAGCGACCCTAGTGGCCGACACAAACACCGGGCCCATCTAGGAGTGGCACTGCAGTGTCACGCAGGATGTCCCTTCCAAAAAACCCTCCCCAAACAGCACATGACGCAAAGAAAAAAAGAGGCGCAATGAGGTAGCTGACTGTGTGAGTAAGATAAGCGACCCTAGTGGCCGACACAAACACCGGGCCCATCTAGGAGTGGCACTGCAGTGTCACGCAGGATGGCCCTTCCAAAAAACCCTCCCCAAACAGCACATGACGCAAAGAAAAAGAAAAGAAAAAAGAGGTGCAAGATGGAATTGTCCTTGGGCCCTCCCACCCACCCTTATGTTGTATAAACAGGACATGCACACTTTAACCAACCCATCATTTCAGTGACAGGGTCTGCCACACGACTGTGACTGATATGACGGGTTGGTTTGGACCCCCCCCAAAAAAGAAGCAATTAATCTCTCCTTGCACAAACTGGCTCTACAGAGGCAAGATGTCCACCTCATCATCATCCTCCGATATATCACCGTGTACATCCCCCTCCTCACAGATTATCAATTCGTCCCCACTGGAATCCACCATCTCAGCACCCTGTGTACTTTGTGGAGGCAATTGCTGCTGGTGAATGTCTCCACGGAGGAATTGATTATAATTCATTTTAATGAACATCATCTTCTCCACATTTTCTGGATGTAACCTCGTACGCCGATTGCTGACAAGGTGAGCGGCGGCACTAAACACTCTTTCGGAGTACACACTTGTGGGAGGGCAACTTAGGTAGAATAAAGCCAGTTTGTGCAAGGGCCTCCAAATTTCCTCTTTTTCCTGCCAGTATAAGTACGGACTGTGTGACGTGCCTACTTGGATGCGGTCACTCATATAATCCTCCACCATTCTTTCAATGGTGAGAGAATCATATGCAGTGACAGTAGACGACATGTCCGTAATCGTTGTCAGGTCCTTCAGTCCGGACCAGATGTCAGCATCAGCAGTCGCTCCAGACTGCCCTGCATCACCGCCAGCGGGTGGGCTCGGAATTCTGAGCCTTTTCCTCGCACCCCCAGTTGCGGGAGAATGTGAAGGAGGAGATGTTGTTGACAGGTCGCGTTCCGCTTGACTTGACAATTTTCTCACCAGCAGGTCTTTCAACCCCAGCAGACTTGTGTCTGCCGGAAAAAGAGATCCAAGGTAGGCTTTAAATCTAGGATCGAGCACGGTGGCCAAAATGTAGTGCTCTGATTTCAACAGATTGACCACCCGTGAATCCTTGTTAAGCGAATTAAGGGCTCCATCCACAAGTCCCACATGCCTAGCGGAATCGCTCCGTGTTAGCTCCTCCTTCAATGTCTCCAGCTTCTTCTGCAAAAGCCTGATGAGGGGAATGACCTGACTCAGGCTGGCAGTGTCTGAACTGACTTCACGTGTGGCAAGTTCAAAGGGCATCAGAACCTTGCACAACGTTGAAATCATTCTCCACTGCGCTTGAGACAGGTGCATTCCACCTCCTATATCGTGCTCAATTGTATAGGCTTGAATGGCCTTTTGCTGCTCCTCCAACCTCTGAAGCATATAGAGGGTTGAATTCCACCTCGTTACCACTTCTTGCTTCAGATGATGGCAGGGCAGGTTCAGTAGTTTTTGGTGGTGCTCCAGTTTTCTGTACGTGGTGCCTGTACGCCGAAAGTGTCCCGCAATTCTTCTGGCCACCGACAGCATCTCTTGCACGCCCCTGTCGTTTTTTAAAAAATTCTGCACCACCAAATTCAAGGTATGTGCAAAACATGGGACGTGCTGGAATTTGCCCAGATTTAATGCACACACAATATTGCTGGCGTTGTCCGATGCCACAAATCCACAGGAGAGTCCAATTGGGGTAAGCCATTCCGCGATGATCTTCCTCAGTTGCCGTAAGAGGTTTTCAGCTGTGTGCGTATTCTGGAAACCGGTGATACAAAGCGTAGCCTGCCTAGGAAAGAGTTTGCGTTTGCGAGATGCTGCTACTGGTGCCGCCGCTGCTGTTCTTGCGGCGGGAGTCCATACATCTACCCAGTGGGCTGTCACAGTCATATAGTCCTGACCCTGCCCTGCTCCACTTGTCCACATGTCCGTGGTTAAGTGGACATTGGGTACAGCTGCATTTTTTAGGACACTGGTGACTCTTTTTCTGAGGTCTGTGTACATTTTCGGTATCGCCTGCCTAGAGAAGTGGAACCTAGATGGTATTTGGTACCGGGGACACAGTACCTCCAACAAGTCTCTAGTTGGCTCTGCAGTAATGATGGATACCGGAACCACGTTTCTCACCACCCAGGATGTCAAGGCCTCAGTTATCCGCTTTGCAGTAGGATGACTGCTGTGATATTTCATCTTCCTCGCAAAGGACTGTTGGACAGTCAATTGCTTGGTGGAAGTAGTACAAGTGGTCTTACGACTTCCCCTCTGGGATGACCATCGACTCCAGCAGCAACAACAGCAGCGCCAGCAGCAGTAGGCGTTACACGCAAGGATGCATCGGAGGAATCCCAGGCAGGAGAGGAATCATCAGAATTGCCAGTGACATGGCCTGCAGGACTATTGGCATTCCTGGGGAAGGAGGAAATTGACACTGAGGGAGTTGGTGGGGTGGTTTGCGTGAGCTTGGTTACAAGAGGAAGGGATTTACTGGTCAGTGGACTGCTTCCGCTGTCGGCCCAAGTTTTTGAACTTGTCACTGACTTATTATGAATGCGCTGCAGGTGACGTATAAGGGAGGATGTTCCGAGGTGGTTAACGTCCTTACCCCTACTTATTACAGCTTGACAAAGGGAACACACGGCTTGACACCTGTTGTCCGCATTTCTGGTGAAATACTTCCACACCGAAGAGCTGATTTTTTTGGTATTTTCACCAGGCATGTCAACGGCCATATTCCTCCCACGGACAACAGGTGTCTCCCCGGGTGCCTGACTTAAACAAACCACCTCACCATCAGAATCCTCCTGGTCAATTTCCTCCCCAGCGCCAGCAACACCCATATCCTCCTCATCCTGGTGTACTTCAACACTGACATCTTCAATCTGACTATCAGGAACTGGACTGCGGGTGCTCCTTCCATCACTTGCAGGGGGCGTGCAAATGGTGGAAGGCGCATGCTCTTCACGTCCAGTGTTGGGAAGGTCAGGCATCGCAACCGACACAATTGGAGTCGGACTCTCCTTGTGGATTTGGGATTTCGAAGAACGCACAGTTCTTTGCGGTGCTACTGCTTTTGCCAGCTTGAGTCTTTTCATTTTTCTAGCGAGAGGCTGAGTGCTTCCATCCTCATGTGAAGCTGAACCACTAGCCATGAACATAGGCCAGGGCCTCAGCCGTTCCTTGCCACTCCGTGTGGTAAATGGCATATTGGCAAGTTTACGCTTCTCCTCCGACAATTTTATTTTAGATTTTTGAGTCCTTTTTTTACTGATATTTGGTGTTTTGGATTTTACATGCTCTGTACTATGACATTGGGCATCGGCCTTGGCAGACGACGTTGCTGGCATTTCATCGTCTCGGCGATGACTAGTGGCAGCAGCTTCAGCACGAGGTGGAAGTCGATCTTGATCTTTCCCTAATTTTGGAACCTCAACATTTTTGTTCTCCATATTTTAATAGGCACAACTAAAAGGCACCTCAGGTAAACAATGGAGATGGATGGATACTAGTATACAATTATGGATGGACTGCCGAGTGCCGACACAGAGGTAGCTACAGCCGTGGACTACTGTACTGTGTCTGCTGCTAATATAGACTGGTTAATAAAGAGATGTAGTATGTATGTATAAAGAAGAAAGAAAAAAAAACCACGGGTAGGTGGTATACAATTATGGACGGACTGCCGAGTGCCGACACAGAGGTAGCTACAGCCGTGGACTACTGTACTGTGTCTGCTGCTAATATAGACTGGTTGATAAAGAGATGTAGTATGTATGTATAAAGAAGAAAGGAAAAAAAACCACGGGTAGGTGGTATACAATTATGGATGGACTGCCGAGTGCCGACACAGAGGTAGCTACAGCCGTGGACTACTGTACTGTGTCTGCTGCTAATATAGACTGGTTGATAAAGAGATGTAGTATGTATGTATAAAGAAGAAAGAAAAAAAAACCACGGGTAGGTGGTATACAATTATGGACGGACTGCCGAGTGCCGACACAGAGGTAGCTACAGCCGTGGACTACTGTACTGTGTCTGCTGCTAATATAGACTGGTTGATAAAGAGATGTAGTATGTATGTATAAAGAAGAAAGAAAAAAAAACCACGGGTAGGTGGTATACAATTATGGATGGACTGCCGAGTGCCGACACAGAGGTAGCTACAGCCGTGGACTACTGTACTGTGTCTGCTGCTAATATAGACTGGTTGATAAAGAGATGTAGTATGTATGTATAAAGAAGAAAGAAAAAAAAACCACGGGTAGGTGGTATACAATTATGGACGGACTGCCGAGTGCCGACACAGAGGTAGCTACAGCCGTGGACTACCGTACTGTACTGTGTCTGCTGCTAATATAGACTGGTTGATAATGAGATGTAGTATGTATGTATAAAGAAGAAAGAAAAAAAAACCACGGGTAGGTGGTATACAATTATGGATGGACTGCCGAGTGCCGACACAGAGGTAGCTACAGCCGTGGACTACTGTACTGTGTCTGCTGCTAATATAGACTGGTTGATAAAGAGATGTAGTATGTATGTATAAAGAAGAAAGAAAAAAAAAACCACGGGTAGGTGGTATACAATTATGGACGGACTGCCGAGTGCCGACACAGAGGTAGCTACAGCCGTGGACTACTGTACTGTGTCTGCTGCTAATATAGACTGGTTGATAATGAGATGTAGTATGTATGTATATAGAAGAAAGAAAAAAAAAACCATGAGTAGGTGGTATACAATTATGGATGGACTGCCGAGTGCCGACACAGAGGTAGCTACAGCCGTGAACTACCGTACTGTGTCTGCTGCGACTGGATGATAAATAATGATATAAAAAATATATATATATCACTACTGCAGCCGGACAGGTATATATTATATAATGACGGACCTGCTGGACACTGTCTGTCAGCAGAATGAGTTTTTTATAGAATAAAAAAAAAAAACACCACACAAGTCACACGACGAGTGTTTAACTTTTTCAGGCAATCACAATATAGTATACTACTAACTATACTGGTGGTCAGTGTGGTCAGGTCACTGGTCAGTCACACTGGCAGTGGCACTCCTGCAGCAAAAGTGTGCACTGTTTAATTTTAATAATATGTACTCCTGGCTCCTGCTATAACCTATAACTGGCACTGCTCCCCAGTCTCCCCCACAATTATAAGCTGTGTGAGCACAGTCAGATATATACATAGATGATGCAGCACACTGGGCTGAGCAGTGCACACAGATATGGTATGTGACTGAGTCACTGTGTATCGTTTTTTTCAGGCAGAGAACGGATTATATTAAATAAAACTGCACTGTCTGGTGGTCACTGTGGTCAGTCACTACTAAACTCTGCACTCTCTACAGTACTCCTAAGCTCCAGTAAATCAAGTGTCTCTGTTTAAAATCAATCTCACTCTCTCTCTTCTAATCTAAATGGAGAGGACGCCAGCCACGTCCTCTCCCTATGAATCTCAATGCACGTGTGAAAATGGCGGCGACGCGCGGCTCCTTATATAGAATCCGAGTCTCGCGATAGAATCCGAGCCTCGCGAGAATCCGACAGCGTCATGATGACGTTCGGGCGCGCTCGGGTTAACCGAGCAAGGCGGGAAGATCCGAGTCGCTCGGACCCGTGAAAAAAAACATGAAGTTCGGGCGGGTTCGGATTCCGAGGAACCGAACCCGCTCATCTCTACTAAGAAGTAGTGTTAGGGTTAGACACTAAGAAGGAGAGTTAGGGTTAGACACTAAGAAGGAGGGTCAGGGCTAGACACTAAGAAGGAGGGTTAGGGTTAGGCACTAAGAAGGAGGGTTGGGGTTAGACACTAAGAAGGAGTGTTAGGGTTAGACACTAGTGGGAGGGTCAGGGTTAGACACTAAGAAGGAGGGTTATGGTTAGACACTAAGAAGGAGGGTTATGGTTAGACACTAAGAAGGAGGGTTATGTTTAGACACTAAGAAGGAGGGTTAGGTTTAGACACTAGTGGGAGGGTTAGGGTTAGACACTAAGAAGGAGGGTTAGGGTTAGGCACTAAGAAGGAGGGTTAGGGTAAGACACTAAGAAGTAGTTAGGGTTAGACACTAAGAAGGAGGGTTAGACACTAAGAAGGAGGGTTAGGGTTAGGCACTAAGATGGAGGGTTGGGGTTAGACACTAAGAAGGAGGGTTAGACACTAAGATGGAGGGTTAGGCACTAGTGGGATGGTCAGGCACTAAGATGGAGGGATGGGGTTAGAAACTAAGAAGGAGGACTAGCACTAGACACTAAGAAGGAGGTATAGGGCTAGACACTAAGAAGAAGGGTTAGGGTTAGGCAATAAGGGGGTATAGTCAGGGTTAGAATGCAGGTGGGGAGGGTTAGGCACTGAGGGGGAGGGTTAGCACTGAGGGGGGAGGGTTAGGCTGCGGCAGGGGGGAGGGTTTGGTACAAAGGGGAAGGGTTAGGATTAGGCACTAAGGGGGTACGGTTAGGGTTTGGCTGCGGGTGAGGAGGGTTAGGCGCTGAGGGGGGAGGGTTAGGGTTAGGCTGCGGCAGGGAGGAGGGTTAGGCACAAAGGGGGAAGGGTTAGGGTTATGGTGCGGCAGGGGTAGAGGGTTAGGGTTAGACGATAGACACTAAGAAGGAAGGGTTAGGGTTAGGCAATAAGGGGGGAGGGTTAGGCTGCAGGTAGGGAGGCGTGGGGGGGAGGGGTAGCATACATATCTAAAAGGTGTCCCAATCCTGACCATTGGGATGCCACTCTCAGTCTTCTGATCGTCATCATGCCAAACGCCAGGATCCCGATACCATCCCGAAAGGACACGTCTGTATATATGTAATCACTTTGACAGACTAAACTTTAATCCATGTTTGTCAGTGGTTTCTATTTAATAGTTTTTTTATGTAATAATATTGAGCGCTGGGTGATGGTAATCTGTGTGATCATGTACGATCAGTCAGGAGGTATGTACTGTGTCACCCTGTACGATCAGTCAGGAGGTATGTGCTGTGTGACCCTGTACGATCAGTCAGGAGGTATGTACTGTGTGACCCTGTACGATCAGTCAGGAGGTATGTACTGTGTGACCCTGTACGATCAGTCAGGAGGTATGTGCTGTGTGACCCTGTACGATCAGTCAGGAGGTATGTGCTGTGTGACCCTGTACGATCAGTCAGGAGGTATGTGCTGTGTGACCCTGTACGATCAGTCAGGAGGTATGTACTGTGTGACCCTGTATGATCAGTCAGGAGGTATGTACTGTGTGACCCTGTACGATCAGTCAGGAGGTATGTACTGTGTGACCCTGTATGATCAGTCAGGAGGTATGTACTGTGTGACCCTGTACGATCAGTCAGGAGGTATGTACTGTGTGACCCTGTACGATCAGTCAGGAGGTATGTACTGTGTGACCCTGTACGATCAGTCAGGAGGTATGTACTGTGTGACCCTGTACGATCAGTCAGGAGCTATGTACTGTGTGACCCTGTACGATCAGTCAGGAGGTATGTACTGTGTGACCCTGTACGATCAGTCAGGAGGTATGTACTGTGTGACCCTGTATGATCAGTCAGGAGGTATGTACTGTGTGACCCTGTACGATCAGTCAGGAGGTATGTACTGTGTGACCCTGTACGATCAGTCAGGAGGTATGTACTGTGTGACCCTGTACAATCAGTCAGGAGGTATGTACTGTGTGACCCTCTACGATCAGTTAGGAGGTATGTACTGTGTGACCCTCTACGATCAGTCAGGAGGTATGTACTGTGTGACCCTCTACGATCAGTCAGGAGGTATGTACTGTGTGACCCTGTACAATCAGTCAGGAGGTATGTACTGTGTGACCCTGTACAATCAGTCAGGAGGTATGTACTGTGTGACCCTGTACGATCAGTCAGGAGGTATGTACTGTGTGACCCTCTACGATCAGTTAGGAGGTATGTACTGTGTGACCCTCTACGATCAGTCAGGAGGTATGTACTGTGTGACCCTGTACAATCAGTCAGGAGGTATGTACTGTGTGACCCTGTACGATCAGTCAGGAGGTATGTACTGTGTGACCCTGTACGATCAGTCAGGAGGTATGTACTGTGTGACCCTGTACGATCAGTCAGGAGGTATGTACTGTGTGACCCTGTACGATCAGTCAGGAGGTATGTACTGTGTGACCCTGTATGATCAGTCAGGAGGTATGTACTGTGTGACCCTGTACGATCAGTCAGGAGGTATGTACTGTGTGACCCTGTACGATCAGTCAGGAGGTATGTACTGTGTGACCCTGTACGATCAGTCAGGAGGTATGTACTGTGTGACCCTGTACGATCAGTCAGGAGGTATGTACTGTGTGACCCTGTACAATCAGTCAGGAGGTATGTACTGTGTGACCCTGTACGATCAGTCAGGAGGTATGTACTGTGTGACCCTGTACGATCAGTCAGGAGGTATGTACTGTGTGACCCTGTATGATCAGTCAGGAGGTATGTACTGTGTGACCCTGTACGATCAGTCAGGAGGTATGTACTGTGTGACCCTGTACGATCAGTCAGGAGGTATGTACTGTGTGACCCTGTACAATCAGTCAGGAGGTATGTACTGTGTGACCCTGTACAATCAGTCAGGAGGTATGTACTGTGTGACCCTCTACGATCAGTTAGGAGGTATGTACTGTGTGACCCTCTACGATCAGTCAGGAGGTATGTACTGTGTGACCCTCTACGATCAGTCAGGAGGTATGTACTGTGTGACCCTGTATGATCAGTCAGGAGGTATGTACTGTGTGACCCTGTACGATCAGTCAGGAGGTATGTACTGTGTGACCCTGTACGATCAGTCAGGAGGTATGTACTGTGTGACCCTGTACGATCAGTCAGGAGGTATGTACTGTGTGACCCTGTACGATCAGTCAGGAGGTATGTACTGTGTGACCCTGTATGATCAGTCAGGAGGTATGTACTGTGTGACCCTGTACGATCAGTCAGGAGGTATGTACTGTGTGACCCTGTATGATCAGTCAGGAGGTATGTACTGTGTGACCCTGTACGATCAGTCAGGAGGTATGTACTGTGTGACCCTGTACGATCAGTCAGGAGGTATGTACTGTGTGACCCTGTACAATCAGTCAGGAGGTATGTACTGTGTGACCCTCTACGATCAGTTAGGAGGTATGTACTGTGTGACCCTCTACGATCAGTCAGGAGGTATGTACTGTGTGACCCTCTACGATCAGTCAGGAGGTATGTACTGTGTGACCCTGTACAATCAGTCAGGAGGTATGTACTGTGTGACCCTGTACAATCAGTCAGGAGGTATGTACTGTGTGACCCTGTACGATCAGTCAGGAGGTATGTACTGTGTGACCCTCTACGATCAGTTAGGAGGTATGTACTGTGTGACCCTCTACGATCAGTCAGGAGGTATGTACTGTGTGACCCTGTACAATCAGTCAGGAGGTATGTACTGTGTGACCCTGTACGATCAGTCAGGAGGTATGTACTGTGTGACCCTGTACGATCAGTCAGGAGGTATGTACTGTGTGACCCTGTACGATCAGTCAGGAGGTATGTACTGTGTGACCCTGTACGATCAGTCAGGAGGTATGTACTGTGTGACCCTGTATGATCAGTCAGGAGGTATGTACTGTGTGACCCTGTACGATCAGTCAGGAGGTATGTACTGTGTGACCCTGTACGATCAGTCAGGAGGTATGTACTGTGTGACCCTGTACGATCAGTCAGGAGGTATGTACTGTGTGACCCTGTACGATCAGTCAGGAGGTATGTACTGTGTGACCCTGTACAATCAGTCAGGAGGTATGTACTGTGTGACCCTGTACGATCAGTCAGGAGGTATGTACTGTGTGACCCTGTACGATCAGTCAGGAGGTATGTACTGTGTGACCCTGTATGATCAGTCAGGAGGTATGTACTGTGTGACCCTGTACGATCAGTCAGGAGGTATGTACTGTGTGACCCTGTACGATCAGTCAGGAGGTATGTACTGTGTGACCCTGTACAATCAGTCAGGAGGTATGTACTGTGTGACCCTCTACGATCAGTTAGGAGGTATGTACTGTGTGACCCTCTACGATCAGTCAGGAGGTATGTACTGTGTGACCCTCTACGATCAGTCAGGAGGTATGTACTGTGTGACCCTGTACAATCAGTCAGGAGGTATGTACTGTGTGACCCTGTACAATCAGTCAGGAGGTATGTACTGTGTGACCCTGTACAATCAGTCAGGAGGTATGTACTGTGTGACCCTGTACGATCAGTCAGGAGGTATGTACTGTGTGACCCTCTACGATCAGTTAGGAGGTATGTACTGTGTGACCCTCTACGATCAGTCAGGAGGTATGTACTGTGTGACCCTGTACAATCAGTCAGGAGGCATGTACTGTGTGACCCTGTACGATCAGTCAGGAGGTATGTACTGTGTGACCCTGTACGATCAGTCAGGAGGTATGTACTGTGTGACCCTGTACGATCAGTCAGGAGGTATGTACTGTGTGACCCTGTACGATCAGTCAGGAGGTATGTACTGTGTGACCCTGTATGATCAGTCAGGAGGTATGTACTGTGTGACCCTGTACGATCAGTCAGGAGGTATGTACTGTGTGACCCTGTACGATCAGTCAGGAGGTATGTACTGTGTGACCCTGTACGATCAGTCAGGAGGTATGTACTGTGTGACCCTGTACGATCAGTCAGGAGGTATGTACTGTGTGACCCTGTACAATCAGTCAGGAGGTATGTACTGTGTGACCCTGTACGATCAGTCAGGAGGTATGTACTGTGTGACCCTGTACGATCAGTCAGGAGGTATGTACTGTGTGACCCTGTATGATCAGTCAGGAGGTATGTACTGTGTGACCCTGTATGATCAGTCAGGAGGTATGTACTGTGTGACCCTGTACGATCAGTCAGGAGGTATGTACTGTGTGACCCTCTACGATCAGTCAGGAGGTATGTACTGTGTGACCCTGTACGATCAGTCAGGAGGTATGTACTGTGTGACCCTGTATGATCAGTCAGGAGGTATGTACTGTGTGACCCTGTACAATCAGTCAGGAGGTATGTACTGTGTGACCCTGTACAATCAGTCAGGAGGTATGTACTGTGTGACCCTGTACAATCAGTCAGGAGGTATGTGCTGTCTTCCAGTGCCGGAGCTTGGTACAATGTTACTGAATGCAGCGTGCAATGTGGTTGTTCCAAAACAGCCTTCAATCCCATCTGCGGAGCAGACGGCGTGGAGTACATCTCTCCGTGCTACGCTGGATGTGAAGCCGTGGCCTTTAACTATAAGGAGAATAAAGTTCTGGTGAGTGACAAAGACTTTCCTGTGACTAATGTAACATATCGGGTTTGTCGCCTGTTAAACATGAGTGCTGTACTATTAATAAGCCACTTACATGCATTCTGTTCACCAGGATTCTGCGGGCAGTTTACGATGGTGAAATCGGCTGGTCCGTCTGATATACAGCAATAGTCTCATCCGTGACTAAGAGGGAGATGTACTAAGCCTTGGAGACAGATAAAGTGGAGTGGAGGGCGTCAAAGTACCAGCCAACCAGCTCCTAACTGCCATGTTACAGGCTGTGTTTGAAAAATGACAGTTAGGAGCTGATTGGTTGCTACTTTATCTCTCTCCATTTTATTTAACTCAACTTTATTTTTCTCCACTTGCTTTAACTCAAACTTTTTTCTTATTCATCACCTTCACTGCCTCCCCGGCGGCCGGCACTTATGGGTAGAGTCGTCCTCCTCAGTGCACAATCCCCCCGTCCTTACTTCCCCTCCTCCCCACCACTGTACGGAAGGTGGTGGTGGCCATGCAGGGGGGACAATTAGTATTTGCCACCCCCCTCTCTGTGCCACTGACCACAGCCAAAGTACACACATATTAAAACACAGTTCCCCTCCCTGTTTACTCACACTCCCCAAGCCTGTAAGCTCTCACTGGCAGGTCCCCCCGCCCACTTGCTCCCCCTCCACCCCACACCCTCCTTTTTTCCTGTGCACTCATACTCACTCAGAAGCTCTGCTCCTGCCTATCTGCCCTCTCAGGTCACTGGATTACAGGCTGCTGCTGATATTATTCCTCACTCTATAAGAAATCTCATTGTTGGATTTTTATGTGTTTTCCCCGAGTATTATAATTTTAAACATATTTCTGTGTTTTACTGTAGTCTCCGAGTCCTAGTGCATATCTGCGGACACCGTGCCTGACTCAGAGATGGCGACAAAAACCGTCACAGCTGCAATTAAGTACACAGCGGCTGTGCAAAAATATGCAATTATCGCAGCTGCCGACCTTTGTGTTAAGAGGTCTACCGGAGGCGTCTAAGATCTGCCGCTTGTATACAAAGATGCAGACATCAGTCAATAATCAACCTTCTGAGTAACCTGTTGGTCGCAAAGCATAGACATTTTGGTTCCCTGTGCCAGAAAGAGCATTGATGACCCCACATATTTTAAATACAGACAGTGTGTGCCCAAAACAGGGGATTTGGCCTCATGGGGGATGGAGCATGGTCACACAATAGTACACCCAATTCAAATTATGCACATAGTAGTAGTGACCCTTATACATGTTATGCTCACACAGTAGTAGTGCCCCTTTTGCATGTTATGACCACACAGTAGTAGTGCCCCTTATGCGTGTTATACCTACACACTAGTAGTGCCCCTTATACATGTTATGCCACACAGTAGTAGTGACCTTTATACACATTACTTCACACAGTAGTAGTGCCCCTTTCATATTATGCCACACAGTAGTAGTGCCCCTTTCATATAATGCCACACAGTAGTAGTGCCCTTTACATATCATGCCCACACAGTAAAAGTGCTCCTTACACATTAAGCCACACAGTAGTTTTGTCCCTTACACATTATGCCCACACAGTAGTAGTGCCCCTTATATATTTTATGGCACACAGTAGTAGTACCCACTATACATGTTATGCCACACAATAGTAGTGCCCATGCACTTTATGCCCAATAAGTAGAAGTGCCCCTTGCAAGTTATGCTCACATAGTAATAGTACCCCTTATACATTTTACCTCACACAGTAGTGCCCCTTATACACAGTATGCCACACAGTAGTAGTGCCCCTTATACATGTTATACTACACAGTAGTAGTTCCCCTTGCACACATGCCCAGAAAGTAGTAGTGCCCCTTGCACTTTATACCCACATAGTAATAGTGCCCCTTATATTATGTATGCCCACACAGTAGTAGTGCCCCTTATACACATTACACCCACACAGTAGTAGTGCCCTTTATAAACATTACACCACATAGTAGTAGTACCCCTTATGCGTGTTATACCTACACACTAGTAGTGCCCCTTATACATATTATGCCACACAGTAGTAGTGACCTTTATACACATTACTTCACACAGTAGTAGTGCCCCTTTCATATTATGCCACACAGTAGTAGTGCCCGTTACACATTATGCCACATAGTAGTGGTGCCCTTTACATATCATGCCCACACAGTAAAAGTGCTCCTTACACATTAAGCCACACAGTAGTTTTGTCCCTTACACATTATGCCCACACAGTAGTAGTGCCCCTTATATATTTTATGGCACACAGTAGTAGTACCCACTATACATGTTATGCCACACAATAGTAGTGCCCATGCACTTTACGCCGACAAAGTAGAAGTGCCCCTTGCAAGTTATGCTCACATAGTAATAGTACCCCTTATACATTTTACCTCACACAGTAGTGCCCCTTATACACAGTATGCCACACAGTAGTAGTGCCCCTTATACATGTTATGCTACACAGTAGTAGTTCCCCTTGCACACATGCACAGAAAGTAGTAGGGCCCCTTGCACTTTATACCCACATAGTAATAGTGCCCCTTATATTATGTTATGCCCACACAGTAGTAGTGCCCCTTATACACATTACACCCACACAGTAGTAGTGCCCCTTATACACATTACACCCACACAGTAGTAGTGCCCCTTATACACATTACACCACACAGTAGTAGTGCCCCTTATACACATTACACCCACACAGTAGTAGTGCCCTTTATAAACATTACACCACACAGTAGTAGTGCCCCTTATACACATTACACCCACACAGTAGTAGTGCCTTTTATAAACATTACACCACACAGTAGTAGTGCCCCTTATACACAGTATGCCACACAGTAGTAGTACCCTTATACACATTACACCCACACAGTAGTAGTGCCCTTTATAAACATTACACCACACAGTAGTAGTGCCCCTTATACGCAGTATGCCACACAGTAGTAGTACCCTTATACACATTACACCCACACAGTAGTAGTGCCCTTTATAAACATTACACCACACAGTAGTAGTGCCCCTTTCATATTACACCAGACAGTAGTAGTGCCCCTTTACACATTATGCCACACAATAGTAGTGCCCTTTGCATATTATGACACACAGTAATAGTGTGATTTACAGTAGACACACACACAGTGGAAAAAAAATCACTCCAGAGCGTACAACATCAATATTGCCTCCTTCTCCGAATCAGGTCCACTGTGTGGTGCCATATACAAAAAAGGATAGTAATGATAAAATAATAAGAATGACAATTATGTGTGTACTATACAGTAGGTCAGTGCAAAACAAAATAAATTATTTGTTCAAGGATGGCTGAAATACATCTCTCTCTCTCTCTCTCTCTCTCTCTCTCTCTAAAATCCATCAGTATGTGACGGAGGTAAATTAATCAACAAATCATTTTCCTATGTATTCCTATGAATGCAGAGTACCACAGTACCACAAACCTTACATTCATATGGGTCATATAGTTAGATCAGCCTTTAACAGATCAAAGTAACAACATGAAAAGCAGATGGATAAGTACCACGCAACACCAAAATATCTGTGCATTATTTACCATAAGATATAACAGTTCCCTAGTACAGTATTTGTCGTCACTAATCTTATTATTGTCATTCTCTCTTTTTTTTTTTTTACAAGATGACATTTCATTTCTTTAAAAATAGTATATACAGTAATAGAACATTATAAGTAAGCAAAAGAAAAAAATGTATAGTCTTACATAGTGTATTAACCTTATTATGTAGTAATGGTATGGAATAGTTGCAGAATTAATGTAATTAATTGTGTGCCTCATATCATAAGGGTATTACTTAAATATTAAGAGAGAGAAAACATATTACTCGGTCATTTTCATATGAAAATGGGAAGCTTAGTATTTCCATTTCTCTGTTATTTCTGACTGCAATAGTCATAATTGTATCAATTATCAAAATGTATCCACTATGCGCCTGATTCATGTTTGTAAGTAAAAGAAATAAAGCCAGTAGCTTTGCATCTGGAACAAACCACGTTATCCTGCTAGGGGAGCAAACAAATTAATATTGTTTCTGTGCAGGGTAAATACTGGTTGTCTTTGCATGTAGCCCACATGTCATGCTGCTTTATTTTTACACTGTGCATTAGATTTCAGTTTGGACACACCCCACCCAAATCTAACTCTCTCTGCACATGTTACATCTGCCCCACTTGCAGTGCAGTATGGTTTGGCCCTGTTGTGTGATTTATTTATTTTTGCTTTACATACAAACATGAATCGGACACTATGTACACTGCAACATATGTTTCCTTCAATTTCCGCATGGTAAAAACCCTGACCAATGAGAATCACTTATCTGACTTCTCTAATTTCCATTATATTATAAAAAAATGTTTTCATTATTAATAATATAGAGCAAACTGGTATCCGGTCTTTAGGTTGACCCTGTCTAGATCCACAGTCATTAGGTCAACCATTGAAGGTCGATAGAAAGTAGGCCAACATGGACTGAAGGTCAACTCATGACTAGGTCGACATGGTCATGAGGTCGACTTGGGCAAGGTCGACACGCAAAACGTTGACACAGTTTTTTTTTGTTTTTTTGGAGGGTTTTAGGACCTCCTCATTCCACCTCTATCCAAGCGGACATAGAGTTGATATTAAACCTTGTGGCGAGCACAGGGAGACACCGTGCCCGAAGTGTGGTGAGCGGACGCGTTTCAACTGACGGTGGTCCCAGATGGAAATTCGGGTCAATAACCCCCCCCCCCCCCCCCCCCAAAAAAAAAAAAAAAAAAACTATGTCGACCTTTTGGGGTATGGGTCATTAGGTCGAGACGATTTAGGTCAACAGTCATTAGGTCAACCACTATTGGTTGACTGTCGACCCAAGTCTTGTCAACCTAATGACAGCAAGCCACCTTTTGTGTGTCGATATTGCCCGTGTCAACCTAATGACCGTGTCGACCTAGTCATGTGTCGACCTACTTACTGTCGACCTACAGTGGTTGACCTAGTGACTGTTGACGTAGACAGGGTCAACCCAATGATCCGCAACCGAGCAAACTACAGGTGGAATGAATGTAATGCAGAATTACAACACAATAAAATGACACAACTAATTACAGATCATTCATACAAGGAATTGTGTGTGTACTTTCCACAAATGAGAGGTCATTCCTGCCTGATTGCTATATTTACACCCCAAGTGTGACTGTTACACCTTGTTATTAAATTACATATTTAGGATCATTGCTTTGATTGTCGAATCCTCTACAAGCAACATTTACCAATTTATCCTTTTACACTTTAATTACTTATATGCATTTTTAGTAAAGTAGGTTCTGTGGTTTGCACAATTCCACATACTGTACGTGAGTAAATGAGCCCTGTTGGCATACAGTAGTAGTGTCTGGTTGGCACAGCGATGTTGGGAATGAAGAATCTCTAGTACACATTCTGAGATTCCACAGCAAGACTCACTGTAGCGGGCTCTTACTGAGTTCTATTCTCTTGGTTTCAGAACTATACACGGTGCCGCTGTATCTCCTCTCAGGAATCCGGGGATTCCGCCACTCCTGGGTCATGTGGATCCAGCTGTTATCATCTCTTTATGCCGTTTGTGGTTCTGTCTTTTTTCGCCGGGACCCTCGTCAGCACCTCTCAGACACCCTCCGTCATGTTAATACTCAGGTAACAGGATTGTGGCAGCTGTTTTCCGGCATTAGGTGTTTGGGGCATAAACAAAGCATTCGAGACTTTCTATATGGCTCCAATGTTCTATATAGCAGAAAACGAGGACAGATTGAGCTAAGGGATGAAAAGCCAACATACATTAGGCATAGTTACAGTAAGTGGCCATCAGATCCTAGTAGGATCGATCGACAGGTCTAGATGCTATGGAGTTCAAATTCTAGAACAATTAGTCGTTAAGATGTCCGCACAGTAACTGAGACATGACGTCGCCTGAATTCTATTCTGCTCATAGGGGGTTATTCAGCATTGTTAGCAAACAAAAAAGCACACTAATGGGTAAAAACATGTGCACTGCAGGTGGGGCAGATATAACATGTGCAGAGAGAGTTAGCATCCACTGACAATGAATCAGTTGCGCAAGTGTTAATAATGTCATATTTGTAAAAGTCTTGCTTGTGCTGATTAGCCAAGTCCCCATCCTGTGATGTAACATGGTATAGTGGGCCTATAGATATGTGCAATCATACTACATTATACCAGCATGTCCTAGCTACACCTGCAACACAAAGAACTACAGTAGATAAGTCTTCTTGATGGTGAACAATGGGAGATCAGTGGTTTATACTACGTAATTTGGGTTTCCGTGTGGTCTTATTACATTTCTTACATTCCAGGACTGTTAACCCCTCAGAGAAGTCACTGGCGATCGGCATACAGTTCATGCTCTTAAGAATTCTCGGTAAGTTGGGAATATCCAAGAAATGCTGCAGACTGCAGGGAACAGTTCCCCAATTCCCCAAATCTGCTCTCACCTTCCAGGATGACAAGTTGGTGCAGGGCAAACAGCACAGAATTACATTCTATATATGGATAAATTGCCACTGCCTTTCCAACGTTTCTTCTGAGTTGAGCAAACTGGAAAGAATTGGTGCCAATGTAATGAGCGCTCCGTCCTGAAGTGCAGAATCTGCTGGATTTTTTTCCTTGCGGGTCACATTTATAATATTTAGATTTCCAGATCCCCAGGCTAAAGAGAATAATACCCCTGGTTCCTGCTTATGGCTCATTGTCTCCCCCTGGCTGGCAGTAGACTTTTGAATTTCCGCGCTTCTAACATATTTGTGCGTTGCAATCAGCTGATAGGGTAGTCATCTGTGGTCACCCAATCACCAGCCAATCACCAGCCATGGACTCAGAATACATCGCATGTCAGTCATAAGGAGTAGACTAATGTTCTGCTTGTTAGGAGTACGGGAGGTTTTCTGGTAAAGCCGGATTATGGGTGGTTTTGTATATTGGTATATGAGCAGGAAAGCAGGCATGGTGCATAGAGATGAAGGTTCCCTGGAATAGTTGAGGAATAAAAAGTTATGCAGAGAAGACGCATTTCATTTTACATACTGAGCATCAAATCAAGCTTTACTGCCCAGAGGGGGTCTTCCATCTCCCATACTCATCTGTGGGATAGTATTGGGATCCGGGTGCCGGCGGTCAGAATACTGACAGTGGCATCCCGATGCACAGAATCCCGACACCTGGTAGGGGAGTATTATAACCCTCCCACTCTTCCCCCCTAACCCTCCCCACAGCCTAACTCTAACCCACCCTGCTTAGTGCCTAAACCTCCTTCTCCCCAGCCTAACCCTAACCCTCCACCCCCCCCCCCCCGCAGCCTAACCCTAACCCCCCATAGTCTAACCCTAACTTCGCATATTACAACAAGACCTGGTTCAACGCCCAGCTAAAGCAACTTCTTCGGGCCAAAGAGGAGGCCTATAGCAGCGGTGACAGAGCACTATACAACAGTGGCGTGCGGTGAGGTCAGTGGCTAGTGAGGCACTACAGCCATAATGTCCGCCGAATCCTGCCGATGACCCCTAGCCAATGCCCGCTACTGCCTCTGAGCCGGTACCCGCTGCCACCACCAATGGCTTACAAACTTGCCCACAATCAACTTACCCAGCCATCCGCCACTAATTTCTATCTCAGTCCGATGCTGCCAATGCCCGCTGCCTGCCTGCTCATCATATTTGTGATATATTGTACATTTTTATAGAAAAAAAAAAATTAGTGTTTGGGACTGGGAAGGGAGTGGGAGGAGGACATGAATGCAATTCTGTTGTCCAGGGCTTCCATTAACTTAATGGAGAAGGGTCTGAATGGGTTAAAAATAAAATAAAAAAAATGCGTGAGGTCCCCCCTCCTAAGTATAACCAGCCTCGGGCTCTTTGAGCCAGTCCTGGTTGTTTAAATACTGGGGGGGGGGGGGAAATGGACAGGGGTTCCCCGTATTTAGACAACCAGCACTGGGCTCGTAGTCCGGTCCTGGTTCCAAAAATACAGGGGACAAAAGATGTAGGGGTCCCCCATATTTTTAAAACCAGCACCGGGCTCCACTAGTCAGAGAGATAATGCCACAGCCGGGGGACACATTTATGTAGGTCCCTGCGGCCATGGCATTACCCCCCCAACTAGTCACCTCTGGCCGGGGTACCCTGGAGGAGTGGGGACCCCTTAAATCAAGGGGTCCCCCCCCTCCAGGCACGGCACCCAAGGGCCAGGGGTGAAGCCCGAGGCTGTCCCCAGCACCCCTGGGCGGTGGGTGCCGGGCTGATAGCCATGTGTGTATAAAAAGAATATTGTTTTTTGTTGTGGAACTACAAGGCCCAGCAAGCCTCCCCCGCTTGCTGGTACTTGGAGAACCTCAAGTACCAGCAGGCGGGGAAATAACGGGCTCGTTGGTACCTGTAGTTCTACAACAACAAAAATACCCAAATAAAAACACAAATACACACACCGTGACAGTAAAATTTTATTAAAACACACTTACACACTCACACATACTTACCTACATCCCACGCCGGTCACGTCCACTTGTCCAGTAGAATCCAAAGGGGTAGAGGCACCTGTAAAATTGAACATTATACTGACATATGATCCAGGGAGGTAGGGAGGGAGGGAGGTTCGGGGGAGAGAGAGAGAGAGAGAGAAAAACTAACCTGCTGCTGGAGCCGGCGGAGGAGGACAGCCGCACGTACTGTACGGCCACCGCTGCTGCCTGTCAGGTGATCGGGAGCCGGGAGGACGGAGCCAGAAGGGGAGGACGGGGGGAGAGCTGCACGCTCCGCAGGACCGCCGCTGCTGGTAGTGAGGTGAGCGGGAGCCGGAGCACGGGGGGGGGGGGGGGAGCCGCACACGCTGAAGGCCCACCGCTACTCCCGTCTATCATTAACGCCGGGACCCGCCGCCTCCAGCGCCGCATGTGGATGATTGGACAAGCGGATCCAGCCCTGGATCCGCTGTCCAATCACAGGTGCCTCGCTGACATGGGGGTGGTGTCCCTGTCAGCGAGGCACTTGGAACAGTGCCGCTTTCAGTGCCTCCCAAAGTACTTTAAAGCAGAAAAATGATTAGGATTCAATAAAGAAGATACGTATGACACAGAATATGTGTCATAAGTATCTTCTTATCACAGGGGAGGCACTGACTCCCCTGCATCCCCTGACTGCACGTCCCTGCTATACAACCGAACTAGAAACTCTCTGACTAAGGAAATCAGGCTAGCAAAAAAGCAGTTCTCGGACAAGCTGACAAATGATCTCTCCACCAATGACCCCATATCTGTATGGAAAGGAATGCAAATCCATAACCAACTACAAGAAAACTTTGAAGTCCACCACGATGCACCAAGACCTAGCATACGAGCTGAACCACTTTTATTGGAGATTCGCAAAAGAAGTCCCCTGCAACCCAAACAATCACTTCTATGATGCCCCGAACACCAGCGGCCTACTCCAGGCACTGCAAGTCACCCAAGAAGAGGTGGAGGCATTGTTCCAAAGGGCCAAACCCAGAAAAGTTCCGGGTCCTGACGGAGTGTCACCATCTGCCCTTAGAGCATGTGTTGGTCAGCTCGCCCCAATATTCCCCAAGATCTTCAACAAAACGTTGGAGCTACAGAAAGTTACTTCCTGCCTCAAAAGGTCTACTGTCATCCTGATCCCCAAGAAACCCTCTATCACGAACCTGAACGAATACAGGCCGATAGCACTGACGTCTGTGGTCATGAAAACATTTGAGCGTCTGGTTTTGATTCACCTGAAAACTGTGACTGACTCCCAACTGGACCCTCTACAGTTCGTCTATTGATCGAATCGAGGATGCAGTCAACCTTGGCCTGCACTACGTTCTACTGCACCTAGACATTCCTGGTATCTATGCAAGGGTCCTGTTTGTCGATTTCAGCTCGTCCTTCAATACAATCATCCACAGTTTTCTCCACAACAAACTACTTCGCCTAGGGGTCCCCGAAGCTACCTGTTCCTAGATAGTAGACTTCCTGACAGATAGGACACAGGTGGTGAAAGCTGGAGGATTCACCTCTCAAGTGCGGTCCATTAGTACAGGGGCCCTTCAGGGCTGTGTCCTCTCACACCTGCTCTTCTTCCTGTACACAAATGACCGCACCTCAGAGGCGCAATCAGTAAAGATCATCAAATTTGCCGATGACACCACCGTCATCGGCCTCATAAAGGACGGGGACGAATCGGCCTATAGACGAGAAGTAGACCAGTTGGCCCAGTGGTGCAGCCACAACAACCTTGAGCACAACCCCTTCAAAACTGTCGAGATGATAGTGGACTTCAGGAAGAAGTCAGCTAGTGCACCTCCACTAACAATTGCTGACAGTGTGGTATCGCTAGTGGACTCCTTCAAGTTTCTAGGGACCACAATCTTCCAGGACCTTAAATGGGGGTCCAGTGCTGACGCCACTGTCGGGAAAGCGCAGCAGGGGTTGTTCTTCCTCAGGCAACTAAGGAAGTTCAACATCCCACAGAAGCTTCTGCTCCTCTTCTACTCCGCGATTGTGGAGTCGGTATTGTGCTCCTCGATACTGGTATGGTATGGCTCCGCCAGCGTGAGGGACAGATGCAGGCTCCAAAAGGTGGTCAGAATCGCGGAGAAGATCATCGGGGACGACCTTCCCTCAGTCCAGGACCTGTACCTGTCCAGAGCTAAAAAGCGGGCAACGAAGATAGTAAAGGACCAGCTACACCCCGGCCACAGCATGTTTAACTTGCTTCCTTCAGGCAGGCGTTACAGGGCCGTCCCCGCCAGGTCCACCAGAAGCCTCAAAAGTTTCTTTCCCCAAGCGGTCCGCCTGCTGAACTCCTGAACATTGACTAGACGTACATGTAACTCACTTGTGTCCCTACGGTATGCCTATCTGTTTTACTTTACTTCCCCCTCCCCCCCCCCCCCCACCACCTGCTTATCTGTTACCTACTTGACTGTTGGATAGCAAACCAAAGACAAATTTCTAGTATACGCATGTATACCTGGCCAATAAAGCTGATTCTGATCTGTATATCCCATGCTAAGTTTCACTGACTCCGTTAAAGAGCTTTGTAGTGTCCGTACAGTTCCCCTGTGTGTTTTGCTGGACATGCTTATTCATGGGCTTTAAACTCCTCTTCCAGCGTGGCTGCCCGGTCCGGTCATTTTCGGAAGTATGATTGACAGCACCTGTATACGTTGGGGGAAGAAATGTGGCTCCAAAGCGTCCTGCCAATATTATGACAATAATCTATTAAGACAACGGTAAGTGTCTACCCTGTAGCTGTACTGTAAACCTAAGACCTACCTGAAACATACTGAGATGCAGGAGACCTATATATTAATGAATGTAGAGTTTATACAACATGGTGTTACTCTTACTACCATACAGTGACCCAGTACTATGTACAATGCACTGTGATACTCCTGGTGCTCTTACAGAAACATGCCATCATATGCTGTCACTTACTTTGAAGGGATCATTTATCCAAATCAATATTACCAATGATGTCTTCTTTAGGGGCATTTATTTACAAATTGTCAGGTTTTAGACGTAATTATAATTTAATTGTATGTACACGGGGGCTGATCTGGGCCGTCGTAACAGCAGTGTAGGCCCCTGGGCAAAGCAATGCAAAGGGGCCCCTACCTGGAGTGGTGGAGGGGTGTTGCTATCGATGATGGCGGCTGTGATGCCCGGGGGGTTGCCAATGACATTGGGCCGGTGGTTGCCGCAGTGCGCACGCACAGGTCCCCATCTGCGCGTGTGCGGGGCAGCCAATGCGATCTCATCACATTGATGTGAACACCTATGCCTGATTGACAGGCAGAGGAATTCACGGGACAGTCGTGGATGGCAATGCGGCATTGCGGGGGGGCGGTAATGCGGAGCTTGGTGTGCGTGGTGTCGGGATTGGTGGCGGGTTCGGGGCGGCCGTGTGACCCCAAAAAATGGCTGCTCTGTGCATGTCTTTGCAGCCTGGCTGCAGAGGCAGGGGGCATCCACAATTCAGCGATGCGATCGCAATTGAATTGCGATCGTATCGCTGCCGGGCATTTTCATGCTGGGTGGCCTTGCCCTGTGCTGGGTGGCCTCCAGCATACGAACGCAGGCAGTTGCAGTTCATCTAAAATATCAAAACTGCAACTGAAGCTGAATCAGGACCTCTGTCAAGCTATTGAAAATGAAATGGAGCCATTTTGAAATCCACTTTATCCCGGTAGAGTCAGGAAATCAGGGCCAGACTGGCCCACAGGGGTACAGGGGAAATCTCTGGTGGGTCCCACTGCCTGAGTGCCCCCTCCTCTAGATGTCAGCTTCCAGTCTTTGCACTTGACTTACACATTGAGCTTCTACTAGAGGGTCAGATGGACCACAGATGAACATGGACACTTGGTTTCCTTCTATAGAAACTACACCAAATCTCTCCTGCCAATCAAAGTGGGCAGTCACGACTCACCCGTCTCCTCCTCTTGTTGGCTGTTGAGTTTAGCATAATGAATACAGTTCCTGGCTGTGGTTGGAATGGCATTGTAGCTCTGCAATCACTCACTAACCCAGAGGTTCTCAAACATGCAAGGCTAGGCATGTTTACATTGAAAAAGAGGAGACTGTGAGGGGACATGATCAACATCTACAAATATATAAGGGGTCAATACGCAGAGCTCGGGAGGGACCTGTTTTCTATAAGAACAGCACAGAGGACACGTGGTCACTCGCTTAGGTTAGAGGAGAGGAGTTTCTGCACATTGAGGTGAAAAGGTTTTTTCACAGTAAGGACAATACGTGTTTGGAATTCCCTGCCTGAGAGAGTAGTAACATCGGACTCAGTCAACACCTTTAAGAATGGGTTAGATAAATTCCTATTGTATAAAGATATTCAGGGTTATGGTGCGTAGGCACGCATTATAGCTAATATAACTAGTCCTAACATAAAAATAACTAGTCCTATACTGCATAGGAGACCACAAATAGTTTGAACTCGATGGACAATTGTCTTTTTTCAACCTTAGTTACTATGTTACTATGTTCCTTAGGGCGCCCCAACGATCCAAGTTGACTGAAGTGCTAATTAAGCCACCAGTCTTGTACTGCAGGAAATTGATGGCAGTGTAAACATCTCCCCAAACATTACTACATTTACTATGAATTATGCTGGGTTATTTCCAAAGGATTTGATTGCAAATGTGAAATACATTTTTTGTTATATAAGAGCTGATTTGTTACTCTCTGGTAGTGATACATTTGTGACATGAATGTGACAGTAACGCAGAGTAGCCCAACGTCGTCCTGTTAATGTGAATTTTAGGATTCCGCTGGCGTCTGGTGTAAAATGTCAGGACAGTTATAAAAGCTCAGCTACATTTACAGTAGATAAAGCTTTATATGCTTTAGAACATTACACAAGACAAACGTCTACAAATGTATACATTGTTTCTCTCTCCACACTCGGCGAGGAAGCACACCGGTGACCTTGTTGGAACGACCAGTGAGTGACATCTGCATTTCCTCCTCTGAAATTATTTCCATCTGAACATTTTATTAAGTCATTTCCCAGAAAAATGAGGTTATTTGTGTGAAAACTTGTACTGAAATTCTTTAATTAGAAATTCCTCTCTTTATACTGTATTATTGCCAATATTATTTAAGCATTGTTTTGATTGCAGCGTGTCCGTGTCAGTATCTGGGTTCATTATTAATCTGGGAAGTCCTTTCTCAGCTTACACCTCTCCACGGTTTCATGGCTCTGTCATATGATCCCGATGCTGTTGTCTGTCTCTAGTTGACCTCACGCTTTTTCCTGAGAGCGTTGCATGGCGCAGATACTGAAACTAGTCTCAAAACGCACAACAAGCCATCGATATGCCAGCACCCTGTAACTATGCACCTGTAGCTCCTCTTCCAAGTTTCCTCCATGCATTCTGTATACAGCATGCATATAAAATACACATTCTGATTTTCAGACTTATTTGGAAAGGAAAAAGCGTATGCATGACTGTTGGTGTTGGGACAGTAACATAAAAGGCATGGATTTTCAAATTAGGAGATATTATAAATTGAGAATGTAGGTTTAAATTAGATGAATCCAACTTTTCTGCCTAAATTTATGTTTACACGTTGGTCAGCTCTCAAAATAATAACAAAATGACAAATTACTTAAATTGGGCTTTAAAATGCCATGCTGCATTGGGTCTGGGACTCCAGGTCGACAACAAAAAGGTTGACACACCTTAGGTCGACGTCAATTGGTCGACACACCTTAGGTCGACGTGGCCAAAAGGTCGACATGGACAAAGGGTCGTCAGGCACAAGGTCGACATGGAAAAAGGTCGACATGAGTTTTTAATGTTTTTTTGGTGTCGTCGTCTTCGTAGAGTGACCGGGAACCCCAATTAGTGCACCGCGTCCCCTCGCATGGCTCGCTTCACTCGCCATGCTTCGGGCATGGTGCCTTCGCTCCGCTCCGCTTGGCACAGATTACCGTTCCAATCGTAGTCCACGTGGATCGTTAAGTATGAAAAGGTTCCAAAAAAGAAAAAAAATGTGAAAAACTCATGTCGACCTTTTTCCATGTCGACCTTGTTCATGTCGACCTTTTGTCCATGTCGACCTAAGGTGTGTCGACCAATTGGTGTCGACCTAAGCTATGTCGACCTTTTTGTTGTCGACCTGGAGTCCGGATACCGCTGCATTTATCTGTTCTTGTTAACTCCTCTTCTAGCCTCTGTTATTAGCTGCTCATTGGTTCATCCAGCTTGGAAACGGGTGTAGATCATTGGATCGACGGTGTCTAGGTCGACAATGTTTAGGTCAACCACTATAGGTCGACAGTCACTAGGGCGACAGGGTTTGAAGGTCGACAGGGTTTCTAGGTCGACATGTTCTAGGTTGACAGGTCAAAAGGTCGACATGAGTTTTTCATGGGTTTTTTTGTGTCGTTTTCTCCGTACAGTGACCGGGAAGCCCAGTTACTACACCGTGTCCCCTCGCATGGCTCTCTTGACTCGCCATGCTTCGGGCAAGGTGCCAGGTTACTATTCCCAATCGTAGTCCACGTGGATCGTTAAGTATGAAAAAGTTCAAAAAAATAAATAAAAAATGAAAAACTCACGTCGACCTTTTGACCTGTCGACCTAGAAACCCTGTCGACCTTGGAAACATGTCGACCTAGTGACTGTCGACCTATAGTGGTCGACCTAAACATTGTCAACCTAGACACTGTCGATCTTCAGACCGGATCCCTTTGGAAACTGCCAGGTTGAATAACCAAGAATGTAGTGCAGGGTCATATCATGCCCACTACATTCTAAGAGACACACCAGCTTAGACCTCTGTCATATTCTGTATGTAATCTCCCCAGATCACTTTCTCCAGGTTTGCTACGTGAAATTTCTCTGGCAGAGAAACTATAGTTACTTTCATAGGTGTTCCCAGTGGCTGGCTGGCAACTTTCAGCCTGGGGGGCAGACTCAAGCAAGTGGCCCAGCTTTTCACAGGGAATCTGCAGTCAGGTGGCCCTGGAACACTTAAATTGCACTGGCCCCCCTGCCCAGCCAGCCCCTGGGTGTTCAATACCTTGCTAATGAGTCACACTCTGTTATGCACACCAGTGCCAGCAGGAAAGTACTGGTGTCAGAACTGTTATGCACTCCAGTGTCTGCAGGAATGTACTGGTGTTTGAACTGTTATGCAAAACAGATGGACTCACAGACAAACTGGGGGATATGACATAACGTACACAGAAGGTGATAGGGTAACAAAATACACACAAAGTGAACAGAGAAGCCCAGAGGCTAAGGAACTGGGTATCTCCCTTGTATTAGAACTGCTAAGATGGAAAAAGCAAGATGTTGTGTTTTAATACGTAGAGAACCCGAAATGCTGTTGCTAAGGGCAACAGCAAAACCCTAAAGGGTTACCAACGGGTGTGGCAGTAAACTCCTTGGTCAGAGATGGAATGATAGACACAAGGAGAATCTCCACAATCCTAATTCTCACTTGCAGTGCACAGGTTTTAGCTTACTGCCACTAAACTGACCCCTGACACCTAGCACAGTGAGACAGGATTAGACAGGCAAGTCTTAGAATACAGCCGCAAACTTGCTAAGTTCACAGAGTAGTAACAGAACCCCAGCAAGCTAAAAGACTGACTCCAGTCTTACTGCTAGGTCTGGATTGGCAGAGTGTAATACCAAATTCCCAGGCCTATTTGCAGTAAGCAACAAACAAATACAAAGCTACACAGTACTGGCTAACTTTCATGAACTGACTAACCAACAAAGATTCAGCAGCATCTGCTTACCCTGTAAAGAGGCCTTATAAAGCAGGTGCTGTCCACGCCCCACTCAGACCTCACAGACTGTGAGCACAAAAACCAGCACCGGATCCCCTGCCGTGCACAGAGCCTATAACCACTGCACAGCAAAAGACCCGAACCGGAGTATCAGCTGCGCTCAGGTTACTCCACTAGCACTTGTCTCCCGGTTGCCATGACGACGTGGCAGCACAGGGCAGGAGACCCTAACAGTACCCCCCCTCTGACGAGGGGTCAAAGAACCCCTACCACCGGGTTTATCGGGGAACTGCGAGAAGAAAGAGCGTATCAGTCTGGGGGCATGAAGATCACAACTGCGCACCCACGACCGCTCCTCCGGGCCATACCCCTTCCAGTGCACCAAAAATGACAGCCGACCCCGAACCACCTTGGAGTCAAGAATCCTTTCAACAACAAACTCCCTCTGGCCACGTATCAGAAGAGGGGAAGGTCTTCCACTGGAAGAAGGATTACTAATCGCCCGTTTTAAAAGGGAACAATGAAATGTTTTATTGATACCCAAAGAACGGGGCAGATCTAACTGAAATGCCACCGGATTGATAACCCTGGTGATCTTATAAGGGCCGATGAACCGGGGCCCTAACTTATGAGATGGCTGTCTCAACTTCAAATTCTTGGTAGACAACCAGACGAAGTCTCCTAATTTGAAGCTGCAGGGTCTTTTCCGCTTATCAAAAACCCTTTTGGTCACTAATGACACAGACACAAGGGCTTTCTTCACTTTCCGCCAAATACCTCTAAGGACCGAAACCACAGAGGAACCACCAGGCGTGGAGTCCAGGGGGTCAAAAGAATTGGCCTTAGGATGATGCCCATACACACAAAGGAAGGGAGAGATCCCTGTAGCAGAGTGAGCCGCGTTGTTATAGGCAAACTCCGCCATGGACAGATGAGCAACCCAGTCAGTCTGACACTTGGAGACATAACACCTGAGGAACTGCTCCAAGGACTGGTTCACCCTTTCAGTCTGCCCATTAGACTGCGGATGGTAGCCTGACGACAAGCTGACAGAAATCTGGAGATCGGAACAAAATGCCCTCCAGAATTTGGCCACAAACTGGGATCCGCGGTCAGAGACCACATCAAGTGGCAACCCGTGGAGACGCACAACATGCAGCATAAATAATTCAGACAGGCGTCTGGCTGATGGCAGCCCAACCAGTGGAACGAAGTGCGCCATCTTCGAAAACCTGTCAACGACAACCCAGATGGCTGTCATCCCCGAGGATTTGGGCAAGTCCACCACAAAATCCATTGAAATGTGGGTCCATGGCTTAGATGGGATAGAGAGTGGATGTAATGGGCCAACAGGAACCCCTCTAGGAGTCTTATTTCGGGCACAGATGTCACATGCCCGAACCCACTGATCCACATCCTTAGCCACCGAGGGCCACCACACCGCCCAAGATAGCAACTCCCGAGTTCTGGCAATACCCGGGTGACCTGCCGACTTCTTGGCATGGAATTCCAGGAACACTCGCTGTCTTAACCTAGGAGGCACAAACAAAAGACCTACCGGAAGGTCTGGAGGAGCCTGCTCCTGTGCTCTAAGGACTAATGATAAGAGGTCCTGGGTAATGCCCACTTTAATACATGATGGGGAAACAATGGGCAACGGCTCCTCGGTGGTCTCCTGGATTGGAGCAAAACTCCGCGAGAGTGCATCAGCCTTGATGTTTTTTGACCCAGGGCGATATGTTATCAAAAAATTAAAGCGAGCAAAAAACAAAGCCCATCGTGCCTGCCTGGCATTGAGACGCTTCGCTGACTCTAAATATGCCAGATTCTTATGGTCAGTGAGAATTGAGACCACAAACTTAGCCCCCTCAAGCCAGTGTCTCCACTCCTCGAGTGCATCCTTAATAGCCAACAATTCCCGGTTACCCACGTCATAATTCATCTCGGCAGGCGAAAATTTACGGGAAAAGTAAGCACAGGGATGAAGGCGATTATCAGACACTCCCATCTGAGAAAGCACTGCCCCAATACCCATCTCAGAGGCATCCACCTCCACCACAAAAGGACGCTCTGGATCTGGGTGTCGCAGCACCTTGGCCGAAACAAATGCCCTTTTGAGACGGGCAAAAGCCGCTTTAGCCTCACAAGACCAGTGAGCAACATCCGCCCCTTTCTTAGTGAGTGCCACCAAGGGCGCCACTATAGACGAAAATCCAGCGATAAATCGTCTATAAAAATTCGCAAAGCCCAGGAAACGCTGAAGCGCCTTCAAACTAGTGGGCTGCACCCAATCCAGGACTGCCTGTACCTTGGAACCCTCCATTTGGAAACCTTCTGGGGAGATAATATATCCTAGAAATGCGATTTGCTGAACTTCAAATTCGCACTTCTCCAGCTTCGCCCCAAGCCGGTGGTCTCTGAGTTTCTGGAGGACTAAGCGTACATGCTTCCGATGTTCCTCCAGGGAATGGGAGAAGATTAGGATGTCATCTAAGTATACAACTAAGAATCTATCCAAATATTCCCTGAGCACATCATTCATGAAATCCTGGAAGACTGCCGGGGCATTACAGAGCCCAAAAGGCATCACCAAATATTCATAATGCCCTGAGTGGGTATTAAAGGCAGTCTTCCATTCATCCCCCTCTCTTATTCGGATTAGATTGTACGCACCGCGTAGGTCAATCTTAGAAAAAATGGTGGCAGTACGAAGCTGGTCAAACAAGACCGAAATGAGAGGCAGTGGGTATGAGTTTTTAATCGTGATACGGTTCAATTCCCTGAAGTCGATGCAGGGTCGCAACGAACCGTCCTTTTTACCCACGAAGAAGAACCCCGACCCAACTGGAGACTGTGAAGGTCTGATAAATCCCTTAGCCAAGTTCTCCTGAATGTACTCTGCCATAGCCTGAGTCTCAGGACGTGACAGGGAGTACAACCTGCTCTTGGGAAGCTTAGCATTTGGCAACAAATCAATGGCACAGTCATAGGGGCGATGGGGAGGTAGTACCTCTGCAACTTTTTTGGAGAACACGTCCGCAAAATCTGCATAACACCCTGGCAATCCTGGCAAACTTAGCTGCGAGAGCCTGACTGGAAGGCTCAAGCAACTCCTGAAACAATCAGTACCCCAACTAAGAATCTCCCCAGAGACCCAGTCAAATTGAGGATTGTGGGCCCTTAACCAGGGTAACCCCAACACCAATGGGGCAAAAGTACAGACAGTCACATAAAAGGACAATTTTTCAGAGTGTGTGGCTCCAATAAACAAAGAAATCTGGCTAGTGCAAGAGGTAATTTTACCTTGGGATAATGGTTCCCCGTTTAACCCACAAATCTCAATTTCCGATGCCAAGGGTACTAAGGGAACAGAGTGTTTCAGGGCGAATTGGCGGTCCATAAAAACCCCGTCGGCCCCACTGTCCACAAAGGCCTCAGTCTTGACAGTTTGACCGAGGATCTTCAAGGTCACCGGAATGATAAAAGTCTTCTTGGGAAATTCTGACTTCTGGCCTGACAGGATATTTCCCATCACCCTCAGGCCCTGAAGTTTTCCGGCTTCTCTGGGCATGATACTACCACATGACCTTTATTCCCACAGTACAAACACAACCCCTGCTGTCTCCTCTGCGTCTTCTCACGCGAGGAGAGGCGGGTAGCCCCAATCTGCATAGGCTCCTCAGAAAATTCCTCAGAGTCTGAGGTTCCCTTGGGAAGGAAGGAAATCTCAGTCTCCCTTTCAAGCCTACGTTCTCTCAGCCGTCTATCCACCCGGATGGATAACTGCATGAGCTGATCCAAGCTATCAGGCAAGGGATATTGTACCAGTTGGTCCTTTATCTGGTTAGAAAGACCTCTTCGGTACTGGTGTCTCAGGGCTGGGTCATTCCACTGGGTATCATGGGCCAACCTCCGAAACTCCGTACAGTAAACCTCAACTGGCCTTCGCCCTTGCTTAAGGATCGAAATCTGAGCCTCGGCTGAGGCCGTCTTGTCAGGGTCATCATACAACATGCCCAGTGCCGTAAAAAAAGCATCAACACTTTTAAGCGACGGACAGTCAGGCTGCAACCCATATGCCCAGACCTGTGGGTCTCCTTGTAGCAAGGAAATCACTATGCCCACCCGCTGAATCTCGACCAAGAAGACTGAGGCCTAAGCCGGAAGTATAGCTTGCAGCTCTCCTTGAAACAAAAGAACTGCGAGCGATCTCCAGAAAAACGATCCGGGAGATTTACTTTCGGCTCCTTAACCCCTGCAGGTGCTGCTGCTGCGGGAGCTCCGCCAGCAACCTGGGAGGTGTGCATTTTAATGGACAAATCATTAAATTGTCGAGTCAGGACCTGCACCTTATCGACCACCTGTTGCAACGTATTTTGAGGGGTATGCTCCATATTCCCACAAAATTTCAACAGGAGTATTAGGCTGCTGAATATGTTATGCACACCAGTGCCAGCAGGAAAGTACTGGTGTCAGAACTGTTATGCACTCCAGTGTCTGCAGGAATGTACTGGTGTTTGAACTGTTATGCAAAACAGATGGACTCACAGACAAACTGGGGGATATGACATAACGTACACAGAAGGTGATAGGGTAACAAAATACACACAAAGTGAACAGAGAAGCCCAGAGGCTAAGGAACTGGGTATCTCCCTTGTATTAGAACTGCTAAGATGGAAAAAGCAAGATGTTGTGTTTTAATACGTAGAGAACCCGAAATGCTGTTGCTAAGGGCAACAGCAAAACCCTAAAGGGTTACCAACGGGTGTGGCAGTAAACTCCTTGGTCAGAGATGGAATGATAGACACAAGGAGAATCTCCACAATCCTAATTCTCACTTGCAGTGCACAGGTTTTAGCTTACTGCCACTAAACTGACCCCTGACACCTAGCACAGTGAGACAGGATTAGACAGGCAAGTCTTAGAATACAGCCGCAAACTTGCTAAGTTCACAGAGTAGTAACAGAACCCCAGCAAGCTAAAAGACTGACTCCAGTCTTACTGCTAGGTCTGGATTGGCAGAGTGTAATACCAAATTCCCAGGCCTATTTGCAGTAAGCAACAAACAAATACAAAGCTACACAGTACTGGCTAACTTTCATGAACTGACTAACCAACAAAGATTCAGCAGCATCTGCTTACCCTGAAAAGAGGCCTTATAAAGCAGGTGCTGTCCACGCCCCACTCAGACCTCACAGACTGTGAGCACAAAAACCAGCACCGGATCCCCTGCCGTGCACAGAGCCTATAACCACTGCACAGCAAAAGACCCAAACCGGAGTATCAGCTGCGCTCAGGTTACTCCACTAGCACTTGTCTCCCGGTTGCCATGACGACGTGGCAGCACAGGGCAGGAGACCCTAACACACTCATACAGTAGACGACCCTTACTTTGCTCATGGATCACACTCATAGGTGTCCCTTACCTTTCTGATGGCTCACACTTATAGGTGCTCCTTACCTTGCCAATGCCTCACATTTATAGGTGTTCCTTACAGTGCTGATGGCTCACATTGATTGGTGTTCCTTACCTCATACTTGCCTACCTGACCCTCTCCATGAGGGAGAAAATGCTCTGTTCCTGGACTTTCCTGGTAATGTATGATTGCCATCACCAGTGGTGAAACACCTTTCTTATCAATTAACTAGCTTACTACATTACCAGGAAAGTCCAGGAACAGAGCATTTTCTCCCTCATGGAGAGGGTCAGGTAGGCAAGTATGCCTTACCTTGCTGATTGCTCACACTCATAGGAGTTTCTTACCTTGCTATTGGCTCACATTCATAGGTGTTTTTTACTTTGCTGATTACTCACACTCATAGGTATACATTGACTTGCCGCTGGCTAACACTAATAGGTGTTCCTTAACTAGCCGATGGTACACATTCATAAGTGCTACTTACCTTGCTAATGACTCACACTCATAGGTTTTCCCTACCCTGCTGATGGATCACAGTAATACTTCAAACAGTAGGTGTTCTTTGCCTTTCTGATTGCTTACACTAATAGGTGTCCCTTGCCTTGCTGATGGCTCATATTCATAGGTGTTCCTTACCTTGTAGTTGGTTTACACTCATTGGCATTCCTTACCTTGCCGATGGCTCACATTTATAGATGTTCCTTACCTTGCCGATGGATCACACTCATTTGTGTTCCTTACCTTGCCGATAGCTCACACTCATTTGTGTTCCTTACCTTGCTGATGGCTCACATTTATAGAAGTTCCTTATTTTTCTGATTGCTTATGCTCATAGGTGTCCCTTACTTTGCTGATGGCTCATATTCATAGGTGTTCCTTACCTTGCCGGTGGCTCACATTTATAGGTGTTCCTTTCCTTGCCGATGGCTCACATTTCTAGGTGTTTCTTATCTTGCCGATGGCTCACATTCATAGATGTTCCTTACCTTGCTGATGACTCACATTTATAGATATTCCTTACCTTGCCGATGGCTCTTACTCATAGGTGTTCCTTACCTTGTCGATGGCTCACATTTATAGGTGTTCCTTACCTTGCTGATGGCTCACTCTCACAGGTGTTCCTTACCTTGCTGATGGCTCACATATATAGATGTTCCTTACCTTGCTGATGGCTCACATATATAGATGTTCCTTACCTTGCTGATGGCTCACGTTTATAGGTGTTCCTTACCTTGCTAATGGCTTACATTTATACTGTAGGTGTTCCTTACCTTGCTGATGGGTCACACTCACAGGTGTTCCTTACCTTGCTGATGGCTCACATATATAGATGTTCCTTACCTTGCTGATGGCTCACATATATAGATGTTCCTTACCTTGCTGATGGCTCACATTTATAGATGTTCCTTACCTTGCTGATGGCTCACATACAGAGATGTTCCTTACCTTGCTGATGGCTCACATTTATAGATGTTCCTTACCTTGCTGATGGTTCGCATTTATACTGTAGGTGTTCCTTACCTTGATGATGGGTCACATTTGTAGGTGCTCCTTACCTTGCTGATGACTCACATTTATAGATGTTCCTTACCTTTCTGATGGTTTACATATATAGATGTTCCTTACCTTGCTGATGGCTCACTCTCACAGGTGTTCCTTACCTTGCTGATGGCTCACATATATAGATGTTCCTTACCTTGCTGATGGCTCACATATATAGATGTTCCTTACCTTGCTGATGGCTCACATTTATAGGTGTTCCTTACCTTGCTGATGGCTCACATTTATAGGTGTTCCTTACCTTGCTAATGGCTCACATTTATACTGTAGGTGTTCCTTACCTTGCTGATGGGTCACACTCACAGGTGTTCCTTACCTTGCTGATGGCTCATATATATAGATGTTCCTTACCTTGCTGATGGCTCACATATATATATGTTCCTTACCTTGCTGATGGCTCACATTCATAGATGTTCCTTACCTTGCTGATGGCTCACATACAGAGATGTTCCTTACCTTGCTGATGGCTCACATTTATAGATGTTCCTTACCTTGCTGATGGTTCGCATTTATACTGTAGGTGTTCCGTACCTTGATGATGGGTCACATTTGTAGGTGCTCCTTACCTTGATGATGACTCGCATTTATAGATGTTCCTTACCTTGCTGATGACTCACATTTATAGGTGCTCCTTACAGTGCCAAGAGTCAGCCAGACATCTCCACTCTGCAAAAGAATTATAGATTCAGTGTTAGAAACTGGTGTTTCATCGTATATCTGTATAATGTGATGTATGTTGTACTTTCAAATTGCTCATTAGTTCAGATACACATTTCACTATGTATTAAGGATTGTCCCGATGTTCCTAATACTTATGATTCATTTAAGGCAGAAATTTGTCTAAACTGAGCAGTTTTTAAGATATTATTAAATGAGTTATTGAATAAACCAGGTCATACTAACATGGGTGGATTTGAAGTGACACTAATATTTTTGATCACTGCATGTTCTGAGTTTTTTCCACTGTCCTACAAACAAAGGTACACTTCTGTTTGGAGAAGTGTCTCCCAAGACCGGAGTGTAGGGGTGCATCCCCAGGGGTGCTGATCCACTCTGTTTTATCTATCTGCCCTACAGTGCTGCTGAATATCATATGATTTACCAGTGCAGTAAAATGGAATAACAATGTGATATTGTGTGCAGAAGTGCTGTACCACGTATAGTATTTATCTATGCTGACTTCCAAGCTCAACGATCTCTCATTCTTTGCAGGTACATCGGACTGCAAATTCTCTTTGATATTGGAGCTTTGATACTCTTCACAGCGGTTTTCTTTGTATTACGTCACAAAGACAAGGTCGGGGCAGAGGCTGAGAAGAACCCAGAGATACATACGTTAACCGAAAAAGAGCAAAATTTGAAAATCTTACCAAGCCGGACTTAAGAAGTGTCCTAGATGACTCTTGCCAGTGTTTTGAGTTGATTTCTCCTCATGCAATGAGTTATACAGACACTGACGTCTACATCTGCGCACTAACCCATTTTCTTTATAACTAAAGCAAACTCATTGCACAACATCTTGGAACGATAAAACGAGGGAACCTATTAATATCTATTTGCGTTGGTTGGCAAACCGTGTTTTCTACAATCGTAGTTTATGCGATTGCTAATCGGACTGTTGCACATATTTTTGCATTTAAGACTGTTCAATAATATCCTAAACTTTAAAAAGACTTTTTCTAGGACCAAATTTTATCACAAAGCCGTTTATGCCATGAAACACACATCTGCTCTATGTAGAGTAATGGTGAGTAGTGTAGATGCATAGAATCTGATGGCAGAAATTAACCCACAGGTCCATCTCGCCTTCCCTTTGTGTGTGTTCGTGCGTATGTTACATTTTTGTTTGTTTTGTGATTTTTGTTTTTTTTTGCAAAAGTTTTTTTTTTATCCATTCCTAATATTTTCTATGTAAGTCTAATGTATCTTTCACCCTTCTGTAAAAAGGTTCTTCCTTACGTTACGGTACATACTGTATCACCCTTCCTGCGTCTGATCTCCTGCCCCTTATTATTTTTTAAAAACTCTGCTTTCCTGATGTCTTTCAAAAACTGCAGTATACACTGGGAAATAATTCGACACTCACCAGTCCCTTTTTTGTACTTTTGTAATGAATTATCAGCGCTCCGTTATGGATTTTGCTAGACGATGCTCAGTAATTAGGCCAAGTGTCTAAGACGTTAGCGCAGTATAGTAACGACACAATGACTATAAAAGCACAATATAGATAATTTTTTAATACAGAAGTGAACACAGTGGGAGTTTTTTTTGACCAAAGAAATACAAAACTTTTTCTTCTAGGTTGTTTTATATATATTGCACTTATTTTATATTGTACTGATGATATCACAGTTCGGAAACATTAAGCAACTGAAAACCATCTACAGGTTGGTTCATATAACAGGTAAATGAACACATATATGTATATATATAGAGAGAGAGGGAGGGGAGGGAGTAACGCATGGAGTATACTGATACTGTATACAGAAAAGATTTGTTTTGACTCAAAGCTATAAAAGATATTTAACAGTATAAAATATTAGTTCCTCACCCGTCAGGAATCTCCTCAGTCCTCTCATCACCCTCTTACTGCTATTATCTATTTCTGATTCCTCAGTTTCATTCTAGATCTCAACTTATACCTTCACTTTAGTATCTGTCATATATTAGTTATGTATAACAGGGCCGAAACTAGGGTATCTGTCCCCCGGAGCAAGGCAGTCACTTGGCGCTATTCCCCCCAATATACAGGAATACATCCTCCTGTACATGTACACACCATCAACACATAGTACGGTACATATATACACAGCCCCTGAATATACACATACCACCCAAATAATCATATATACAGTACATGCCCCTGTATATACACACACCCCAATATACTGTGATTAAATACACCCCGGGTACTCCAGCATACACACACAACACCGGGTTACACTGCACTGCTCCAGTACACACACCGGGTTACACTGCACTGCTCCAGTACACACACCGGGTTACACTGCACTGCTCCAGTACACACACCGGGTTACACTGCACTGCTCCAGTACACACACCGGGTTACACTGCACTGCTCCAGTACACACACCGGGTTACACTGCACTGCTCCAGTACACACACCGGGTTACACTGCACTGCTCCAGTACACACACCGGGTTACACTGCACTGCTCCAGTACACACACCGGGTTACACTGCACTGCTCCAGCGCTCACACCGGGTTACACTGCACTGCTCCAGTACACACACCGGGTTACACTGCACTGCTCCAGCGCTCACACCGGGTTACACTGCACTGCTCCAGCGCTCACACCGGGTTACACTACACTGCTCCAGCACACACACCGGGTTACACTGCACTGCTCCAGCACACACACACCGGGTTACACTGCACTGCTCCAGCACACACACCGGGTTACACTGCACTGCTCCAGCACTCACACCGGGTTACACTGCACTGCTCCAGCACTCACACCGGGTTACACTGCACTGCTCCAGCGCTCACACCGGGTTACACTGCACTGCTCCAGCACACACACCGGGTTAAACTGCACTGCTCCAGCACACACACCGGGTTACACTGCACTGCTCCAGCGCTCACACCGGGTTACACTGCACTGCTCCAGCACACACACCGGGTTACACTGCACTGCTCCAGCACACACACCGGGTTAAACTGCACTGCTCCAGCACACACACCGGGTTACACTGCACTGCTCCAGTACACACACCGGGTTACACTGCACTGCTCCAGTGCTCACACCGGGTTATACTGCACTGCTCCAGTACACACACCGGGTTACACTGCACTGCTCCAGCACACACACCGGGTTACACTGCACTGCTCCAGCACTCACACCGGGTTACACTGCACTGCTCCAGCACACACACCGGGTTACACTGCACTGCTCCAGCACACACACCGGGTTACACTACACTGCTCCAGCACACACACCGGGTTACACTGCACTGCTCCAGCACACACACCGGGTTACACTGCACTGCTCCAGTACTCACACCGGGTTATACTGCACTGCTCCAGCACACACACCGGGTTACACTACACTGCTCCAGCACACACACCGGGTTACACTGCACTGCTCCAGTACACACACCGGGTTACACTGCACTGCTCCAGCGCTCACACCGGGTTACACTGCACTGCTCCAGCACACACACCGGGTTACACTGCACTGCTCCAGCACTCACACCGGGTTACACTGCACTGCTCCAGCACACACACCGGGTTACACTGCACTGCTCCAGCACACACACCGGGTTACACTGCACTGCTCCAGTACACACACCGGGTTACACTGCACTGCTCCAGCGCTCACACCGGGTTACACTGCACTGCTCCAGCACACACACCGGGTTACACTGCACTGCTCCAGCACTCACACCGGGTTACACTGCACTGCTCCAGCACACACACCGGGTTACACTGCACTGCTCCAGCACTCACACCGGGTTACACTGCACTGCTCCAGTGCTCACACCGGGTTATACTGCACTGCTCCAGCACACACACCGGGTTACACTGCACTGCTCCAGCACACACACCGGGTTACACTGCACTGCTCCAGCACACACACCGGGTTACACTACACTGCTCCAGCACACACACCGGGTTACACTGCACTGCTCCAGCGCTCACACCGGGTTACACTGCACTGCTCCAGTACACACACCGGGTTACACTGCACTGCTCCAGCGCTCACACCGGGTTACACTGCACTGCTCCAGCACACACACCGGGTTACACTGCACTGCTCCAGCACTCACACCGGGTTACACTGCACTGCTCCAGCACACACACCGGGTTACACTGCACTGCTCCAGCACACACACCGGGTTAAACTGCACTGCTCCAGCACTCACACCGGGTTACACTGCACTGCTCCAGCACACACACCGGGTTACACTGCACTGCTCCAGTACACACACCGGGTTACACTGCACTGCTCCAGTACACACACCGGGTTACACTGCACTGCTCCAGTACACACACCGGGTTACACTGCACTGCTCCAGTACACACACCGGGTTACACTGCACTGCTCCAGCGCTCACACCGGGTTACACTGCACTGCTCCAGTACACACACCGGGTTACACTGCACTGCTCCAGCGCTCACACCGGGTTACACTGCACTGCTCCAGCACACACACCGGGTTACACTGCACTGCTCCAGCGCTCACACCGGGTTACACTGCACTGCTCCAGCACACACACCGGGTTACACTGCACTGCTCCAGCGCTCACACCGGGTTACACTGCACTGCTCCAGCACACACACCGGGTTACACTGCACTGCTCCAGCGCTCACACCGGGTTACACTACACTGCTCCAGCACACACACCGGGTTACACTGCACTGCTCCAGCACACACACACCGGGTTACACTGCACTGCTCCAGCACACACACCGGGTTACACTGCACTGCTCCAGCACTCACACCGGGTTACACTGCACTGCTCCAGCACTCACACCGGGTTACACTGCACTGCTCCAGCGCTCACACCGGGTTACACTGCACTGCTCCAGCACACACACCGGGTTACACTGCACTGCTCCAGCACACACACCGGGTTAAACTGCACTGCTCCAGCACACACACCGGGTTACACTGCACTGCTCCAGTACACACACCGGGTTACACTGCACTGCTCCAGTGCTCACACCGGGTTATACTGCACTGCTCCAGTACACACACCGGGTTACACTGCACTGCTCCAGCACACACACCGGGTTACACTGCACTGCTCCAGCACTCACACCGGGTTATACTGCACTGCTCCAGCACACACACCGGGTTACACTACACTGCTCCAGCACACACACCGGGTTACACTGCACTGCTCCAGCACACACACCGGGTTACACTGCACTGCTCCAGTACTCACACCGGGTTATACTGCACTGCTCCAGCACACACACCGGGTTACACTACACTGCTCCAGCACACACACCGGGTTACACTGCACTGCTCCAGCACTCACACCGGGTTACACTGCACTGCTCCAGTGCTCACACCGGGTTATACTGCACTGCTCCAGCACACACACCGGGTTACACTGCACTGCTCCAGCACACACACCGGGTTACACTGCACTGCTCCAGCACACACACCGGGTTACACTACACTGCTCCAGCACACACACCGGGTTACACTGCACTGCTCCAGCGCTCACACCGGGTTACACTGCACTGCTCCAGTACACACACCGGGTTACACTGCACTGCTCCAGCGCTCACACCGGGTTACACTGCACTGCTCCAGCACACACACCGGGTTACACTGCACTGCTCCAGCACTCACACCGGGTTACACTGCACTGCTCCAGCACACACACCGGGTTACACTGCACTGCTCCAGCACACACACCGGGTTAAACTGCACTGCTCCAGCACTCACACCGGGTTACACTGCACTGCTCCAGCACACACACCGGGTTACACTGCACTGCTCCAGCACTCACACCGGGTTACACTGCACTGCTCCAGCACACACACCGGGTTAAACTGCACTGCTCCAGCACACACACCGGGTTACACTGCACTGCTCCAGTACACACACCGGGTTACACTGCACTGCTCCAGTGCTCACACCGGGTTATACTGCACTGCTCCAGTACACACACCGGGTTACACTGCACTGCTCCAGCACACACACCGGGTTACACTGCACTGCTCCAGCACTCACACCGGGTTATACTGCACTGCTCCAGCACACACACCGGGTTACACTACACTGCTCCAGCACACACACCGGGTTACACTGCACTGCTCCAGCACACACACCGGGTTACACTGCACTGCTCCAGTACTCACACCGGGTTATACTGCACTGCTCCAGCACACACACCGGGTTACACTACACTGCTCCAGCACACACACCGGGTTACACTGCACTGCTCCAGTACACACACCGGGTTACACTGCACTGCTCCAGCGCTCACACCGGGTTACACTGCACTGCTCCAGCACACACACCGGGTTACACTGCACTGCTCCAGCACACACACCGGGTTACACTACACTGCTCCAGCACACACACCGGGTTACACTGCACTGCTCCAGCACACACACCGGGTTACACTGCACTGCTCCAGTACTCACACCGGGTTATACTGCACTGCTCCAGCACACACACCGGGTTACACTACACTGCTCCAGCACACACACCGGGTTACACTGCACTGCTCCAGTACACACACCGGGTTACACTGCACTGCTCCAGCGCTCACACCGGGTTACACTGCACTGCTCCAGCACACACACCGGGTTACACTGCACTGCTCCAGCACTCACACCGGGTTACACTGCACTGCTCCAGCACACACACCGGGTTACACTGCACTGCTCCAGCACTCACACCGGGTTACACTGCACTGCTCCAGTGCTCACACCGGGTTATACTGCACTGCTCCAGCACACACACCGGGTTACACTGCACTGCTCCAGCACACACACCGGGTTACACTGCACTGCTCCAGCACACACACCGGGTTACACTACACTGCTCCAGCACACACACCGGGTTACACTGCACTGCTCCAGCGCTCACACCGGGTTACACTGCACTGCTCCAGTACACACACCGGGTTACACTGCACTGCTCCAGCGCTCACACCGGGTTACACTGCACTGCTCCAGCACACACACCGGGTTACACTGCACTGCTCCAGCACTCACACCGGGTTACACTGCACTGCTCCAGCACACACACCGGGTTACACTGCACTGCTCCAGCACACACACCGGGTTAAACTGCACTGCTCCAGCACTCACACCGGGTTACACTGCACTGCTCCAGCACACACACCGGGTTACACTGCACTGCTCCAGTACACACACCGGGTTACACTGCACTGCTCCAGTACACACACCGGGTTACACTGCACTGCTCCAGTACACACACCGGGTTACACTGCACTGCTCCAGTACACACACCGGGTTACACTGCACTGCTCCAGCGCTCACACCGGGTTACACTGCACTGCTCCAGTACACACACCGGGTTACACTGCACTGCTCCAGCGCTCACACCGGGTTACACTGCACTGCTCCAGCACACACACCGGGTTACACTGCACTGCTCCAGCGCTCACACCGGGTTACACTGCACTGCTCCAGCACACACACCGGGTTACACTGCACTGCTCCAGCGCTCACACCGGGTTACACTGCACTGCTCCAGCACACACACCGGGTTACACTGCACTGCTCCAGCGCTCACACCGGGTTACACTACACTGCTCCAGCACACACACCGGGTTACACTGCACTGCTCCAGCACACACACACCGGGTTACACTGCACTGCTCCAGCACACACACCGGGTTACACTGCACTGCTCCAGCACTCACACCGGGTTACACTGCACTGCTCCAGCACTCACACCGGGTTACACTGCACTGCTCCAGCGCTCACACCGGGTTACACTGCACTGCTCCAGCACACACACCGGGTTACACTGCACTGCTCCAGCACACACACCGGGTTAAACTGCACTGCTCCAGCACACACACCGGGTTACACTGCACTGCTCCAGTACACACACCGGGTTACACTGCACTGCTCCAGTGCTCACACCGGGTTATACTGCACTGCTCCAGTACACACACCGGGTTACACTGCACTGCTCCAGCACACACACCGGGTTACACTGCACTGCTCCAGCACTCACACCGGGTTATACTGCACTGCTCCAGCACACACACCGGGTTACACTACACTGCTCCAGCACACACACCGGGTTACACTGCACTGCTCCAGCACACACACCGGGTTACACTGCACTGCTCCAGTACTCACACCGGGTTATACTGCACTGCTCCAGCACACACACCGGGTTACACTACACTGCTCCAGCACACACACCGGGTTACACTGCACTGCTCCAGCACTCACACCGGGTTACACTGCACTGCTCCAGTGCTCACACCGGGTTATACTGCACTGCTCCAGCACACACACCGGGTTACACTGCACTGCTCCAGCACACACACCGGGTTACACTGCACTGCTCCAGCACACACACCGGGTTACACTACACTGCTCCAGCACACACACCGGGTTACACTGCACTGCTCCAGCGCTCACACCGGGTTACACTGCACTGCTCCAGTACACACACCGGGTTACACTGCACTGCTCCAGCGCTCACACCGGGTTACACTGCACTGCTCCAGCACACACACCGGGTTACACTGCACTGCTCCAGCACTCACACCGGGTTACACTGCACTGCTCCAGCACACACACCGGGTTACACTGCACTGCTCCAGCACACACACCGGGTTAAACTGCACTGCTCCAGCACTCACACCGGGTTACACTGCACTGCTCCAGCACACACACCGGGTTACACTGCACTGCTCCAGCACTCACACCGGGTTACACTGCACTGCTCCAGCACACACACCGGGTTACACTGCACTGCTCCAGCACTCACACCGGGTTACACTGCACTGCTCCAGCACACACACCGGGTTACACTGCACTGCTCCAGCACTCACACCGGGTTACACTGCACTGCTCCAGTACTCACACCGGGTTACACTGCACTGCTCCAGTACACACACCGGGTTACACTGCACTGCTCCAGTACACACACCGGGTTACACTGCACTGCTCCAGTACACACACCGGGTTACACTGCACTGCTCCAGTACACACACCGGGTTACACTGCACTGCTCCAGTACACACACCGGGTTACACTGCACTGCTCCAGCGCTCACACCGGGTTACACTGCACTGCTCCAGTACACACACCGGGTTACACTGCACTGCTCCAGTACACACACCGGGTTACACTGCACTGCTCCAGTACACACACCGGGTTACACTGCACTGCTCCAGTACACACACCGGGTTACACTGCACTGCTCCAGTACACACACCGGGTTACACTGCACTGCTCCAGCGCTCACACCGGGTTACACTGCACTGCTCCAGTACACACACCGGGTTACACTGCACTGCTCCAGCGCTCACACCGGGTTACACTGCACTGCTCCAGCACACACACCGGGTTACACTGCACTGCTCCAGCGCTCACACCGGGTTACACTGCACTGCTCCAGCACACACACCGGGTTACACTGCACTGCTCCAGCGCTCACACCGGGTTACACTGCACTGCTCCAGCACACACACCGGGTTACACTGCACTGCTCCAGCGCTCACACCGGGTTACACTACACTGCTCCAGCACACACACCGGGTTACACTGCACTGCTCCAGCACACACACACCGGGTTACACTGCACTGCTCCAGCACACACACCGGGTTACACTGCACTGCTCCAGCACTCACACCGGGTTACACTGCACTGCTCCAGCACTCACACCGGGTTACACTGCACTGCTCCAGCGCTCACACCGGGTTACACTGCACTGCTCCAGCACACACACCGGGTTACACTGCACTGCTCCAGCACACACACCGGGTTAAACTGCACTGCTCCAGCACACACACCGGGTTACACTGCACTGCTCCAGTACACACACCGGGTTACACTGCACTGCTCCAGTGCTCACACCGGGTTATACTGCACTGCTCCAGTACACACACCGGGTTACACTGCACTGCTCCAGCACACACACCGGGTTACACTGCACTGCTCCAGTACTCACACCGGGTTATACTGCACTGCTCCAGCACACACACCGGGTTACACTACACTGCTCCAGCACACACACCGGGTTACACTGCACTGCTCCAGTACACACACCGGGTTACACTGCACTGCTCCAGCGCTCACACCGGGTTACACTGCACTGCTCCAGCACACACACCGGGTTACACTGCACTGCTCCAGCACTCACACCGGGTTACACTGCACTGCTCCAGCACACACACCGGGTTACACTGCACTGCTCCAGCACTCACACCGGGTTACACTGCACTGCTCCAGTGCTCACACCGGGTTATACTGCACTGCTCCAGCACACACACCGGGTTACACTGCACTGCTCCAGCACACACACCGGGTTACACTGCACTGCTCCAGCACACACACCGGGTTACACTACACTGCTCCAGCACACACACCGGGTTACACTGCACTGCTCCAGCGCTCACACCGGGTTACACTGCACTGCTCCAGTACACACACCGGGTTACACTGCACTGCTCCAGCGCTCACACCGGGTTACACTGCACTGCTCCAGCACACACACCGGGTTACACTGCACTGCTCCAGCACTCACACCGGGTTACACTGCACTGCTCCAGCACACACACCGGGTTACACTGCACTGCTCCAGCACACACACCGGGTTAAACTGCACTGCTCCAGCACTCACACCGGGTTACACTGCACTGCTCCAGCACACACACCGGGTTACACTGCACTGCTCCAGCACTCACACCGGGTTACACTGCACTGCTCCAGCACTCACACCGGGTTACACTGCACTGCTCCAGCACTCACACCGGGTTACACTGCACTGCTCCAGCACACACACCGGGTTACACTGCACTGCTCCAGCACTCACACCGGGTTACACTGCACTGCTCCAGTACTCACACCGGGTTACACTGCACTGCTCCAGTACTCACACCGGGTTACACTGCACTGCTCCAGCGCTCACACCGGGTTACACTGCACTGCTCCAGCACACACACCGGGTTACACTGCACTGCTCCAGCACACACACCGGGTTAAACTGCACTGCTCCAGCACACACACCGGGTTACACTGCACTGCTCCAGCACACACACCGGGTTACACTGCACTGCTCCAGTACTCACACCGGGTTATACTGCACTGCTCCAGCACACACACAGGGTTATACTGCACTGCTCCAGTACTCACACCGGGTTATACTGCACTGCTCCAGCACACACACCGGGTTACACTGCACTGCTCCAGCACACACACCGGGTTACACTGCACTGCTCCAGCACACACACCGGGTTACACTGCACTGCTCCAGCACTCACACCGGGTTATACTGCACTGCTCCAGCACACACACCGGGTTACACTGCACTGCTCCAGCACACACACCAGGTTACACTGCACTGATCCAGCATACACACTGGGAACCACACTGCACTGCTCCAGCACACACACCAGGTTACACTGAACTGCTCCAGCACGCACACCGGGTTACACTGCACTGCTCCAGCACACACACACACACGGTTACACTGCACTGCTCCAGTACACACACACAGGGTTACACTGCACTGCTCCAACACACACACATAGGGTTACACTGCACTTCTCCAGTACACACACACACACACACACACACACACACACACACACACACACACACACGGTTACACTGCACTGCTCCAGCACTCACAATGGGTTACACTGAACTGCTCCAACACAAACACACAAGGTTACACTGCAATGCTCCAACACACACACACACACGGTTACACTGCACTTCTCCAGTACACACACACAGGGTTACACTGCACTGCTCCAACACACACACATAGGGTTACACTGCACTTCTCCAGTACACACACACACACACACACACACACACACACACACACGGTTACACTGCAATGCTCCAACACAAACACACAGAGTTATACTGCAATGCTCCAACACACATACACACAGTGTTACACTGCACTGCTCCAACATACACACACTGGGTTATAATGCACTGCTCCAGCATACACACACACACACACACACACACACACACACACAGTGTTACACTGCACTGCTCCAACACGCCTAGACACAGGGTTACACTGCATTGCTCCAAAACAAACACACACACACAGTAACACTACACTGCTCACACACACTGGGTTAAAGTACAGTGTACACACACATATTGTACATATATAGAGCTGTCCTCCTGTCCCTACCTTTCCACACTGCACTGCTCCAACACACACAAAGAGGGTTACACTGCACTGCTCACACACACACACACACACACACACACACACACACAGTTACACTGCACTGCTCACACACACACACTGGGTTAAAGTATACTGCACACACACATATTGTACATATATAGCTGTCCGCCTGTCCCTACCTTTACACACCTCTAGTGCTGATCTGCTGTATCAGTCAGGGCCCCCTCCTTTCAGTTTCTGAAGCGCGCCATCACACACACACACACACAGCGCTGGCAGAGGATTACATGTGTGTGAAGCGGCGCCTCTGTGTTTCCGTGAAGCAGGTCTCCGGAGCATTCTGGCGCAGCGGAGCGGGACGGCGCCTCTTCAACCCTGCACTGCATGTTCCCGCTTACCACCTCGCGCTGGCACCGTCTCTCATTCTGCGCCCAGGTCGCGTGCCCCTCTAGCCCCCCCTAGTTGCGGCTGTGTGTATAATGTAAGTTGCCTCTCTGTGGTCTTCCCTTCCCTTCAGCTTTATAGAACATGTTTGGCACTTTATAAGCACATGGTAATAATCATGTTTTATAAACCAGGGAAACGTTGCTTTCTATAAGTCTACATCCAGACCCTGGTGGGGTGGGGTGTCTCAGACGTAGCTAACGCTGGCCTACTGCTGTATCAGTTTCCCAGTTACGTTCTGTTGGGTAAAGGTCTATAGTGATCTTAACCAAAGGAACATGGTCAATGCAAGCCATACTTTGAGTTGAAGGACTAGTATATTTTTGCTTGTGTCATGGTTGGGAAGAGCACTTTCTGGAATGAATGTTATTATGTATATTTGTGAAGGAGGGTAGTTTTATCCAAGTTAGGACTAGCTGTTGCCTTCCCTGTACTGTGAACCTCCTGCCAACATTGAGATGTACTAATTGAGGAGAGACTCTACCGGGGACTTTTTTGATAGAAAATCATATATAGTAATCTCTTACTCACTTAATTGGTGTCCAGGTTTATGATCTGCTCGGAGATCCATCATTGTATGCCAAATAAACGAGGTCTTCCAACCTCAATGACCACAGGACAGGTGTTTTACGGGGATGGTTCCCACTACTTTTACTTTTGTCATACTCATACCTCAACTTTCCTGAGGTGTGTCATAAAAGAAGGAAAATGGCACATACAGTAGATACTACAATATACTGCTGGAGACTTATTAAACTGACACTAATGCAAAATAAATCATTTCTGAGATTAATCCAATCCAATTGTGCGGACATTCGTTGCTTGCTCTGCTGGTGGCTTTTACACAACATCTATTGTGGTGCCACCCACAATCCCATCATTGTTGGCATGAAAAGTCCACTTAGGGAGTTTATTTCCAGGCAGTATATAGATTATTTTACTTTTCTTTCCACAAACCTGGATTTAATCTAATGTTAACTCTTCAAAAGGCTGCCCTGCTGTCTTGCAGAGCCTTGATCAACAAGTTTACAGTCTTCTTGCCCGGGATCCGGTCTTTAGGTCCTCAGTAAGTAGGTCTTGGTCGACCACTACTGGTCGACAGTAAGTAGGTCGACAGGTCCCTGTCGACATAGAAACCAAGTCGACCTACTTACTGTCGACCAATAGTGGTCGGCCTACACACTGTCGACCTAAGTCTAATCTACCTAACATACCACACCCTTCTTGCTCCTGATTATCCATTTCAAAGTAGTTTAGCTTATACAATATGTACCAGTTGGCCAGAGAGCCTCAGGACTGTGCAATCCAAGCCCAATTCCCATAGTAGGTAATTATACAAGTCACAATGAGTTGAGACAACAGTGTGAATACACAAACATCACCGATCTTATTTACTTATTCAAAAATAAATGAATCAGTATTTTTAATCATATTTGAGGATTTGGGAAATTGGTTGTCCAGTCAGGTTCTAAATCAAGAGCTGCATAAAGGATGTGAATGATAACTATCTCTACGAATTGTAACCATGTAGTTTAGTAAAGTGTCAGATTTGCAGGAGACTATGCCTAATGTACTGGTGGGGAGTATCAGATGGAAATGATAGAATAAAAAATATTTGAACTGTCTTTTAACCACTTAGAAATCTGAGCCCTGGGGGGAATAGACCATAGTACTGTGCAAAAGTTTTAGGCATGTGTGGAAAGAATACTTTAAAAAAAAATAGAGGTGTTAATAGTTTATTTTTATCCATTAACAAAATGCGAAGTTAATGAACAGAAGAGAATGAAGACCACTTCTGGCCAGATTTCTCCGAACAGTAGATGGGTGTACAGGGGTCCCACTGAAGTCTGCCAGTTCTGTGCTGATGGCCCTGCTTTACATCTTCTGATTTTGAAGGGAAGCAACCATGATGTGTTTTTCATCCATCTAATGCACTAAGGGGGGCATTCCGAGTTGATCGCTAGCTGCCGTTGTTCGCAGTGCAGCGATTAGGTAAAAAAAAGGCAAATCTGCGCATGGGGCGCAGTGCGCACGCACGTCGTATTATCAATGTGGCTGGAGAAACGTAGGCGTGGTTGGCCGAACGCAGGGCGTGTTTGTGACATCAAAACAGGAACTGAACAGTCTGAAGTCATCGCTAGCTAGGAGTAGGTCTCGAGCTGCTCAGAAACTTCACAATCTTTTTTTGTAGCAGTTCAGCGATCCTTTCATTCGCACTTAAGCTAAGATACACTCCCAGAGGGGGGCGGCTTAGCGTTTGCACTGCTGCTAAAAGCAGCTAGCGAGCGAACAACTCGGAATGAGGGCCTAAGTTTCCTTGTTTGACCACTGCGTCTACGGTCCTCAATATTGCCTGTTTCAATGTGCTTCTTCAAAAAAGCTTGAACAGCACATCTTAAAACCACAGTCTGCTTTGAAGTCTTGCCATGGTGTATGACCTGTGACATGAAATGGTCTTCCACAACCTCACCTTGGTAGCAGAGTTTGGCTGTTCCTCACCCAGTTTTAAGTCTCCTACACAGCTGTTTCTGTTTCAGTTAATGACTGTGTTTCAACTAAAACATATGAAAATGATGATCATTATCACCTGTTTGGTATGACTGGTTAATCATATACCTGACTATAATCCTACAAAATCCCTGACTTTGTGCAAGTGCACCTAGAAGAATTGATGCCTTTTTGAAGGCAAAGGGCAGTCACGCCAAATATTGATTTGATTTAGATTTCTCTTCTGTTCATTCACTTTGCATTTTGTTAATTGATAAAAATAAACTATTACCATTTCTATTTTTGAAAGCATTCTTACTATGCACATTTTTCCCCCCACCTGCCTAAAACTTTTGAGCAATAACCTAAATCGTTAAAGAAGAAACAGAAAGCACCTTCTAGTGCAATAAATCCAAACTCAATTAGAAAGTGATAAGGTGCTAAAATAGTGAACTACTTTCTTACTTTTGTGCAGCTGGAAATAGAAATCTCAGAACCTACTTCATAAATCTTTCCAAGGAAGAAAGAGGACAGATATAGTGCAATAAATGGAAAATCAATTTAATTTTAAATAAGTAATTTATATACAAAAAGAAAGAAGTTAATTATTTCTGATCTGATTACATTGTTTATAAACTCATGAAGAACCTAGTAGTTTAATATGGCCATCAACAGAAAGTTATATCCCAATAAAGACACTGGAACCCCAAGACATTAATAATCAATTAGCCGCAGGGTATACCCTATATAATAAAATATCCCAATGTGCTTTTTGCTAAAATTATACATTTAAATAGTCATCAGTGTATTTGCTGACTGTTTAATAGATTCATGATGAGAATTTGTATTGTATGCTGCCACTTGCGGTTTAAGGAGTGTCTGATAATCCTGTAATCAATCGGACGTATAATTACATTATGCAGATTACACTGCTGCTAATCTGTGTGCACAGCCAGAAGGTCAGGTAACAGAAAACTAAGGTACTTTTTGTACAGAAGGAAAAGGATTATTGCTTGTGTGTTATTGCTACACCTACTCCCAAGTCCCAACATAACATATTAAAGGCTACAAATGAAAGTGCAAAATCATTGATCATTTGTTATTTGCAATAATACCTGTACTGTAGCTGGATTTCTAAGTGTACACCAAAAGAGATGTTTTTGGAATTGCTCAAGGAAAGTTTAGCTGCACCTACTTTGTAGGATCGATTGTTAGACTGGAAATATGTATTATTGTAACAGTGAGAATAACTTCTAAGTAGGGTTCCCCCATATATGTAGGCACTGCAGTGTGGTCATAGGGATTAACAATCCCTACCCCCATACCTTTCATTGTTTTTTTTCTGCAAAAGTGATGTATCTGTGCATGATTACTATGACGACAGTTTCCAATCTGCATCACTGAGTGCTGTCCTCAGAGGGGGGTTTCCAAATGCATTCCACAATCTCCCACTCTGTGGAACATTGGAGCAAGTGCGGGAGTCTGGGGGAGCAGTAGAAGAACCTAGTAATAACTAATAAATACTGGATCCTGTATGGAATACGGTATTAATATTTAACTAGGGTATAGGTTGTATCAAACATATTTAAATAAAATAAATAAGATAAGTGTTCAGGAAAAGGTTAAACATATCAATAAATACACAAACATAACAGAACCAGTACTGTACTTTCTAAGCACACATTCTCCGACCTTATGGTAAGGCTCCTGTCTCTTCTTCCTTGTAGCTACTCTCTGGTCCAGTTCACTGACTGAGGACTTAGATCCACACACACAGCAAACTTGGTAGAAGAAGTTGTTACCACTCTATCCCTTAAACTGCATGGTATGGCTGCAGCTCTAGTAATAGTATTATATACCATTGCTATTGTTGTCATAATTTGAGCCACTTGCCAAGAGGAGGGGGGTTTCCGTGCAACCGGAAACCCCCCCTGCGTTTGCCTATGGTCCTTCCTACTGGCTCATCCCCCACAATCTTATATGGCATATGCCAAGGACGAGTCCTACTCGTCGCCTGCAGCAAAGGGCTTCATACATTCCCTGGGGCTGCATAGCAAGGACACTCAGAAGGGCCCATTAATTAGGATTTGTCCATATTCTGCAAATGCTACTTGCAGTGCCCAGTCAGCAAACTCACTAAAAATAATCTCAACGAAAGTTTCTGTGAATAATAAAGAATGAAGCAATGCATATACTGTACATACATCGACATGGGTCACAAGTGGAGTTCAGGGGGTGTGAATCGTCCCGGGTATCACCCTTCCAGGGGGTGAAACTAAAATTGGTGCCTCCTCCACAGTGACAGGGAGCCGGGTGTTGTGCCATTCTCATGCAGGGTGCCGCACCTGTCACTGAGGAGGATCGGCGGTGCAGCCAAAGCCTCCAGGGTTAGCCCAGCATCTCTTTAAAGACATTTAAACTCCACACAGATAGAGCGTTGGTTAGAACCAAAGACAGGACCCTGCTCTCTGAAAAAGCATTGCTAGCCACTTGTCACGAGCTACCACAGCGACTCAGGACGTTAGTAGCCAACCAGGACGGCGGCTCACGCTGGCCGCTGCGCTTTCTAGTCCCACCGGTTGCTAGGCAAGCGGGTCTGCTGTGCCACACTGGTCGATGATCCCGGTTTAACCTCCCTGCCAGCATTTTAGATTAATTTCGCTCCTGCCTGATCCTGGAACTCTGATTTGTGTCTTCAATCTTTTCCCTGGTGTTTCTTCCCGTTTGTTCCTGGTACTCAGAACTTTTCAGCCTGCATCCTGCTCCAATACTGGACCTGGTTGCTGCCTTCCGGTTACTGGCCCTGGTCTCAGTCTCTGATTCCTGATAGCCACTACACTAGCTACCTGCCACTGGGTTATTACAGCCTGTTCTCTGTGTCCACCTGTGTGGACCGCATCCTGGTGTCCACCTGGTTACATTTACTCCCTGTGCCCTGGGCATAAGTTCTGGCAGCATCCATGTACCGCTTAGAATGTACTTATTGCTGGTACAGTGGCTCTTCCAGGTGAAGTTCTCGTAGACGGATATTGGGAGTTGGGGGTGGTTTTCCAGGTGTGCCGTAACACCACTGGGACCCATGGGCATTTTAGGAGCTGGAGGAAGGCATGTGAAGTGGGAACTCCATACACCAGGCCTTTGCTAGTTCTTGTGTGGAGCCATCGTTCAGAATATATCACTGTAAAGATGGCACCACCAGATCAGTATGGAAATTAGAAGCCAGTCAGCCAGCCATTGGTCGGTCCTGCATTGCACAAGTACCCGTGCTTCGCTACAGAATCTCAAGCATTTCCGTGCATATAACTTTAATTTTGAAGGACTTCCTGGTAAACTAATTAGACTTACAACAAAACATGCTTCGCCCACCGCTGCCAATCTTTGTCAGGCCGCACCTCCAGACGGGCCTTCCTCGGATTGATGCTGTCCAAAGGCTGGCGCTGAGGATAATAATCCGCCTCCTTCTCTGCCCCGTCCCACCTCTGATGCTGCCCTGCTCAGTGCTGTAAATGCTGGTGCTGAGGAGAATAATCCGCCTCCTTCTCTGCCCTGTCCCGCCTCTGATGCTGCCCTGCTCAGTGCTGTAACTGCTGGTGCTGAGGAGAATAATCCGCCTCCTCCTCTGCCCCGTCCCACCTCTGATGCTGCCCTGCTCAGTGCTGTAACTGCTGGTGCTGAGGAGAATAATCCTCCTCCTTCTCTGCCTCGTCCCTCCTCTGATGCTGCCCTGCTCAGTGCTGTAACTGCTGGTGCAGAGGAGAATAATCCGCCTCCTTCTCTGCCCCGTCCCACCTCTGATGCTGCCCTGCTCAGTGCTGTAACTGCTGGTGCAGAGGAGAATAATCCGCCTCCTTCTCTGCCCCATCCCGCCTCTAATGCTGCCCTGCTCAGTGCTGTAACTGCTGGTGCTGAGGAGATTAATCCGCCTCCTTCTCTGTCCCGTCCCGCCTCTGATGCTGTCCTGCTCAGTGCTGTAACTGCTGGTGCTGAGGAGAATAATCCTCCTCCTTCTCTGCCCCGTCCCGCCTCTAATGCTGCCCTGCTCAGTGCTGTAACTGCTGGTGCTGAGGAGAATAATCCGCCTCCTTCTCTGCTCCATCCCGCCTCTAATGCTGTCCTGCTCAGTGCTGTAACTGCTGGTGCTGAGGAGATTAATCCGCCTCCTTTTCTGCTCCGTCCCGCCTCTGATGCTGCCCTGCTCAGTGCTGTAACTGCTGGTGCTGAGGAGAATATTCCGCCTCCTCCTCTGCCCCGTCCCGCCTCTGATGCTGCCCTGCTCAGTGCTGTAAATGCTGGTGCTGAGGAGAATAATCCGCCTCCTTCTCTGCCCTGTCCCGCCTCTGATGCTGCCCTGCTCAGTGCTGTAACTGCTGGTGCTGAGGAGAATAATCCGCCTCCTTCTCTGTCCCGTCCCGCCTCTGATGCTGCCCTGCTCAGTGCTGTAAATGCTGGTGCTGAGGAGAATAATCCGCCTCCTTCTCTGCCCTGTCCCGCCTCTGATGCTGCCCTGCTCAGTGCTGTAACTGCTGGTGCTGAGGAGAATAATCCGCCTCCTTCTCTGTCCCGTCCCGCCTCTGATGCTGCCCTGCTCAGTGCTATAACTGCTCTGGTGCTGAGGAGAATATTCCGCCTCCTCCTCTGCCCCGTCCCGCCTCTGATGCTGCCCTGCTCAGTGCTGTAAATGCTGGTGCTGAGGAGAATAATCCGCCTCCTTCTCTGCCCTGTCCCGCCTCTGATGCTGCCCTGCTCAGTGCTGTAACTGCTGGTGCTGAGGAGAATAATCCGCCTCCTTCTCTGTCCCGTCCCGCCTCTGATGCTGCTCTGCTCAGTGCTGTAACTGCTGGTGCTGAGGAGAATAATCCGCCTCCTTCTCTGCCCCGTCCCTCCTCTGATGCTGCCCTGCTCAGTGCTGTAACTGCTGGTGCTGAGGAGAATAATCTGCCTCGTTCTCTGCCCCGTCCCGCCTCTGATGCTGCCCTGCTCAGTGCTGTAACTGCTGGTGCTGAGGAGAATAATCCGCCTCCTTCTCTGCCCCGTCCTGCCTCTGATGCTTCCCTGCTCAGTGCTGTAACTGCTGGTGCTGAGGAGAATAATCCGCCTCCTTCTCTGCCCCGTCCTGCCTCTGATGCTGCCCTGCTCAGTGCTGTACATGCTGGTGCTGAGGAGAATAATCCGACTCCTTCTCTGCCCCGTCCCGCCTCTGATGCTGCCCTGCTCAGTGCTGTAACTGCTGGTGCTGAGGAGAATAATCCGCCTCCTTCTCTGCCCCGTCCTGCCTCTGATGCTGCCCTGCTCAGTGCTGTACATGCTGGTGCTGAGGAGAATAATCAGCCTCCTTCTCTGCCCCATTCCGCCTCTGATGCTGCCCTGCTCAGTGCTGTAACTGCTGGTGCTGAGGAGAATAATCCACCTCCTTCTCTGCCTGTCCCGCCTCTGATGCTGCCCTGCTCAGTGCTGTAACTGCTGGTGCTGAGGAGAATAATCCACCTCCTTCTCTGCCTGTCCCGCCTCTGATGCTGCCTTGCTCAGTGCTGTAACTGCTGGTGCTGAGGAGAATAATCCACCTCCTTCTCTGCCTGTCCCGCCTCTGATGCTGCCCTGCTCAGTGCTGTAACTGCTGGTGCTGAGGAGAATAATCCGCCTCCTTCTCTGCCCCGTCCCGCCTCTGATGCTGCCCTGCTCAGTGCTGTAACTGCTGGTGCTGAGGAGAATAATCCGCCTCCTTCTCTGCCCTGTCCCGCCTCTGATGCTGCCCTGCTCAGTGCTGTAAATGCTGGTGCTGAGGAGAATAATCTGCCTCCTTCTCTATCCCATCCAGCCTCTGATGCTGCCCTGCTCAGTGCTGTAACTGCTGGTGCTGAGGAGAATAATCCGCCTCCTTCTCTGCCCCGTCCTGCTTCTGATGCTGCCCTGCTCAATGCTGTAAGTGCTGGTGCTGAGGAGAATAATCCGCCACCTTCTCTGTCCCGTCCCGCCTCTGATGCTGCCCTGCTCAGTGCTGTAACTGCTGAGGAGAATAATCTGCCTCCTTCTCTGTCCCGTCCAGCCTCTGATGCTGCCCTGCTCAGTGCTGTAAATGCTGGGATGACAGGAGGACAATCACCGCCTGCTGTATGTTAAATATGTAAGGTTTGCAGGGATAGGCTGACTCTATTCAAAAGGGCCCTAGGTCTCCTCGCTTAGCTTCTCACTTTCCTTAGGGCTTCTCCTTTTAGGTAAAAAGGTATACAGCAGATTTGCGCACAAAACTGAAGGTCATTTGGTGAGCTTTTGGTACCCTTCACACAGAAGTTAAACAGTTCCTGACTACCATGCTTTCTTTTAATGCATTTAAGAGTCAAAATATCAATCTCTTCTTTCCTGTTCCTCCTATTGTTCTCTGAGAGGTTCGGCAATGTTTAGTTCAAGTGACAGGTTAACCTCTGATAATTGAGACACTTTTCCTCTCCTGACTAGTGGAAATAGGTTGGGTAAGTACTTATATCTGAAATATATATATATGTAATCAAAGACAAATACCACTGATTCATCACTAAATCTCCTGGACCCTAAGTCTGCACTTCCTTGCCAGTGGCAGTTTTAGAGCAGTCCATTATTCAAATAGGGGAGCAACAAACAGTGGTGTTTTACAGTGTTTAGGGGCGGCAGTTTATGTGGCTCCCCTATTTGAATAATAGAGTGCTCTGCAACTGCCACTGGCAAGGAAGTCCAGGAACAGAGCATTGTGTCCTCCCCCCTCCGTGGCTTGGTATCACTGGCACCATGCATTCTTTATAGCCCCGGCTGGGTGGGCTTTCTTAACTCTACTTAGAAGTATATAAAGTACCACTTATTAAGAGGAGATGAGCACACTCATGATGCTACAGTAGGTTGGCTTAGGTAAGACTGACAGACCTCCCTGAAGAACTAGAACCCTCCTGCACAAATAATAACACAAGCTTGTCATAAAAGTATTTATCATATCTCTTTATCGTAACTGTATGATGCAACTTAGTTTAGTACATTCCACTCATTGTGTTATCAAATTGTGTCTTCTAAATTCTAAGCATAATTACTGGATGTGGTCAGCGGCTATGGCTTGAGATCGTAAAATCAAGCTGCTTGGATGATACATGTGGCGCCAGGTGCGTTCTTGTGGTCAGACGGTCAGAAACCATTGAAGGTGAATGGTGAAATCAATAGAAGAGTAGAAGTAGGAAAGCCTTAAGGAGATCAGAAATGAGCGGCATAAGATATATCATGCTGAAGGGATGATCCGCAGGGAAATATATTAACGGAGTGAAACGTTAATAACTGGAAGTACACAGTGCTCTGCCGTATGAAATACACTACGGTGCATTATTCAGCTGCTGTTTTGTGTCAGAGTCATTTCAGCACCCAAGGCCTGTTTCAGTAAATATCCAAACAAATGATATGACAAAGGTTTCCAGACGTTACATTTTGTACCCAGAATATATTCTCACATTTCATCATTTTCATATTTACATTACAGTACTTTTACAATATCCCTCAGAATATTTACTGGCAGATGGGGCTGGAATGTGACATTGAAACACAAATGTAGAGGAGTCTAAGGGATTACTATAATTCTCCTCCGCGTGCACCCCGGTTCTGTCTCTCAAGGAGATGGAAGCCATCAATCCACAAAAAATGATATACGTGCTGCACTGTATGGGCGAATGCAAATTCAGTGCCGTCTATCAAATGCTAACGACGTCTTTAGGAGCCTAAACCAGAAAAAGAAAGAAGCATTTTTTATTGGACGCACTCAACCACTATTCCTTTTCTTAAAATAACTATTCTTTATTAGCTATGCATTAAATTGATTTGGGGAATTGGTGAAATATTAAAATATAGCGTGAATAAGAAAAAACAAAGTGTGATATTAAAACTACTTATTTCCGATTGGTGATCCCTCAAAGTGTAAAACACAATAAAAGGCTGATTTGCCTATGAAAAGTACAGTGGCCCTCATTCCGAGTTGTTTGCTCGTTAGCTGCTTTTAGCAGCATTGCACACGCTAGGCCGCCGCCCTCTGGGAGTGTATCTTAGCTTAGCAGAATTGCGAACGAAAGATTAGCAGAATTGCAAATAGAAATTTCTTAGCAGTTTCTGAGTAGCTCAAGACTTACTCCTACACTACGATCAGCTCAGTGGCGGATCTAGACTTAACTTTTAGGGGGGGCGGTTTAAGAATTATGACTCCTCCCCCTAATCATAGCCCCTCCCACTTAGTAATGCCCTTCCCGTTCGCTTCTAAAATTTCCTATTGTTGCCATTACTAATAAAATTTTGCCAGTTAGTGGAGAGAACCCTGCGCAGTGGTGATACAGACTGCCAAATCACCATTCCTTCCATCAGGGGTGGTAGAGGATAAGACAGTAGGGCAATTTAAACATGCATGGGATAGACCCAAGGATATTCTTACAAAGAAATTCAACATTGAAGCACACTGTATGAGCTGAAATTCACATTATAGCACACTGTATGAGCCAACGTTATAGCACACTGTATGAGCCAAAATTCACTTTATAGCACACTGTATGAGCCAACGTTATAGCACACTGTATGAGCCAAAATTCACTTTATACAACACTGTATGAGCCAAAATTCACTTTATAGCACACTGTATGAGCCAAAATTCACTTTATAGCACACTGTATGAGCCAACGTTATAGCACACTGTATGAGCCAATGTTATAGCACACTGTATGAGCCGAAGTGCACATTATAGCACACTGTATGAGCCAAAATTCACTTTATAGCACACTGTATGAGCCAAAATTCACTTTATAGCACACTGTATGAGCCAAAATTCACTTTATAGCACACTGTATGAGCCAAAATTCACTTTATAGCACACTGTATGAGCCAACGTTATAGCACACTGTATGAGCCAACGTTATAGCACACTGTATGAGCCAACGTTATAGCACACTGTATGAGCCAACGTTATAGCACACTGTATGAGCCAAAATTCACTTTATAGCACACTGTATGAGCCAATGTTATAGCACACTGTATGAGCCGAAGTGCACATTATAGCACACTGTATGAGCCAAAATTCACTTTATAGCACACTGTATGAGCCAATGTTATAGCACACTGTATGAGCCAATGTTATAGCACACTGTATGAGCCAATGTTATAGCACACTGTATGAGCCGAAGTGCACATTATAGCACGCTGAATGAGGCAACAGAATGCAGGGACATAATGCCGGGAGAAGAGAGGAGGGGGGAGAAATGGGACACACACACACAACACACACACACACCTAATCATTGATGGAGGCCGGGTCCCGCCGCGATATTGGGAACGGGTGCCGAGCGGTGCAGCGAGGCGGAGGACGAAGACAGAGAGAGAGCGTCCTCCTGACGCGCGTACAGGAAGGAGGGGGCGTGCTCAGATCAGAGGTCACTGTACGCGCGTCAGGACGCTCCTCTCTCTCCTCGTCCGCCGCCGCGCTGCACCGCTCTCCAACCCGTTCCCAATACCGCAGCGGGACCCGGCCTCCATCCCGCTGCCGGTATATGTAGGGGGGGCGTTCGCCCTGATCGCCCCCCGCTAAATCCGCCACTGGATCAGCTCAGCCCGTTTCGTTCCTGGTTTGACGTCACAAACACGCCCTGCGTTCGGCCAGCCACTCCCCCGTTTCTCCAGATACTCCCGCGTTTTATCCTGGCACGCCTGCATTTTTCCGCACACTCCCAGAAAACGATCAGTTTCCGCCCAGAAACACCCACTTCCTGTCAATCACACTCCGATCACTTCAACGATGAAAATTCTTCATTCGGACGTGAGTAAATGTACTAAGTTTTGTGCTAAATTACTTAGCGCATGCGCACTGCGTAACATGCGCATGCGCATTTTCACCTTAATCGCTCCGTTGCGAAAATCGGCAACGAGCGAACAACTCGGAATGACCCCCCCGTGTTCGTGTCTTATTTGGTGTTATCCTATAAACTGCTCTCTTGATTGATATAACAAGCTAACAGTATTAGTTCATTCTTATTTTTCTGTAAAGCACATTCCCAACACTTGCAGAATGCTTAGATAAGCTGTAGCTGTTTATAATGTTGCCAAAAATGATTAAATACTGTATCACTATTTGTCCTCCATATAAAAGGATATGATTCATCCACTGACTGTCTGTAAATGGCACATTGCTTGTTATATATTTAGGGATAAATTTCATGCTGTATCTTGTGTTTCTAATTTATATTGGCAGTCTGTTAGTTTATAGGTAACAATCCGAATTACATCCCACAATGTTAGATATATCAGTTGGGAAATTTAACATAACACTTCTCATTAATTGCATTTGTTCAACACTGCATGGCAATCTCTTTAATTCCTTTATTTCTCTTTGTATTTAGAAATGCAGTCAGATTATATGCAATTTATAGTTACTGCCCAACTATCATATTATTTATTCCTATCACAGCACTAAAAGCAATTAGGATCCTCCAATGCTATAATCCTTGTTTTATTGTTATGTACTGTGGATACAGACTGGAGAGCGACAACACGTTTTGTATTTTACTTTGTTATATTATTGCCGCTGCTCACGCCGAGCCTAGTGTGTATGTGGGCTGGCGCTGGGATTCCCCCGCTCACTCCCTTCTCTCTCCATCTGATGGCTTCACACGTGAAGCCGCTGCCGGCAGCGGAGATCGTAGGGTAGAGCGCTCGCTTCCGTCACGTATAGCTTCACTTATTGGGACAATTGTATGATTACAAACACATTTTTGTCACATATATGATTACACTTTGAGTTTCTAAACACCGCTCGGAAGCAGCACATGGCCGTTCCACCGTAGGCTTCCTCAGGGCTCTAACCAGAGCCAGTGTTTTCATTTCCCTTTATCCCCCATATCCACTCCTGATTGGATCGGGGACTTGTCAATCATTCCTCATAAGATAGGGCATCGCCCCCCCCCCTTCCTTCTTTATGTAAAATAGGGGCCGTGCGTGCCTTAGGTGCACACAAAAAATATAGGGGCATGGCTTCATGGGAAGGGGTGTGGCCACAAAATAATAAGAATTCATATTACATATTATAGTTGTCTCCATTATTCAAATTACACCACAGAGTAGCGCCACTATACCAGGTAGAGCTGCTTTTACACATTACGGCAGACAGAGTCCACCTTTTACACATTACTGCAGACAGCGTCCCCTTTTACACATTACGGCAGAGTCCCCTTTTTACACATTACGGCAGACAGCATCCCCTTTTTACACATTATGGCAGACAGCGTCCCCTTTTTACACATTACGGCAGACAGCGTCCCCTTTTTACACATTACGGCAGACAGCGTCCCCTTTTTACACATTACGGCAGACAGCATCCCCTTTTTACACATTACGGCAGACAGCGTCCCCTTTTTACACATTACGGCAGACAGCATCCCCTTTTTACACATCACATTACATTACAATACAACACTCTGATATTTATATAGAGTCATTTCCTGCAGCACAAGGAACCCGCAGTATGATACATAGCAGAGTTATACTGATATACTGATATCGCAAGGAACTCTACAGAGTAAGTATTGAGTATCTGCACCCTGCATAAATTATGAAAAGATACAGATCTTGTGTAACATACATCCACAGGCATCTAAAGGCATAATTACAAATCTTTAAAAATAAAAAAATCTATGAATTTATTTTTGGGATAAATTGCTTTCAACTCCAGATTACAACCTGTATTTAGCAATTTTGTTTTTAAGTGGAATGTACAGCATATGAAAGACCAAAATCTGTCATCAACGCAGCAAGATCCTGGCCAAATACAGAGGTTTACAGATTTCACTCATCTCCACAATCAACATTGCACATAACAGTAGGCACAGCATTGCACATAACAGAAGGCACAACATTGCACATAACAGTAGACACAGCATTGCACATAACAGTAGGCACAGCATTGCACATAACAGTAGGCACAGCATTGCACATAACAGTAGGCACAGCATTGCACATAACAGAAGGCACAACATTGCACATAACAGTAGACACAGCATTGCACATAACAGTAGGCACAGCATTGCACATAACAGTAGGCACAGCATTGCACATAACAGTAGGCACAGCATTGCACATAACAGAAGGCACAACATTGCACATAACAGTAGACACAGCATTGCACATAACAGTAGGCACAGCATTGCACATAACAGTAGGCACAGCATTGCACATAACAGAAGGCACAACATTGCACATAACAGTAAGCATAGCTTTGCACATGACAGTAAACACAGCATTGCATATAACAGTAGATACAGCATTTCATATAACAGTAAACACAGCTTTGCACATGACAGTACACACAACATTGCACATAACAGTGTACTCAACATTGAACATAATAATAGACACAGCGTTGCACATAACAGTAGATACAACATTGTACATAACAGCAGACACAACATTGCACATAACGGTAAATACAACATTGAACATAATAGTAGACACAGCGTTGCACAAAACAGTAAATACAACATTGCACATAACAGTAAATACAACATTGAACATAACAGTAGGCACAACAATGCACATAACAGTAGACACAACATTGCTCATAACAGTAAATACAACATTGCTCATAACCAAAGACACAGCATTGCGAATAACAGTAGACACAACATTCCACATAACAGTGGGCATAGCAAGCACATAACAGTAGACACAGCATTGCACATAACAGTAGATACAGCATTGCACATAACAGTAGGCACAACATTGCACATAACAGTAAGCACAGCTTTGCACATGACAGTAGACACAACATTGCACATAACAGTAGACACAGCATTGCACATAACAGTAATTACAACATTGAACATAACAGTAGACACAACATTGCACATAACAGTAGACACAACATTGTACATAACAGTAGACACAGCATTGCACATAACAGTAGGTACAACATTGCACATAACAGTAAATTGCAACATTGAACATAACAGTAGACACAACATTGCACATAACAGTAGACACACATTATACATAACAGTAAATACAACATTCAACATAACAGTAGGCACAACATTGCACATAACAGTAGACACAACATTGCACATTACAGTAGACACAGCATTGCACATAACAGTAAATACAACATTGCACATAACAGTAGGCACAACATTGCACATAGCAGTAAGTACAACATTAAACAAAACAGAAAACACAACATTGCACATAATAGTAGATACAGCATTGCACATAACAGTAGACACAAGCTGGCACATAACAGTAGACACAGCATTGCACATAATAGTAAATACAACATTGAACATAACAGTAGACACAGCACATAACAGTAGACATAACATTGTACATAACAGTAGACACAGCATTGCACATAACAGTAGGCACAGCATTGCACATAACAGTCGACACAACATTGCACATAACAGTAAATTGCAACATTGAATATAACAGTAGGCACAACATTGCACATAACAGTAGACACAACATTGCACATAATAGTAGATACAGAATTGCACATAACAGTAGATACAGAATTGCACATAACAGTAGGCACAACATTGCATATAACAGTAAACACAGCATTGCAGATGACAGTAGACACAGCATTGCACATAACAGTAGATACAGTATTGCACATAACAGTAGGCACAACATTGCATATAACAGTAAACACAGCATTGCAGATGACAGTAGACACAGCATTGCACATAACAGTAGATAGGATAGATAAATTCCTAATGAATAAGTATATACAGGGTTATAGATCACGTACTATAGTTATATTAAAATGAGGAAATACAACACAACGACCGACTTTATCAAACATATAAAACTAGTCCTGAAAATACAGTAATACAGAAAGGAGAACACAAACAGGTTGAACTCGATGGACAAATGGTCTTTTTTCAACCTCACAAACTATGAAACTATAAATGTAACTATGTAACGGTGTATAATTAAGTTGGCTGGTGATGCATCCGAATATTATGATATCGCTCTAGCAAACATTTCCATTTTAAATGTGTTCCTATGCCAATAATCATGATGATTTATTAAATATAAGCTGAGGACATTACAATTACACTTCTGTTCCACAGTGACAACTTAAATGTAAACTAAGTTCTGCAGCTGTCGCTGATACTGTGTAAGATGTAATGACAAGTGCTGATACTACGCTGTGTGTGGGGTCATCATCCTGCAGATCCTCATGTTTGTTCTGCAAAATCTGCTGTGTATGACATAAAATGTGCTGCTGCGTCCTCTCTCCCACATCTGCACTTTCACCTAAAAAAAGCAAAACATGAATATTTGTCTTCTGACTCCATATCATAAAAGAAAACAGGAGTTTCCTCTTTCTGTAACTCCCCCAAAGCATTTGTAGAATTGATGATACAATGCCACAGATACTGTATTACACATATTGTAGAATATATTCTGTATCACACATACTGTATTACAAATACTGTATTACAAATACTGTGTCACACATACTGTAGAACATATTCTGTATAACACATACTGTATCACACATATTGTAGAACATATGCTCTATCATACATACTGTATCACACATACTGTAGCACATATACTGTATCACACATACTGTAGCACACATACTGTATCACACATACTGTAGAACATATTCTGTATAACATACACTGTATCACACATATTGTAGAACCTATTCTGTATCTCACATAATGTATCACATATACTGTATCACACATACTGTATCACATATACTGTATCACATATACTGTAGCACACATACTGTAGCACATAAACTGTATCACATATACTGTATCACACATACTGTAGCACATATACCGTATCACATATACTTTAGCACATATACTGTATCACACATACTATAGCACATATACTGTATCATACACACTGTAGCACATATACTGTAGCACATATACTGTAGCACACATACTGTATCACATATACTGTATCACACATACTGTAGCACAAATACTGTAGCAGACATACTGTATCACGCATACTGCATCACATATACTGTAGCACATACTGTATCACACATACTGTAGCACATATACCGTATCACATATACTGTAGCACATATACTGTATCACACGTACTATAGCACATACTGTATCATGCACACTGTAGCACATATACTGTAGCACATATACTGTATCACACATACTGTAGCACATATACTGTAGCACATACACTGTATCTTACACACTGTAGCACATATACTCTATCACATATACTGTAGTGCACATACTGTAGCACACATAATGTATCACATATACTGTAGCGCATATACTGTATCATACACACTGTAGCACACATACTGTAGCACACATACTGTAGCACATATACTGTAGCACACATACTGTATCACATACACTGTATCACATACACTGTAGCACACATACTGTATCACACATACTGTAGCACATATACTGCATCACATATACTGTAGCACATACTGTATCACACATACTGTAGCACATATACCGTATCACATATACTGTAGCACATATACTGTATCACACGTACTATAGCACATACTGTATCATGTACACTGTAGCACATATACTGTAGCACACATACTGTATTACATATACTGTATCACACATACTGTAGCACATATACTGTATCATACACACTGAAGCACATATACTGTAGCACACATACTGTAGCACATATACTGTATCACATATACTGTAGTGCACATACTGTAGCACACATAATGTATCACATATACTGTATCACACATACTGTAGCATATATACCATATCACACATACTGTAGCACATATACTGTATCACACATACTGTATCACATATACTGCAGCACATACTGTATCACACATACTGTATCACATATACTATATTTCACATACTGTAGCACATATACTGTTTTCATACATACTGTAGCACACATAGCACACATACTGTATCACATATACTTTATCACACATACTGTATCACACATACTGTAGCAAATGTACCGTATCACATATACTGTATCACACATAATGTAGCACACATACTGTAGAGCATATACCGTATCACATATACTGTAGCAAATATACTGTATCACATATACTGTATCACACATACTGTAGCACACAAACTGTAGAGCATATACCATATCACACATACTGTAGCAATAATACCATATCACATATACTGTATCACATATACTGTATCAAACGTAATGTAGCACACATACTGTAGAGCATATACTAATATGCAAAAGTTTGGGGTGCCTTGGTGCGCTATTGTGTTGCAGCCTAAACAATATTTGAATGTGGAGTCACAAAAATTCCACAGAAACAAGTATATAACAAAAACTAAATATTGCGCTTTAGGCGCTCACAATATATCAATACACTTCCCTTTGATTCTTGAAGCAGTGGATCTGGGATTTCCTTCCTCTCAATTTTCACGTTGTATGTTCATGAAAAAAAACACAGAATATACACCCCGATCCTCGTGTATTATTGTCAGGTATATTAGATATTCACTCTATATAGTTCCCCATAAGCCAAGGAAATAATGACGGGGAAACCCCCCTTCCAAAACACTTACAACAGTGCAGAGGGAAACACACGTGTAAAGCTGATCTTTATGGTCATTCATTCAACACCATGTGTGCAAAGAATACCGGGGTTGCCCCCTTCTTATAACACTCACGATTTCACTGATATATATTGTGCACGTAAGGTGAGTCTTTTTCTTCTCCACGCCTTAATCTAGAAAGGCCATGCACTTTTTTCCTCCAAAAGAAATATATAGGAGAAGGATGTCGTGATAAAAATCCTTTTTAATAACAAACAGACATCAGATAAAAGCAAAGGATGATCATACCCAAGTGGATAAAGGTGATGAGGTGTTGTACAGAAATAACGGGGCCCCGTTAGTCTGATCTCCTTTAGTTCCCACAAGGGTGCGCCTAGTCGTCCAGTGCAGGCCTCTCCACCAACGCGTTTTGACCCGTGCCAGGGTCTTTGTCAAGGTGTGAGAGTTACCTGCATTTTAGTTCTTATATACCCCACTAATGATACATTCATTTCAGGTGTTCTCCCTAGAGAACATCCACCAGGAATCTGTATGACTAATTACATAATCTATACATTCTTGAATCTCTCAATTTCCTATACATGGTCTGGACCGCGGGTGACTTCCGGTCTTCCGATACCGGAAGTGATGTAATCACCCTGCTCCAAATCTCATTATACTGTCCATGGATTCCTCTTCCTTTTCTCTCATGGAAGTGACGTCATTACGCGACGTCCAGCCGTCCACTGGTCGTCTCAGCTGTTCTCGCCTCCACCAAGATGGTCGTTCCCGGACTTCTGCCTCTGTAATGCCTCACTTCCTGTCCCTCCGTTCTACACATATCGATATCCCCTGTCCGGGCTTCTTGGTTCCATGGTATTAAAATGTTCTTCCCCTTCATTCCATCTAAAACAAATGCAGTATATATGATCCATATCCAGAACATCCGATAAACAAAATCCCGATACTGACATATCAATTAAGGTCATTTTAATACTAAAAATTTGTATATACTCATAAAAACTGTAAAAAATATAAAAACCACTTAACCTCGAAATCTTGATTTAACCCTGTTGGTAACAGAGTTTTAAATGTGTGTATGAGTTGCATCTCTGATTTTGCTAAACGAACAGTAGTATTTTTATCCCTTTCTGTGGGCTTAATATGTTTGATCCCCAAAAAGCCCTTTTTATGGCTTACAGAACAATTATGCACAGTTTTAAAATGTGCCGACAAAGAATGCGTTTTAAGCCCATTTTTTATGTTCCTCAAATGCTCTCCAAGTCGTACCTTAAGAGGTCTTGAAGTCCGGCCAATATAGAATTTATCACAGTCGCAAACTACGGTGTAAATCACGTTAGCTGTGTTACATGTGATAAATTCTGTTATCTTAAATTCCCGTGCATTAATCAAAATAGTTTCATATTTTGATGTTGTTCCTCCACTGATATTTCCGACACCCAATATAGTTACTGCATCTATAGAAGCCCTTCAATCTATTATAACCAGGTCGTTTAGCTTCCGAATGTATGCTATTAACTGATTGTGATTTGATGTTGGCCGCCTTCCTATAAATATGTACTGTTTTTTTTGGCAAATGAGGTCATATGACCGGATCTAATTTTAACGTAGTCCAGTGTCTCCTAAAAACGTTTTCAATTTCTCTATGTTGGGCATTATAGTTAGTAATAAACACCCATTGAAACTCATTACTTTTCTTTTTTGTCTTTTTTTCTGTGCATAGTAAATCTGTTCTGTTCATATTTACCGCTGTAACTAAGCCTTTCTCCACCTGATTTTTATCATATCCACATGAAAGGAAGGACTTTTTCATATTCTCTGCTTGAAGTTCAAAAACCATATCTTCAGTACAATTGCGTCTAAGTCTCTTAAACTGTCCTTCCGGAATGGAGTTTAACCAGTTTTTGTGGTGGCAACTATCAGCATATATATATGAGGAACAGTCTGTTGGTTTTTGATATGTTTGTGTACATATATTATTTTCTTTAATATAGATAGTAATATCCAAAAAGTTCAATTTCTCTATTTCAATCTCAAATGTTAATTTGATGTTGAGATCATTGGTATTTAGATATGTACAGAATTCATCCAGCCTGTCTCTACTCCCTTTCCATATGAAAAAAATATTGTCTATATAACGTGACCATAGCACCAGGTCCGCCCCAAATTCACTATGCCACACGGACTCCTCCTCCCAGAGTCCTAAGAATATGTTGGCATGGCTTGGGGCGAACCTGGTGCCCATGGCCCTCCCTGTCTGTTGAATAAAAAATTTGCCTTTAAAGAGAAAAAAATTATGTTCCAATATAAATTGGATTCCCTTCAGTACAAATTCTTGTAATGAGATATCCATATCTGATGTTGTCAAGGCTTCTTTCGCAGCTCTAATACCTTTACTATGCTCAATAATAGTATATAAGGAACTTACATCTACACTAACCATGTAGTACCCTTCTTTCCACTCAATATTTAATAATTTATTCAAAATATCCCTGGTGTCTTTAAGATGGGATTTATTAAGAAGCACTAACGGTTGGAGGTAAGAATCAATAAATGCGGAAAGATTGGCAGTGATAGATGCGATGCCCGACACGACGGGTCTGCCAGGCGGTTTTTTGGGGTCCTTATGTATTTTGGGCAATACATAGATCACTGGTATTTTGGGATTCTCATTTATAAGAAACTTGCATATGGTTTCATTAATAGTTCCGTTATTTCTATAAACTTCTATGATACCAGCAAGTTCTTTACAAAAAGCTTCAGTTGGATCTTTCTTAATCTTTTTGTATGTTCTGCTGTCTCCCAACTGCCTATACACCTCAGCCTCGTATGTTGATACATCTAAAAGTACAATTCCACCCCCCCTTATCAGCGGGTTTAATTATCAAATCTTTGTTGGATTTAAGTTCTTCCAATGCTTGTCTTTCCTTAATTGTTAAATTAAAATTTATTTTTTCTTTCTAATGTTCTCTACATCCTTTAAAACTTGTGACGTAAAGGTTTCTATGAACCCTCCTTTAAGGTACGTGGGGTAGAAAGTGGATTTAGGTTTAAATGTAGATTAAAAACCCTTTTATATAATAAAAAAATACATAAGGACCTCGAAAACACCCCTGGCAGACCCATTGTGTCGGGCATCGAATCTATCACTGCCAATCTATCCGCATTTATTGATTCTTACCTCCAACCGTTAGTGCTTCTTAATAAATCCCATCTTAAAGACACCAGGGATATTTTGAATAAATTATTAAATATTGAGTGGAAAGAAGGGTACTACATGGTTAGTGCAGATGTAAGTTCCTTATATACTATTATTGAGCATAGTAAAGGTATTAGAGCTGCGAAAGAAGCCTTGACAACATCAGATATGGATATCTCATTACAAGAATTTGTACTGAAGGGAATCCAATTTATATTGGAACATAATTTTTTTCTCTTTAAAGGCCAATTTTTTATTCAACAGACAGGGACGGCCATGGGCACCAGGTTCGCCCCAAGCTATGCCAACATATTCTTAGGACTCTGGGAGGAGGAGTCCATGTGGCATAGTGAATTTGGGGCGGACCTGGTGCTGTGGTCACGTTATATAGACAATAATTTTTTCATATGGAAAGGGAGTAGAGACAGGCTGGATGAATTCTGTACATATCTAAATACCAATGATCTCAACATCAAATTAACATTTGAGATTGAAATAGAGAAATTGAACTTTTTGGATATTACTATCTATATTAAAGAAAATAATATATGTACACAAACATATCAGAAACCAACAGACTGTTCCTCATATATATATGCTGATAGTTGCCACCACAAAAAACTGGTTAAACTCCATTCCGGAAGGACAGTTTAAGAGACTTAGACGCAATTGTACTGAAGATATGGTTTTTGAACTTCAAGCAGAGAATATGAAAAAGTCCTTCCTTTCATGTGGATATGATAAAAATCAGGTGGAGAAAGGCTTAGATACAGCGGTAAATATGAACAGAACAGATTTACTATGCACAGAAAAAAAGACAAAAAAGAAAAGTAATGAGTTTCAATGGGCGTTTATTACTAACTATAATGCCCAACATAGAGAAATTGAAAAAGTTTTTAGGAGACACTGGACTACGTTAAAATTAGATCCGATCATAGGACCTCATTTGCCAAAAAAAACAGTACATATTTATAGGAAGGCGGCCAACATCAAATCACAATTAGTTAAAAGCATACATTCGGAAGCTAAACGACCTGGTTATAATAGATCGAAGGGCTTGTATAGATGCAGTAACTGTATTGGGTGTCGGAATATCAGTGGAGGAACAACATCAAAATATGAAACTATTTTGATTAATGCACGGGAATTTAAGATAACAGAATTTATCACATGTAACACCGCTAACGTGATTTACACCATAGTTTGCGACTGTGATAAATTCTATATTGGCCGGACTTCAAGACCTCTTAAGGTACGACTTGGAGAGCATTTGAGGAACATAAAAAATGGGCTTAAAAAGCATTCTTTGTCGGCACATTTTAAAACTGTGCATAATTGTTCTGTAAGCCATATAAAGGGCTTTTTTGGGATCAAACATATTAAGCCCACAGAAAGGGATAAAAATACTACTGTTCGTTTAGCAAAATCAGAGATGCAACTCATACACACATTTAAAACTCTAGTACCAACAGGGTTAAATCAAGATTTCGAGGTTAAGTGGTTTTTATATTTTTTACAGTTTTTATGAGTATATGGAAATTTTTAGTATTAAAATGACCTTTATTGATATGTCAGTATCGGGATTTTGTTTATCGGATGTTCTGGATATGGATCATATATACTGCATTTGTTTTAGATGGAATGAAGGGGAAGAACATTTTAATACCATGGAACCAAGAAGCCCGGACAGGGGATATCGATATGTGTAGAACGGAGGGACAGGAAGTGAGGCATTACAGAGGCAGAAGTCAGGGAACGACCATCTTGGTGGAGGCGAGAACAGCTGAGACGACCAGTGGACGGCTGGACGGCGCGTAATGACGTCACTTCCATGAGAGAAAAGGAAGGGGAATCCATGGACAGTATAATGAGATTTGGAGCAGGGTGATTACATCACTTCCGGTATCGGAAGACCGGAAGTCACCCGCGGTCCGGACCATGTATAGGAAATAGAGAGATTCAAGAATGTATAGATTAGGTAATTAGTCATACAGATTCCTGGTGGATGTTCTCTAGGGAGAACACCTGAAATGAAGGTATCATTAGTGGGGTATATAAGAACTAAAATGCAGGTAACTCTCACACCTTGACAAAGACCCTGGCACGGGTCAAAACGCGTTGGTGGAGAGGCCTGCACTGGACGACTAGGCGCACCCTTGTGGGAACTAAAGGAGATCAGACTAACGGGGCCCCGTTATTTCTGTACAACACCTCATCACCTTTATCCACTTGGGTATGATCATCCTTTGCTTTTATCTGATGTCTGTTTGTTATTAAAAAGGATTTTTATCACGACATCCTTCTCCTATATATTTCTTTTGGAGGAAAAAAGTGCATGGCCTTTCTAGATTAAGGCGTGGAGAAGAAAAAGACTCACCTTACGTGCACAATATATATCAGTGAAATCGTGAGTGTTATAAGAAGGGGGCAACCCCGGTATTCTTTGCACACATGGTGTTGAATGAATGACCATAAAGATCAGCTTTACACGTGTGTTTCCCTCTGCACTGTTGTAAGTGTTTTGGAAGGGGGGTTTCCCCGTCATTATTTCCTTGGCTTATGGGGAACTATATAGAGTGAATATCTAATATACCTCACAATAATACACGAGGATCGGGGTGTATATTCTGTGGTTTTTTTTCATGAACATACAACGTGAAAATTGAGAGGAAGGAAATCCCAGATCCACTGCTTCAAGAATCAAAGGGAAGTGTATTGATATATTGTGAGCGCCTAAAGCGCAATATTTGGTTTTTGTAGAGCATATACCGTATCACACATATTGTAGCACATATACTGTAGCACACATACTGTAGCACACATACTGTAGAGCATATACCGTATCACACATACTGTAGCACATATACTGTATCACACATACTGTAGCACATATACTGTATCACACATACTGTATCACACATACTGTATCACACATACTGTAGCACATATACTGTATCACACATACTGTATCACACATACTGTATCACATATACTGTATCACACATACTGTAGCACATATACTGTATCACATATACTGTAGCACATATACTGTATCACACGTACTGTGATGCAAGAGAGAGAGAAAAAAGAGAAAGTTACATTCATGAATGAGGTAATTCCAATGTATAAGTAACCTGCATGGGTTACGTACCAGGAGGACTCCAGAAATCCTGCCCACTCAGTGTAGGGGGAACTGGACTATCACCTAGAAGTTCAATAACTTTCAGTCTTACTGACTAAAGAAAGAGGATCTGGTGCACAGAAGAGATAATGGGGTCTATGTACTTAGCCTTGGAGAGAGAGGTAAAGTGGATGGAGACAAAGTATCAGCCAATCAGCTCCTAACTGCCATTTCACAGGCTGTGTTAGAATAATGACAGGAGCTGATTGGCCAGTACTTTATCTCTGTCCACGTTATCTCTCCCCATAGCTTAGTACATAGACCCCCCAAAGTGGTTTAAGTGACTGTAACTGTGAAATACAGGTGACATGTAATGAGACAGTTGTGTCATTTCTGTGCAGAAGGTTAACATACTGTAACAGAAACACAACTATTGCTTCATTTACCCCCTGGGAAATCTCATCAACCTCTTCACTCTCCAATACCACCTCTATGATGAACGCACTCAGATGTACATCTGCTCCCCTCTGGTATCTCTCCCTGCATCTCATCCTGGAGGACCCAATGCTCTCTCAAACCAAACATCACAATAAGGCGTCGGCCTTATCCCTCTGCAACTTGTAACATTGGTGGTAATTCTGAGTTGATCGCAGCAGCAAGTTTGTTAGCAGTTGGGCAAAACCATGTGCACTGCAGGGGAGGCAGATGTAACATGTGCAGAGAGAGTTAGATTTGGGTGGGTTATTTTGTTTCTGTGCAGGGTAAATACTGGCTGCTTTATTTTTACACTGCAATTTAGATTGCAGATTGAAAACACCACACCCAAATCTAACTCTCAGAATTACCCCCATTGTCTCTCTATCCACCTTAGCGTTGGCCCACTGTCACCCACTTACAACTCCAACTCAATTACTGCATCCCCTAGGTCTTCAGGACGCTGTGTTACCCTGGTTCTCATACAGTTTATCAAACCTACCCCTTAGTGCTATTTACCACTCATCCCCCTTCTCTGTGCTGAGGTGCCACAAGTCTCACACTACAGGGTTTCATTATCACCTGTATACACAACACCCACACGTACCTCTCCTCTTTCACCACCAGTGATGGTCCATGTTGCTGAATGTCTTCCTGCTGTTTCATAATGAAAGTCATCTCACCACCTCAGTCTGATAGCTGAGATCATATACAGTAACTTACCTGTCATCTCTCTTCCTTCTCATAATACAACAGTACGCCCTACACCTCACCCTCACCTCCTGTGTGAGATCCATGCTAAGAACTGGTTTTTCCTTACAATATTCTTTTACCAAATACTGTTATTTGCATTTAATAAATATCCCCCAAATACGCCCTCTATATCCTCACAGAAGACATTGCAACACCGTAACTGTTGTGCTCATTACTGTATCTCCCGGACTACTGTAACTGGGCTCCCCCTGTCCAGACGTTCAGCCCAGCAGTCTATTGTTACACTGATTTTATATATATATATATATATATATATATATACAGGGCTTAAAGTGGTCCTGGTGAGGTGGTGGAACTCTTGGAGGAGGACCATGGCGGCACCAGGACCTGAGGAAGGAGTAGGTGGCTGCAGCTCATCAGCAACACTAGTGCCGCCTGTATCATCGATTGACGCAGATGATGGGGTGGGCTTTTCTGTTGGAATTACTGTGCAGGGCAATGGAGGAGGTGGAACTAGTTCCCCCTACCATAACAGGTGGTGGAACTCAGTTCCACCTCGTTCCCCCCCACCTTAACCCCTGTATATATATATATATATATATATATATATATATATATGGTGCAGAGGGTCCGGCACTCCAATAACTGTTTCAAAGTTCCCTGGTGCCCTCACTTTCCATTGAGGTAAATACAATGCGGGTGGTGTGCGGCACTCAGGCTGACAAGGAGGAAATCACCACTGTCCAAAGTCTGTCTGTTGGACAGGAACACTTTTCTCCACAACTCCAGTTGTCACCCTAAGGGGTTAAAATTGGGCCTCCCATACTCGCAGATGATCAGAATTCATCGGATTAACACAGATAAAGATATGGCATCAGCTCAAATGGATGACCTCATTAGTCGATTCACACTGCGAGGTTATGATTCTAAACAACTGAATATCACTAAGTCTAAAGTACTATCAATGGACAGAGGTGTATTACTACGGAAGAAAGCAAAGATTACTGGAGGATTAAAACTACCATGGAAAAGTACCTTTAACATTGCCTCAGACGAGACGAACAAAATCACGAAAAAGCACTGGCACCTTATCCAAACTGATAACAAGTTGAATTTACAGAATACCAAGATCATGCCTTGTTATCAACGATCAAAAAATCTTAGAGATATGCAAGTTAAAACGGACATTTCTCTCAAAACAAAACCTGTCAGTACAACCTTTCTGACAACCCGTAAACTCGGCTGCTTCCGTTGCACTTGTACAACATGCCAACATCTCATTCCAGGAGACACCTTTTGCCATCCACATTTGGGCCACAAAATACATATTCAACACCACCTTACATGTGAATCCACTTTTGTGATCTACCAAATCATCTGTCCATGCTGTCACAACTGAGGGCCTGAGCTGACGGGAGGCAGCCTCAGTTGTAGGGGCTGAGATGTACCGGAACCTGGGAGGTTGTATCAGACCCCTGGACATGTAAGTAACATGAATAATAACTGCCCGAAGGCGTGACCACGACAACTTAGATAAAAGTCAATGATGTTTATTATGACAACTCCGTATCACAGCAGCAATAAAAGAAAACGTAAAAGTCAGCAAAGAATAAATACAGTTCCTGAGTACTACAGCATGGCAGGAGCCACAGGGCACTGGTAGTGTGAGATAGTTCTTATGATCTTCTAGATGGAAAGTCCTTACCAGGCCCGGCTGTAGCAATGGAGATAACCCAGGATTGTACCAGCTGGTGTTCCAGGAAGAGCTGGGTTGCTGAAGGTAAAACAGCTGCTGTGGATACTGGCTGGAACCAGACTGTTGTTAGAACGGAGTGGATACTGGCTGGAACCAGTTAAATAATAAATGAACTTTGGGAGCGATGAAATGTGAACTGAAATGTAGAACTTGAGAGCGGAGAAATAATAATTCCGGTGGAGAGTGGTAAAGTGTAGAAAGGACACCGGCCCTTTAAGGGAAGCTGTATTCTGCTGGAAGCTGAGGCTGGAAGCAGGTAGTGTTGTAGCTGGAAACAGATGAATCCACAATGGATTGGAGAGTCAGGCTACACCGCAGGTGGAATGCTGGTGCGGGTCTCTATGGTGGAAGTCTTGAGACAGGAGCTGGAACCTGGAAGACAATCATAGAAGAGAGACAAACAGGAACTAGGTTTGACAACCAAAGCACTGACGTCTTCCTTGCTCAGGCACAGCTTACTTATACCTGCAGCAAGGAAGGGGTTGGCTAGGCAATTATGCAAATCAACAATACAAACAGCAGATTGGTGGAAATGATCAGATGACAGAATCCAAGATGGCTGCGCCCATGCAGACACTTGGAGGGAAGTTTGGTTTGTAATCCATGTGGTCTGGGAAACAGTAATGGCGGCGCCGGCCACCGGAGACAGGAGACGCCAGGCTGATAGATGCACATTTAACCACGCGGGCACAGCGGAGGCCGCGGCTGATGAAAACACCACTCTGACACTCTGCATGTGGAAACTCAGGAACAGCGGAATCTGGTCCTGGAACGCTGAGCCCGCCTTAGGAGGCATCTGAAGGGTAAGTAATGGCGTCCAGATACCCGGATCGTGACAGCACCCCCCCCTTTAGGAGTGGCCCCAGGACACTTCTTAGGCTTTAAAGGAAACTTTGCGTGGAAATTTCGGACCAAGGCAGGAGCATGGACGTCAGAGGCATTGGTCCAAGAGCGTTCTTCAGGACCATAGCCCTTCCAGTCAATGAGATACTGAAGTTGACCGTAACGGTGACGTGAGTCCAGGATCTTGGCCACTTCATACTCAACGCCTCGTTGAGTTTGGACTTTCGGAGTTGGTGGAAGTGAGGAATGAAACCGATTCAAGATTAGCGGTTTCAACAGGGAAACATGGAATGTCCTGGGTATTTTTAAGAAGGGAGGTAACTGGAGTCTGTAAGCAACAGGATTGATGACTTGATCAATTTTAAAAGGACCGATGTAGCGAGGTGCAAACTTCATACTGGGAACTCTTAACCTCAAATTCTTCGTGGATAACCATACCCGATCACCCACCTTGAGAGCAGGAACTGCTCGACGCTTCTTATCCGCAAACTTCTTGTACCTGAACGATGCCTTGAGCAGAGCTGATCGTACGCTCTTCCAGATATTGGCAAACTGATGCAAGGTGATATCCACTGCGGGAACAGAAGTTGCTGGAAGCGGTTGGAACTCAGGGACTTTAGGGTGGAATCCAAAGTTGGTGAAGAATGGTGTTGAAGAAGATGAAGAATGATACTGGTTGTTATGACAGAACTCGGCCCAGGGAAGTAATTGAACCCAGTCATCTTGAGAGGAGGACACATAGATGCGGAGGAAGGCCTCCAAGTCCTGATTCACCCTCTCAGTTTGACCATTGGTCTGAGGATGGTAAGCCGTGGAAAACTTTAACTTGACTTGGAGGACTTGACATAAACTTCGCCAGAATTTGGCTGTGAATTGAACTCCTCGATCTGAGATAATTTCTTCTGGAAGACCGTGGAGTCGGAAGATCTCTTGTATGAATACTTGAGCCAACTTGGAAGCTGACGGAAGACCGGTGAGAGGAATGAAGTGTGCCATCTTGGTGAACCGGTCAACTACCACCCAGATGGTATTGAACTTGTTGCACATGGGCAAATCTGTAATAAAATCCATCGACAAATGGGTCCATGGTCGACGGGGAACAGATAGTGGAACCAGTTGCCCCGCAGGCGACTGGCGGGATACTTTATGTTGAGCACACTTTGGGCAAGATGCAATAAACTCCAAAACGTCCTTTTTCAGAGTTGGCCACCAATAGGACCTAGAGATAAACTCCAGGGTTTTTTGGATACCTGTATGTCCGGCAAAACGGGAAGCATGGGCCCAATGCATGAGCTTCTTCCTTAGTGTCGGCTTCACAAAACTTTTCCCTGATGGGGGCGTAGAGTCCATCCCTACCGTGGAGAATGCCAACGGATTTATAATAGGATGCTTGTCTGAAGACTCTGACTCATTTTCTTGCTCCCATGAGCGGGAAAGGGCATCGGCCTTGCGATTCTGAGAGCCCGGACAGAACTGGAGTTTAAAGTCGAACCTGGAAAAGAAAAGTGCCCATCTGGCCTGACGAGGGTTGAGACATTGTGCGCCTTTTAGATATAGAAGGTTCTTGTGGTCTGTAAGGATGGTGATTGAATGAGAAGCTCCCTCCAACAGATATCTCCACTCCTCTAGAGCGAGCTTGATGGCTAGCAACTCCTGGTCGCCAATGGCATAGTTGCGCTCCGCTGGGGAGAACTTCCGTGAGAAGAAACTGCAAGGATGTAAATGACCATCTTTAGCCCTCTGAGATAACACCGCTCCTACTCCAACGGAGGAGGCATCCACCTCTAAGATGAAAGGAGAGTCGACGTCAGGCTGTTTCAGGATAGGTGCAGAGATGAACCTCTGTTTTAAAAGATGAAAAGCTTGCATGGCTTCTTCAGACCACTTGGACGGGTTAGCACCCTTCTTGGTGAAAGCAGTAATAGGCGCCACAATGGTGGAAAAGTCTCGTATAAACTTTCGGTAATAATTGGCGAACCCTAAGAACCTCTGGACCCCTTTGAGGGTTAAGGGTACTGGCCAATTCTGGATTGCTTGTAGTTTCTCAGGATCCATCTCTAGTCCGGAACCGGACACAATGTACCCTAGAAACGGAATGGACTTGACTTCAAAGACGCATTTCTCTAATTTGCAGTAGAGATGATTGACACGGAGACGGGACAGAACCTCCTTTACCCAGAAACGATGTTCCTCTAAATTGTTGGCAAAAATGAGGATATCATCTAGATAGACCACGACATGACGGTATAGAATGTCTCTGAAGATCTCATTGACGAAATGCTGGAAGACAGCTGGAGCATTGCTCAATCCGAAGGGCATGACGAGGTACTCATAATGTCCGTCACGGGTGTTAAATGCGGTCTTCCACTCGTCACCCTCACGGATCCGGATGAGATTGTATGCACCTCTCAGGTCCAGCTTTGTAAAGATGGTAGCTCCGCTAACTCTGTCAAAGAGCTCAGTAATCAGGGGTAAAGGATAGCGGTTCTTGATGGTAATGTCGTTCAAACCTCTGTAGTCGATGCACGGCCGCAGACCACCATCTTTCTTCTTTACAAAAAAGAAGCCTGCGCCGGCTGGAGAAGAAGAAGGTCGAATGAACCCCTTTGCTAGGTTCTCTTTTATGTATTCCTCCATAGAATGCGTCTCGGGGAGAGACAACGGATAAGTTCGGCCTCGAGGTGGAACCTTCCCTGGAACGAGATCAATCGGGCAGTCTCATTCTCTATGAGGGGGAAGGATATCAGCAGAAGCTTTACTGAACACATCCGTGAAATCTTGATATGGAGGAGGTGGAACATCAGACGACCTGGGGGAGGAGGAACAGACAGGCAACACTTTAAACAAACATGTCTTAGTACAGGAGGAACCCCATGCCAGGATTTGCGTAGTCGTCCAATCAATTGTAGGATTGTGAAGACGGAGCCATGGAAGGCCCAGGACCACAGGATGTGTGGCTCTTGGAATCACTAAAAGTGAAATAAGTTCGGAATGAAGAACTCCCACTCTCAGACGAACTGGTAGAGTCCTTAGAGAAATAACTGTATCAAAAATTTTACTGCCGTCCACAGCAGTTAAGGAAAAGGACGAAGGAAGTCTCTCGGTGGGTAGGGACCACCGTTTAACATAGGCTTCGGTAATAAAGTTCCCAGCTGCTCCGGAATCCAGGAGGGCAATGACGTTCTGATAACGTTGAGCAACTTGAAGCGAGACTGGGAGGTTACAATCTTGAGGAGATGGAGAGGAGATCATTACTCCTAGCCGGCCCTCTCCTTGGCGAGCTAGGATTTGGAGTTTCCCGGACGTTTGGGACAGGCATTAATGGTGTGAGACGGAGCTGCACAGTACAAACAGAGAAACTCGGAGAGACGTCTTCGGCGCTCAGCAGGAGTTAAACGGGAACGGCCAATTTGCATGGGTTCATCTTTAGTTGGTGACAGTTGGCGAGGAGGAGGAGCAGAAGATTTTGGAGCAGATGATCTTCCACGCTCAGTTGCTCTCTCTCTGAAACGTAAGTCAACTTTCGTACAAAGTGAGATTAACTCATCTAACTTGGAGGGTAAGTCTCTGGTAGCTAACTCATCTTTAATACGCTCGGATAAACCATGCCAGAATGCAGCATACAGGGCCTCGTCGTTCCATGCCAGTTCGGATGCCAGGATCTGGAACTGTATAAGATATTGTCCTACAGTACGTGATCCCTGGCGTAAACGGAGAATCTCAGACGAAGCTGAAGTTACCCGGCCTGGCTCGTCGAAGATGCGCCTGAATGTTGACACGAATGCAGTGTAAGAAGATAGCAGGGTGTCGGACCTCTCCCATAACGGTGATGCCCAATCGAGGGCTGAGCCACTGAGAAGAGAAATAATGTAGGCAATTTTTGTACGGTCACTGGGGAAATTGCCAGGTTGTAGCTCAAACTGAATCTCACACTGGTTGAGAAATCCCCTGCAGAATCTTGGAGATCCGTCAAATTTTGCTGGCGTTGGAAGATGAAGACGTGGAGCAGGAATGGGTAAGGTGGGTGGGGTTATAGCTGGAGTCACTGTGGTTGACGCACCAGACGCGCCTGATCCACGGAGAGTGGTCTGAATCCCATCCAGCCGAGTAGAGAGATCCTGGAGACAGCGGATGATGTGGCCCTGTGCAGCCTCCTGATGTTCTAGTCGGGCTGCCAGTTCTTGCATCGGCCTGGCCGCTTGATCCTGGTCTCCGGCTGGATTCATTAGGTCAGTGCTTACTGTCACAACTGAGGGCCTGAGCTGACGGGAGGCAGCCTCAGTTGTAGGGGCTGAGATGTACCGGAACCTGGGAGGTTGTATCAGACCCCTGGACATGTAAGTAACATGAATAATAACTGCCCGAAGGCGTGACCACGACAACTTAGATAAAAGTCAATGATGTTTATTATGACAACTCCGTATCACAGCAGCAATAAAAGAAAACGTAAAAGTCAGCAAAGAATAAATACAGTTCCTGAGTACTACAGCATGGCAGGAGCCACAGGGCACTGGTAGTGTGAGATAGTTCTTATGATCTTCTAGATGGAAAGTCCTTACCAGGCCCGGCTGTAGCAATGGAGATAACCCAGGATTGTACCAGCTGGTGTTCCAGGAAGAGCTGGGTTGCTGAAGGTAAAACAGCTGCTGTGGATACTGGCTGGAACCAGACTGTTGTTAGAACGGAGTGGATACTGGCTGGAACCAGTTAAATAATAAATGAACTTTGGGAGCGATGAAATGTGAACTGAAATGTAGAACTTGAGAGCGGAGAAATAATAATTCCGGTGGAGAGTGGTAAAGTGTAGAAAGGACACCGGCCCTTTAAGGGAAGCTGTATTCTGCTGGAAGCTGAGGCTGGAAGCAGGTAGTGTTGTAGCTGGAAACAGATGAATCCACAATGGATTGGAGAGTCAGGCTACACCGCAGGTGGAATGCTGGTGCGGGTCTCTATGGTGGAAGTCTTGAGACAGGAGCTGGAACCTGGAAGACAATCATAGAAGAGAGACAAACAGGAACTAGGTTTGACAACCAAAGCACTGACGTCTTCCTTGCTCAGGCACAGCTTACTTATACCTGCAGCAAGGAAGGGGTTGGCTAGGCAATTATGCAAATCAACAATACAAACAGCAGATTGGTGGAAATGATCAGATGACAGAATCCAAGATGGCTGCGCCCATGCAGACACTTGGAGGGAAGTTTGGTTTGTAATCCATGTGGTCTGGGAAACAGTAATGGCGGCGCCGGCCACCGGAGACAGGAGACGCCAGGCTGATAGATGCACATTTAACCACGCGGGCACAGCGGAGGCCGCGGCTGATGAAAACACCACTCTGACACTCTGCATGTGGAAACTCAGGAACAGCGGAATCTGGTCCTGGAACGCTGAGCCCGCCTTAGGAGGCATCTGAAGGGTAAGTAATGGCGTCCAGATACCCGGATCGTGACACATGCGGCCTTAGTTACGTCTGCAAAACCAAGAGAAAATTTAAGGAAAGGATGACAGCCCACAGATCGGCCATTAGAATGTCTCTATCCAAAGGGACCAGTGAACAGCCGGTGGCACGCCACTTCGCAACCTTTAAACATTCCTTGGCCAGCCTACGTTACCGCATGATAGACAACATCCCTACTAGGATCAGAGGCGGAGATAGACACAAGGCTCTCCTGAGATGTGAATCCAGATGGATTCAGAAATTGGATGTGATTACACCACGAGGACTAAATGAAGCATTACCTGTAGCATGTTTCTTCTAACCCCCTATGGGGACCTTGGGAATGTCCTGTACATGATCGGTGCATTACTGGTTATTATTGTTGATTAACGTTCATAGCCGGTGTCCCCTGGTTAGGTCCCATCCAGTTACTTATCTATCTATTTTTGAGTAAGCTGTCCATTACATTAAGTGCCAGCCGATTGCTTTATGTGATTTAGTATGTGTTCTAAGTCTATTCCTAGCCCCTATTCCTGATTGTGTAGTCCTCCATAGATCCCAAGCAGCGGCCCTAGTATTCCTTTTTTCCAGTCAGGAGGCCACTACTATGGGGCACCTCATATCTATGTGTGGCCCTCAATATATCAATCATGATTGCACTTTTCCATGGTTGAGGATCCTCTCCATATGCCTCTATGCTTTGTATGTTTACACACAGGAGAGCTACACCAGGTTACCATGGTGACGGGTCTCTCACTGACGTGCATCGCGCTATACGCGATGACGTCATCACACTGCGCCACAGCAGGCGACCGGGTCCCCGCCGAACGGGCGCCACACACAGCACTTTGGTGATGGGTATAAGGTAAGCACGATTTTGTATTGTATATTTTCCTGATGACAATTTTCTTAGTAAAATTGAAACGTTGAAGTTTGGACAGTGGTGATTTCCTCCTTGTCAGCCTGAGTGCCGCACACCGCCCGCATTGTATATATATATATATATATATATATATATATATATTTATTTCAAAAAAAGTTTTTTAGATCAGTGCGCTCCTCTTAATCAAATAGTTCTGTGTCAGAATGTATAAACCACAGACAGGTCTTGGATACCTAGTTTCTGTTACTTTACACACTCCACTTCTGTGGGCAGCTGTTCAGTTCCTCAAAAAGCCATTTGGTATATAGCAGAGAGAATCTGTAATCAGAAGAAAGGAACAAGCGCCTATGGTGTAGTATTGCTTCTTAGGGCAGTATCACCAACACGCCACTCATAAAACTGCGTACCAGATTATAATTTGTTTTATGCCTCATATTCCTCAACAAATACCGGAATCTCCCAACATGACCCTCTCCAGGGAATATGAGACAGTGGATTGATTTATTGTAAAGTTTTATGAGTGTCCGAATCCAAGTCCGAATGCCATTCCAATGTTTCGGTCCAATTCAGGGACCTTTGTCAAGGATAAACAATGTAGTCAACAGGACAGCTTGGTAGTCAAAAAGTAGAGCAGACAAACTCTACATATAAATATGTACACACATATATATATATATATATATATATATACTATGTGGGGAATAAGGGTCCGAGCGACCAACGGTGTTTACAAAAGATTTTAAGAAAACAATATCCTATGGTATAAAGTCAGGCCGGGTTATGGCTGCTTAAAATGACATTAGTGGAGGACAATAAAAAAATCACCACAAAGAAGGTTTCTTACATAGAAAATAAAAACGGTTGATATGTGACCACTGTTTTTTACAATTTAATACACGGTTTTGATTTTGACGGAGTGCCGCTGCCTTCTTTTTGCTTTTCACTGTACCATTTGTTGCGGAGGGCACCCGGATTTATGCTGTTTTAGTGGGAGTGCCGGGCATTTTTGTGCTTTATATATATATATATATATATATATATATATATATAGCAATGTCCAACAACCAGCGGCACTCAGAGACTAGGCACAGCAGATGATGATGAAAAGACTGTGTTTTAATCTATCACTAAAAGCGTGACCAAAGTTTCCAGGCCGTGATGCCCCTTTGTCAAGGTGATCACCTAGTTTTAACTGTTTGATAAAGTCGGCCGTTGTGTTGTATGTCCTCATTTTATTATAACGATAGTACGTGATCTATCTTCCATAACCTTGTATATCCTTATCCATTAGGAATTTATCTAACCCATTCTTAAAAGTATTGACCGAGTCTGCCATCACTACTCTCTCAGCAGGGAATTCCAAACTCGTATTGTCCTTACTGTGAAAAAACCTTTTCGCCTCTGTGTGCGGAAACTCCTCTTCTCTAACCTAAGATAAGACATGTGCTAGGTCGACAGGTCAAAAGGTCGACATGAGTTTTTATTTTATTTTTTGGTGTCGTTTCCTGCGTACAGTTACCGGGAAGCCGAATTAGTGCACCGTGTCCCCTCGCATGGTGAGCGAACTTCGGACAAGGTGCCTCACTCCGCTACTGCTTCGCTCGGCACAGATTACCGTTCCAATCGTAGTCCACGTGGATCGTTAAGTATGAAAAAAATGTGAAAAACTCATGTTGACCTTTTGACCTGTCGACCAAGCACATGTCAACCTAGCAACCCTGACGACATTCAAACCCTGTCGACCTAGTGACTGTCAAGCTATAGTGGTCGACCTAAACATTGTCAACCTAGAAAGTGTCGATCTTCAGACCGGATCCCGGTCAAAATACCTGCATTCATTATGCCGACATGTCTAAAATGCCGACACGGTCAAAAATACCTGCGCTCATTATGCCGACATGTTCAAAATGCAGACACTGCCAAAATACCTACATTTGTTATGCCGACATGTACAAAATTCCGACATGGTCAAAATGCCTCTATTCATTATGCTGACATGTTCAAATGCCAACATGTGTTTTAATGGAATTTTTAGGTCAAAAACAGACTTGATCATACTTTACCATCCAGTGGACCTAAAAGGGGAATATAATAGTGTGCAGAGCGCAGCGATGCACCATGGCCAAAGCATGGCGACTGCAGTGAGCCATGCGAGGGGACACGGTACACGTAGACGGTGCCCATGTCAACATATGTCGACATTGACACATACAAAAACATGTCGGTATTTTGACATGTTTGCATTTCAAATGGCGGTATTCTCACTATGTTGGCATTTTGAACATGTCGGTGCAATGAATATCGGTATTTTGACTGTAGGCCAATGGCTGTAGGGATTATCACCGTCAGTTTTGTGTCCGTCGGTAAATCATACTGAAGCCCTCTGTGTCATACAGATTTATACTCCTTGCTATAAAACAGTATAGGGGATATTTATTAAAACTCCTGAAAAATGTCTTCTCTTTACACCAGTTCTGTGTAAATGCTGGAAGGTGAGGAATACAGGGGTACATTTACTAAGCAGTGATAAGAGCAGAGAAGTGAGCCAGTGGAGAAGTTGCCCATGGCAACCAATCAGCACTGAAGTAACATCTATAATTTGCATACTATAAAATGATACAGAGCTGCTGATTGGTTGATGGGGAAATTTCTCCACTGGCTCACTTCTCCGTTCTTATCACTGCTTAGTAAATGTTCCCCTTAATTATCTGCACTCTATGCTTAACCCCTAACTCCTATATACGGTCCATCAATGAAAAATAAAGTAACTCCATGATGGAACCAAGTAGGATTTGTCTCACAATATAATGCTACAAAATTCAGTTAATTGGAGTAAAAATAAATAATAAAAGATATTTCAGGCAAATCGGAGGAAATTGCGCAGCTTGCTGACGTCCAGACATTGCAGTCCCACAGCAGTGAACAGGTTAAATCACATCAGTGTCAGCCTCCTAGTTTATGTCCATAAAGTTTGCAGCGCTTTCTATTACTGTGATAAGATCTCCCCCTAGTTTCTCTATTATATTACTAGTTTGAGTAACCCATCAAGTACAATGGATTTTGTCCCTCATTCCGAGTTGTTCGCTCATTATTTTTCATTGCATCGCAGCGATTTTCCGCAAACTGCGCATGCGCAATGTTCGCACTGCGGCTGCGCCAAGTAAATTTGCTAAGAAGTTTGGTATTTTACTCACGGCATTACAAGGTTTTTTTCTTCGTTCTGGTGATCGTAGTGTGATTGACAGGAAGTGGATGTTTCTGGGCGGAAACTGGCCGTTTTATGGGAGTGTGTGAAAAAACGCTGCAGTTTCTGGGAAAAACGCGGGAGTGGCTGGAGAAACGGGGGAGTGTCTGGGCGAACGCTGGGTGTGTTTGTAACTTCAAACCAGGAACGAAACTGACTGAATTGATCGCAGTGTAGGAGTAAGTCCCGAGCTACTCAGAAACTGCTAAGAAATTTCTATTCGCAATTTTGAGAATCTTTCGTTCGCAATTCTGCTAAGCTAAGATTCACTCCCAGTAGGCGGCGGCTTAGCGTGTGCAATGCTGCTAAAAGCAGCTTGCGAGCGAACAACTCGGAATGAGGGCCTTTATGTCCATACCTACCCTTGACAAACTGGAATATTTAGATTTTGTGCCACATCTGGTGAGTGATTCTCAGGCTGCACAACCGGTTGATGGCAAATAAGATTTGCAAATCACATTAACATAAAATCATTCCCAGAAATCCATTGAAAAATTACAGGTATGCAATAGTGCTATAGATTACCCGTGGAGATTTAGGGATGGAGAAAATAAGAGTAACAGAAGGCTGCAATCTAAGCGCGATGGGTGTTAAATAGAGATGAGCGGGTTCGGTTCCTCGGAATCCGAACCCGCCCGAACTTCAGCTTTTTTTACACGGATCCGAGCGACTCGGATCTTCCCGCCTTGCTCGGTTAACCCGAGCGCGCCCGAACGTCATCATGACGCTGTCGGATTCTCGCGAGGCTCGGATTCTATCGCGAGACTCGGATTCTATATAAGGAGCCGCGCGTCGCCGCCATTTTCACACGTGCATTGAGATTGATAGGGAGAGGACGTGGCTGGCGTCCTCTCCATTTAGATTAGAAGAGAGAGAGTGAGATTGAGACAGAGACACTTCATTTACTGGAGCTTAGGAGTACTAGAGAGTGCAGAGTTTACTAGTGACTGACCACTGACCAGTGACCACCAGTGCAGTTTTATTTAATATAATCCGTTCTCTGCCTGAAAAAAACGATACACAGTGACTCAGTCACATACCATATCTGTGCTCAGCCCAGTGTGCTGCATCATCTATGTATAATATCTGACTGTGCTCACACAGCTTAATTGTGGGGGAGACTGGGGAGCAGTTATAGGTTATAGCAGGAGCCAGGAGTACATATTATTAAAATTAAACAGTGCACACTTTTGCTGCAGGAGTGCCACTGCCAGTGTGACTGACCAGTGACCTGACCACACTGACCACCAGTATAGTATACTATATTGTGATTGCCTGAAAAAGTTAAACACTCGTCGTGTGACTTGTGTGGTGTTTTTTTATTCTATAAAAAACTCATTCTGCTGACAGACAGTGTCCAGCAGGTCCGTCATTATATAATATATACCAGTCCGGCTGCAGTAGTGATATATATATATTTTTAATATCATTATTTATCATCCAGTCGCAGCAGACACAGTACGGTAGTTCACGGCTGTAGCTACCTCTGTGTCGGCACTCGGCAGTCCATCCATAATTGTATACCACCTACCCGTGGTTTTTTTTTCTTTCTTCTTTATACATACTACATCTCATTATCATCCAGTCTATATTAGCAGCAGACACAGTACAGTACGGTAGTCCACGGCTGTAGCTACCTCTGTGTCGGCACTCGGCAGTCCATCCATAATTGTATACCACCTACCCGTGGTTTTTTTTTTCTTCTTTATACATACTACATCTCATTATCATCCAGTCTATATTAGCAGCAGACACAGTACAGTACGGTAGTCCACGGCTGTAGCTACCTCTGTGTCGGCACTCGGCAGTCCATCCATAATTGTATACCACCTACCCGTGGTTTTTTTGTCTTTCTTCTTTTTTACATACTACATCTCATTATCAACCAGTCTATATTAGCAGCAGACACAGTACAGTACGGTAGTCCATGGCTGTAGCTACCTCTGTGTCGGCACTCGGCAGTCCGTCCATAATTGTATACCACCTACCCGTGGTTTTTTTTTCTTTCTTCTTTATACATACTACATCTCATTATCATCCAGTCTATATTAGCAGCAGACACAGTACAGTACGGTAGTCCACGGCTGTAGCTACCTCTGTGTCGGCACTCGGCAGTCCATCCATAATTGTATACCACCTACCCGTGGTTTTTTTTTTCTTCTTTATACATACTACATCTCATTATCATCCAGTCTATATTAGCAGCAGACACAGTACAGTACGGTAGTCCACGGCTGTAGCTACCTCTGTGTCGGCACTCGGCAGTCCATCCATAATTGTATACCACCTACCCGTGGTTTTTTTTTCTTTCTTCTTTATACATACTACATCTCATTATCATCCAGTCTATATTAGCAGCAGACACAGTACAGTACGGTAGTCCACGGCTGTAGCTACCTCTGTGTCGGCACTCGGCAGTCCGTCCATAATTGTATACCACCTACCCGTGGTTTTTTTTTCTTTCTTCTTTATACATACTACATCTCATTATCATCCAGTCTATATTAGCAGCAGACACAGTACAGTACGGTAGTCCACGGCTGTAGCTACCTCTGTGTCGGCACTCGGCAGTCCGTCCATAATTGTATACCACCTACCCGTGGTTTTTTTTTCTTTCTTCTTTATACATACATACTACATCTCATTATCAACCAGTCTATATTAGCAGCAGACACAGTACAGTACGGTAGTCCACGGCTGTAGCTACCTCTGTGTCGGCACTCGGCAGTCCGTCCATAATTGTATACCACCTACCCGTGTTTTTTTTTTCTTTCTTCTTTATACATACTACATCTCATTATCATCCAGTCTATATTAGCAGCAGACACAGTACAGTACGGAAGTCCACGGCTGTAGCTACCTCTGTGTCGGCACTCGGCAGTCCGTCCATAATTGTATACCACCTACCCGTGGTTTTTTTTTCTTTCTTCTTTATACATACATACTACATCTCATTATCAACCAGTCTATATTAGCAGCAGACACAGTACAGTACGGTAGTCCACGGCTGTAGCTACCTCTGTGTCGGCACTCGGCAGTCCATCCATAATTGTATACCACCTACCCGTGGGTTTTTTTTTCTTCTTTATACATACTACATCTCATTATCATCCAGTCTATATTAGCAGCAGACACAGTACAGTACGGTAGTCCACGGCTGTAGCTACCTCTGTGTCGGCACTCGGCAGTCCGTCCATAATTGTATACCACCTACCCGTGGTTTTTTTTTCTTTCTTCTTTATACATACATACTACATCTCATTATCAACCAGTCTATATTAGCAGCAGACACAGTACAGTACAGTAGTCCACGGCTGTAGCTACCTCTGTGTCGGCACTCGGCAGTCCATCCATAATTGTATACTAGTATCCATCCATCTCCATTGTTTACCTGAGGTGCCTTTTAGTTGTGCCTATTAAAATATGGAGAACAAAAATGTTGAGGTTCCAAAATTAGGGAAAGATCAAGATCCACTTCCACTTCGTGCTGAAGCTGCTGCCACTAGTCATGGCCGAGACGATGAAATGCCAGCAACGTCGTCTGCCAAGGCCGATGCCCAATGTCATAGTACAGAGCATGTCAAATCCAAAACACCAAATATCAGTAAAAAAAGGACTCCAAAACCTAAAATAAAATTGTCGGAGGAGAAGCGTAAACTTGCCAATATGCCATTTACCACACGGAGTGGCAAGGAACGGCTGAGGCCCTGGCCTATGTTCATGGCTAGTGGTTCAGCTTCACATGAGGATGGAAGCACTCAGCCTCTCGCTAGAAAAATGAAAAGACTCAAGCTGGAAAAAGCACAGCAAAGAACTGTGCGTTCTTCGAAATCCCAAATCCACAAGGAGAGTCCAATTGTGTCGGTTGCGATGCCTGACCTTCCCAACACTGGACGTGAAGAGCATGCGCCTTCCACCATTTGCACGCCCCCTGCAAGTGCTGGAAGGAGCACCCGCAGTCCAGTTCCTGATAGTCAGAATGAAGATGTCAGTGTTGAAGTACACCAGGATGAGGAGGATATGGGTGTTGCTGGCGCTGGGGAGGAAATTGACCAGGAGGATTCTGATGGTGAGGTGGTTTGTTTAAGTCAGGCACCCGGGAAAACACCTGTTGTCCGTGGGAGGAATATGGCCGTTGACATGCCTGGTGAAAATACCAAAAAAATCAGCTCTTCGGTGTGGAAGTATTTCACCAGAAATGCGGACAACATTTGTCAAGCCGTGTGTTCCCTTTGTCAAACTGTAATAAGTAGGGGTAAGGACGTTAACCACCTCGGAACATCCTCCCTTATATGTCACCTGCAGCGCATTCATAATAAGTCAGTGACAAGTTCAAAAACTTTGGCCGACAGCAGAAGCAGTCCACTGACCAGTAAATCCCTTCCTCTTGTAACCAAGCTCACGCAAACCACCCCACCAACTCCCTCAGTGTCAATTTCCTCCTTCCCCAGGAATGCCAATAGTCCTGCAGGCCATGTCACTGGCAATTCTGATGATTCCTCTCCTGCCTGGGATTCCTCCGATGCATCCTTGCGTGTAACACCTACTGCTGCTGGCGCTGCTGTTGTTGCTGCTGGGAGTCGATGGTCATCCCAGAGGGGAAGTCGTAAGCCCACTTGTACTACTTCCAGTAAGCAATTGACTGTTCAACAGTCCTTTGCGAGGAAGATGAAATATCACAGCAGTCATCCTGCTGCAAAGCGGATAACTGAGGCCTTGACAACTATGTTGGTGTTAGACGTGCGTCCGGTATCCGCCGTTAGTTCACAGGGAACTAGACAATTTATTGAGGCAGTGTGCCCCCGTTACCAAATACCATCTAGGTTCCACTTCTCTAGGCAGGCGATACCGAGAATGTACACGGACGTCAGAAAAAGACTCACCAGTGTCCTGAAAAAATGCAGTTGTACCCAATGTCCACTTAACCACGGACATGTGGACAAGTGGAGCAGGGCAGGGTCAGGACTATATGACTGTGACAGCCCACTGGGTAGATGTATGGACTCCCGCCGCAAGAACAGCAGCGGCGGCACCAGTAGCAGCATCTCGCAAACGCCAACTCTTTCCTAGGCAGGCTACGCTTTGTATCACCGGTTTCCAGAATACGCACACAGCTGAAAACCTCTTACGGCAACTGAGGAAGATCATCGCAGAATGGCTTACCCCAATTGGACTCTCCTGTGGATTTGTGCATCGGACAACGCCAGCAATATTGTGTGTGCATTAAATATGGGCAAATTCCAGCACGTCCCATGTTTTGCACATACCTTGAATTTGGTGGTGCAGAATTTTTAAAAAAACGACAGGGGCGTGCAAGAGATGCTGTCGGTGGCCAGAAGAATTGCGGGACACTTTCGGCGTACAGGCACCACGTACAGAAGACTGGAGCACCACCAAAAACTACTGAACCTGCCCTGCCATCATCTGAAGCAAGAAGTGGTAACGAGGTGGAATTCAACCCTCTATATGCTTCAGAGGTTGGAGGAGCAGCAAAAGGCCATTCAAGCCTATACAATTGAGCACGATATAGGAGGTGGAATGCACCTGTCTCAAGCGCAGTGGAGAATGATTTCAACGTTGTGCAAGGTTCTGATGCCCTTTGAACTTGCCACACGTGAAGTCAGTTCAGACACTGCCAGCCTGAGTCAGATCATTCCCCTCATCAGGCTTTTGCAGAAGAAGCTGGAGACATTGAAGGAGGAGCTAACACGGAGCGATTCCGCTAGGCATGTGGGACTTGTGGATGGAGCCCTTAATTCGCTTAACAAGGATTCACGGGTGGTCAATCTGTTGAAATCAGAGCACTACATTTTGGCCACCGTGCTCGATCCTAGATTTAAAGCCTACCTTGGATCTCTCTTTCCGGCAGACACAAGTCTGCTGGGGTTGAAAGACCTGCTGGTGAGAAAATTGTCAAGTCAAGCGGAACGCGACCTGTCAACATCTCCTCCTTCACATTCTCCCGCAACTGGGGGTGCGAGGAAAAGGCTCAGAATTCCGAGCCCACCCGCTGGCGGTGATGCAGGGCAGTCTGGAGCGACTGCTGATGCTGACATCTGGTCCGGACTGAAGGACCTGACAACGATTACGGATACGGACATGTCGTCTACTGGCACTGCATATGATTCTCTCCCCATTGAAAGAATGGTGGAGGATTATATGAGTGACCGCATCCAAGTAGGCACGTCACACAGTCCGTACTTATACTGGCAGGAAAAAGAGGCAATTTGGAGGCCCTTGCACAAACTGGCTTTATTCTACCTAAGTTGCCCTCCCACAAGTGTGTACTCCGAAAGAGTGTTTAGTGCCGCCGCTCACCTTGTCAGCAATCGGCGTACGAGGTTACATCCAGAAAATGTGGAGAAGATGATGTTCATTAAAATGAATTATAATCAATTCCTCCGCGGAGACATTGACCAGCAGCAATTGCCTCCACAAAGTACACAGGGAGCTGAGATGGTGGATTCCAGTGGGGACGAATTGATAATCTGTGAGGAGGGGGATGTACACGGTGATATATCGGAGGATGATGATGAGGTGGACATCTTGCCTCTGTAGAGCCAGTTTGTGCAAGGAGAGATTAATTGCTTCTTTTTTTGGGGGGGTCCAAACCAACCCGTCATATCAGTCACAGTCGTGTGGCAGACCCTGTCACTGAAATGATGGGTTGGTTAAAGTGTGCATGTCCTGTTTTGTTTATACAACATAAGGGTGGGTGGGAGGGCCCAAGGACAATTCCATCTTGCACCTCTTTTTTCTTTTATTTTTCTTTGCGTCATGTGCTGTTTGGGGAGGGTTTTTTGGAAGGGCCATCCTGCGTGACACTGCAGTGCCACTCCTAGATGGGCCCGGTGTTTGTGTCGGCCACTAGGGTCGCTTATCTTACTCACACAGTCAGCTACCTCATTGCGCCTCTTTTTTTCTTTGCGTCATGTGCTGTTTGGGGAGGGTTTTTTGGAAGGGCCATCCTGCGTGACACTGCAGTGCCACTCCTAGATGGGCCCGGTGTTTGTGTCGGCCACTAGGGTCGCTTATCTTACTCACACAGTCAGCTACCTCATTGCGCCTCTTTTTTTCTTTGCGTCATGTGCTGTTTGGGGAGGGTTTTTTGGAAGGGACATCCTGCGTGACACTGCAGTGCCACTCCTAGATGGGCCCGGTGTTTGTGTCGGCCACTAGGGTCGCTTATCTTACTCACACAGTCAGCTACCTCATTGCGCCTCTTTTTTTCTTTGCGTCATGTGCTGTTTGGGGAGGGTTTTTTGGAAGGGACATCCTGCGTGACACTGCAGTGCCACTCCTAGATGGGCCCGGTGTTTGTGTCGGCCACTAGGGTCGCTTATCTTACTCACACAGTCAGCTACCTCATTGCGCCTCTTTTTTTCTTTGCGTCATGTGCTGTTTGGGGAGGGTTTTTTGGAAGGGACATCCTGCGTGACACTGCAGTGCCACTCCTAGATGGGCCCGGTGTTTGTGTCGGCCACTAGGGTCGCTTATCTTACTCACACAGCTACCTCATTGCGCCTCTTTTTTTCTTTGCATCATGTGCTGTTTGGGGACGGTTTTTTGGAAGGGACATCCTGCGTGACACTGCAGTGCCACTCCTAGATGGGCCCGGTGTTTGTGTCGGCCACTAGGGTCGCTTATGTTACTCACACAGTCAGCTACCTCATTGCGCCTCTTTTTTTCTTTGCGTCATGTGCTGTTTGGGGAGGGTTTTTTGGAAGGGACATCCTGCGTGACACTGCAGTGCCACTCCTAGATGGGCCCGGTGTTTGTGTCGGCCACTAGGGTCGCTTATCTTACTCACACAGCTACCTCATTGCGCCTCTTTTTTTCTTTGCGTCATGTGCTGTTTGGGGAGGGTTTTTTGGAAGGGACATCCTGCGTGACACTGCAGTGCCACTCCTAGATGGGCCCGGTGTTTGTGTCGGCCACTAGGGTCGCTTATCTTACTCACACAGCGACCTCGGTGCAAATTTTAGGACTAAAAATAATATTGTGAGGTGTGAGGTATTCAGAATAGACTGAAAATGAGTGGAAATTATGGTTTTTGAGGTTAATAATACTTTGGGATCAAAATGACCCCCAAATTCTATGATTTAAGCTGTTTTTTAGGGTTTTTTGAAAAAAACACCCGAATCCAAAACACACCCGAATCCGACAAAAAAAAATTCGGTGAGGTTTTGCCAAAACGCGGTCGAACCCAAAACACGGCCGCGGAACCGAACCCAAAACCAAAACACAAAACCCGAAAAATTTCCGGCGCTCATCTCTAGTGTTAAACCACATGGTGTATGGCGATGGATGCCCTATTTATGCGCTATTGAAAGGATGCTTAAAGGTTTAGGTTTCGTTGAGGGTTGGTGATTAACAGTAATTTAAGTAACCAGTGTTTATTAATCGAGATGTGCGCCAAGTCCTGTGTTTTGGTGTTAGATCTGTATCTCCATCGAATTTTGGATCTATATTTTGAATTGCCAATACAGCCCTTGTGTGTTTTGGTTTTGGACCTGTATTTTGGTCAGAAAATCATAAAAACAGCTAAAATCACAGAATTGGGGACTGTTTTTGTCCCTACAGTATTATTAACCTCAATAACAATCATTTCCAGTCACTTTACAGTCAAGTTTGAGCGCCTCACTGCTCACAATATTGTTTTCATCCATTTTAGGCCAAAGGCTGCAAGAAGCTGGCTGGCTGCTTAGCGACAGAGCAGCGGCACAAACACCCGGCAGTTTATAGCACATCTATGAAACTTTGGCACACAGCAGTGCAGAAATGAAAAGTGGATCAAGATGGAATTGTCCTTGGTACCCCCCCCCCCCCCCCCATGATGGATATTAAAAAGGACATGCAGTCATGCACAGTTTAGCAAACCAAGCACTTCAGTGAAAGGGACAGCCACTTTTGTTGCTGAAGTGCTTGCTTTGTTTGGGCATCCACAAAATAATTTTCGGGAAGGACTACTGTACCTCCGATCAAGGCTGCCAGCAGAAATTGTGGGGCCCGGGACTGACAAAATAGGCAGGGCATCTGCAAGGTGGTTGACGGCGGCGGCTGTCTGAAGGGGCATTGAAACTGTGTTTTGTGGACGTGGTACGGACAATGCAGGCATGTCTGGGCCATTTTCGGGGTAGCTGCTCCCCCCAAAAAATGGTGCCAGACCACCTGCCAGCGCAGTCAGGCTGCGGAGGCAGAGGTCATGCTCTAATCAATGTGTTCACAATTAAATTGTGAACGCATTGCAGGGCAGTGCCACACACATGCTGGGCAGCCTTACCCTGTGCTGTGCGACCCCCAGCATGTGAGTAGATGTAAAAAAAAGGCACTTTGTTTCCCCAAGCACCCTGAAGGATAACAGTAACCAGATTTAAATCCCACATAATATTAGAATTCAGAAATCTCGGTTACATATATTTGCGCAAATGTATGAATAAGACCCCTCTGTATATTTGGGGTCAAGGCCTCTCTGTATATTTGTGGTCCCTAGTGCTATATCTACATATATTTGCGCAAATGTATGAATAAGCCCCAAAGCCGCGTCAAGGCGTCTCTGTATATTTGGGGTCCCTAGCGCTATATCTAGGTGCAGGGTGTGGCACAAAAAAACCCCAGCATAATCCAGAAAGCCCAGGGCAGCATACCGGTGAAAAAACTATAGTGTTAATAAATTAGTGTTAGGAAGCCGAAACTATAAAGAAAGTGATACAAAAATTAGATGTAATTAAAATGGAGAAATAGTGTTAAAGAAATTAGTAAGTGATAAGTGTTAATAGAATGTAAAGGTATGCCACACTAAAGCCATCCAGCTCAGCCAGTCTAGAGGCACCACACCTCACACCTCCATTACCCCAATCTGGGTCTATGATTAACCAGCAAAGAGCCACATGATAATGACTCCTTACATGAATATATCTAAGCTAAGAGCTACCTACCTTGGAGTAACCCCATAATGCTCCATATAGCATGTCAGGGCCTGCACCTCCTTCTAATGCAGGAACCTCTCTGCCTCTCACAACAGACATATATAGTGGCAGGTGCTCAATTAGCTTAGTGATATCATTCAGGTGCTTGAAAGAGAGGGGTATTTCTAAGCAAGAAAAAAAGGCATTTTGTTTCCCCCAGCACCCTGAATGCTAACAGTAACCAAATTTAAATCCCACACAATATTAGAATTTAGAAATCTCTGTTACATATATTTGCGCAAATGTATGAATAAGCCCCAAAGCCGTGTCAAGGCCTCTCTGTATATTTGGGGTCCCTAGCGCTATATCTAGGTGCAGGGTGTGGCACCAAAAAAAAAAGCATAAGCCAGAAAGCCCAGGGCAGCATACCGGTGAAAAAACTATAGTGTTAATAAATTAGTGTTAGGAAGCTGAAACTATAAAGAAAGTGATACAAAAATTAGATGTAATTAAAATGGAGAAATAGTGTTAAAGAAATTAGTAAGTGATAAGTGTTAATAGAATGAAAAGTTATGCCACACTAAAGCCATCCAGCTCAGCCAGTCTAGAGGCACCACACCTCACACCTCCATTACCCCAATCTGGGTCTATGATTGTGCAAATGTATGAATAAGCCACAAAGCCGCGTCAAGGCCTCTCTGTAAATTTACCACCTACAGTATCAAATGTTACTGTGTCTCTTTTTCTTGATCTTCACTCCCCTCCCCACCCCATTTTTTGTTGGCTGGTGTGTGTTGATAGCATGTTCTCTGTGTCTCATGGGTCTATTTACTTTTACTAAGCCTTGGATGGAGATAAAGTGCAGAGATAAAGTCCCAACCAACCAGCTCCTAACTGTCATTTTTCAAACACAGCCTGTGACATGGTAGTTGGGACCTGATTGGCTGGTACTCTGGGCGGGATGTACTAAACAGAAAATGCGGTAAACTCCCTGTTTACCGCATTTCCTGATGTACTAAGCCCCGGCCGCCAGGTCAGCGCCGCGGCGGGGTACGCCAGCTTTAGCTGGCGTACATCCATAAAAGCCTATGGGGCTTCTCTCCGCGGCGCTGTGTGAGGGATCCGATCGGATCCCTCCCAGCATGCCCTGCGGCCGCCACCGTCACCCCGCGCATGCGCAGACTGACTTCTGGGGCCGAATCCCGGAAGTCAGGCTGCCGCTGCGCATCGCGGAGGACAGCTCTTATCGGAAGAGCTGTCCTCCGCAATGCTGATCGCATATGTTAGTACATATGCGATCAGCATCGTGGCGCAGGGCGGCGATGGGCGGCGATGTACATTAGTACATCCCGCCCTTTATCTCCATCCAAGGCTTAGTAAAGAGACCCCTCAATCACTTATCTGAAATGTGGCTTGTGTCCTCCTCCTAGCAGTTACCATCACTCTGGACAATGGATGCTGCCATCTTGGCCAGTCTAACATGATTCGCTCTGTCAACCAGCCCTCAGCAACTCCAGTAACATGTTCCACTGAGCCTATCAGTGCCTAGAGTGCCCTATTTAAACCAGGAGGTACTGGCAGTGCATTGCCAATACAACACCTCTCATAGAGGATCTAGAGACCTGACTTCTGGTTCTGTACCACTTCACATTATGTTTAAGTGCATTTCTGTAATCATCATCAGTTGTGCTTTCATCACCCAGTTCCAGTATACAGTATTCCTGCAGCCTCTTCAGTGGTGCTTCCAGCACCCATTCCAATACAGTATATTCCTGCAGCCTCTTCAGTTTTACTTGCAGCACCCATTCCAGTATATTCATGCTGCCTTTTCAGTTGTACTTCCAGCACCTGTTCCAGTATATTCCTGCAGCCTCTTGAGTTGTGCTTCCATAACCCATTCCAGTATATTCCTGCAGCCTCTTCAGTTGTACTTCCAGCCAGGGGTGTATCTAGGGGTCCGAGCACCCCTGGCAAAGTAAGGGAATGGCGCCCCCCCCCCTCCCTCATAGTTAAAATATGGAAGTCGCGTGTGTTAAAAAAGGGGCATGGCCACACAATTGTACCCTTATTTCATATTACACCACACAGTAGTGTCCCTTACTCACATTACAACGCACAATAATGTCCGTTATTCACATTATGCTATGCCTCCAAAGAAAAAAAATATTTGACCCCCACAGAAAAAAAAAACACACACACACCATTGGCCCTACAGAAAAGAAAACATATTAAACAACACAGAAAAAATAAAATGAAAACACACTGGCTTTCACAAGAAAAACAAATTGACCACCGACATGAAAAAAAATGAACATACTGACCCCCGTAGGAAATAAAGAAAAACACATTGGCCCCAACATAAAAAAAAACATATTGGCATCCACAGAAAAAAATAAACACATTGGCCCCCACATAAAAAACCATATATTGGCACCCACAGAAAACAAACACACACATTGGCCTCTACAAAAAACAATCAAACACATTGGCCCCCACAGGAAAACACAATGACCCCAAACAGGAAAAATAAAATAAATTATCCCCCACAGAAAAAAAAAAAAAAAAATTGGCTCCCACATTTAAAATATTAAAACACATTGGCCTACAAAAATAAATAAAAAATGGGGTGGACTGTGTATGTTCTTGCATTCGGGGGGGGGGGGGGGGGGGTACTCTGTCTAGGGGCTGATGCACACAGCTGACTCACTGAGACACAAACAGATGCTGACACACTGATGCTGACAGAGACACACAGAAAGATGCTGACACGCTGAGGATTACACACTGACACAGATGTTGACACACAGACCCTGACATGCAAACAGACAATGACACACTGACACACAGACAGATGCTGGCACACTTATGCTGACACAGACAGACACTGACACACAGATAGATGCTGACACTGACACACAGAAACATGCTGACACACTGATGCTGACACAGACAGATGCTGATACACTGATAGATGCTGACACACTGACAGATGTTAACACAGACCCTGACTTACTGACATACAGAAACTGACACTGACAGACGCTGACACACAAACAGATGCTGACACACAAGCTATTTCACCTTCCCATGATGTGTGTCCCTTGCCTCCCCGCATGCAGCTGCCAAGTGGGAGGGGGGGAGGATACAGCGCAAGCCACAGCCGCCAGGTGGGAGTTGGGGGGGCATCACTAACCTGCACATGCTTCCGTCTGAGGACAAGGTCTCGATTCCAGTTGCTGCAGGGTCCTAGGGACCAAGGGTTGTATGGCCCCAGGGCACCCCCTGCTATTACACTGTTTGACTGGCCCTGGACGCCTGGCCCCTCTGTGCGCTCGCTGTCCCTGGTCACTTGCCTCAGCACACACTAACTTCACTGCCGCGGCTCCAGTTTGAATGAGCTTCTGTTCTGCGCATGCGCAGAAGCTCATATCGCCGCAGCCGCGGATAAAGGAATCGGCCAAAGTGGGGCGGAGTACGGCCACTGAAGTCAACGGGAGGGGGGCATCCCAATCCGCCGCTGCTGACCTGTGTTGTCGTCGTCTGATGCCCGACAAAAATCACAGAAGGCAGCAGCGGCAGACACTGTTCTTCTCGCCAGAGTCCGGCACCGCTCCGCAGTCCATGCTTCAATCAAGTAACTCTGCAAAACTACAGCTCCCAGCAGCCATTGCTGCCGGGAGCTCACAGCAGCAATGGCTGCTGGGAGCTGTAGTTTTAAAGAGTTACTTGATTGTAGTGCAGAATGCGGAGCGGTGCCGGACCATGGCGAGAAGAACAGTGTCTGCTGCCTTCTGTGGTCTTTGCCGGGCATACCTGCAGGTGGGGGACACAGGGGCATAGTGAATCTGCCCCTTGGCCACGGGTGGCACAACCAGGCAGCGCCCCTCCTCAGCTGGCGCCCCTGGCGAGTGCCATCCTGGCCAATGGCTAGATACGCCCCTGCTTCCAGCACCCATTCCAGTATATTCCTGCAGCCTCTTCAGTTGTACTTCCAGCACCCATTCCAGTATATTCATGCTGCCTTTTCAGTTGTACTTCCAGCACCCGTTCCAGTATATTCCTGCAGCCTCTTGAGTTGTGCTTCCATAACCCATTCCAGTATATTCCTGCAGCCTCTTCAGTTGTACTTCCAGCACCCATTCCAGTATTTTCCTGCAGCCTCTTCAGTTGTACTTCCAGCACCCATTCCAGTATATCCATGCTGCCTCTTCAGTTTTACTTGCAGCACCCATTCCAGTATATTCATGCTGCCTTTTCAGTTGTACTTCCAGCACCCGTTCCAGTATATTCCTGCAGCCTCTTGAGTTGTGCTTCTATAACCCATTCCAGTATATTCCTGCAGCCTCTTCAGTTGTACTTCCAGCACCCATTCCAGTATATTCCTGCAGCATCTTCAGTTGTACTTCCAGCACCCATTCCAGTATATTCCTGCAGCCTCTTGAGTTGTGCTTCCATAACCCATTCCAGTATATTCCTGCTGCCTTTTCAGTTGTGCTTCCAGCCCCCAGTTCCAGTATGCAGCCTGCTTCAACTGTGCTTCCACCACCTAGTCCCAGTACATTCCTGCAGCCTCTTCAGTTGTGCTTCCATCACCCATTCCAGTATATTCCTGCTGCCTCCTTCACTTGTACTTCCAGCACCTAGTCCCAATACATTTCGGCAGCCTCTTCAGTTGTGCTTCCAGCCCCCAGTTCCAGTATATTCATGCAGCCTTTTCAGTTGTGCCTCTAGAACCCAGTTCCGGTACATTCCTGGAACCTGCTTCTGTTGTGCTTCCAGCTCCCAGTTCCAGTAATTTTCTTGGAGCCTCTTCAGTTGTACTTCCATCATTCAGTTACAGTATACTCCTGCAGCCTCTTCAGTTGTGCTTCCATTGCCCAGTTCCAGTATATTTCTACATCATCTTCAGTTGTGCTTCAATCACTTGGTTCCTCTATATTCATGTACCCTCTACAGTTGTGCTTCCATTTCCCAGTTCCAGTATATTCCTGAAAGACACCTGCCTGGTTCCTGACAATAAACAGCTGTTGGGCTTCCTGTGCAGATGTATGCCATTAGACTAGTCTTTCGGCCTCTCAATAGGTCATGTGATTGGGGCATGGAATATTTGCTCAGAGTTTTTCACTAGCTACCAAGGCACCCTACTAACACTACCGTCACTTGACTGATATGGACCTGATTCATTGGCACATAATAACGGATCACAAATATAGGTTATCTAGCTATCATAATTCTCTGTGTAGTTTCATGTGTACTGGAACAGTATGATTGGGCAATTGGATTATTTTAGGGTTTTGGGCAGGACATACAGACACTCCTGACATTTGCCTTAAGAAAGTCACATGTTGGGTTGAAAGTGAAACGCGTCAGAGGCAGACTGTGGTGTTACAGCAGTGATGGTGACAGGTGATGACGATCTGGCAGTGGCGTTCAATTGTACCTGGAGGGACCTGGGATTCCTTTGGCCCCAAGTGCTTAAGAACCGTTGTTGCCAGTAGAGATGAGCGGGTTCGGTTCCTCGGAATCCGAACCCGCCCGAACTTCAGCTTTTTTTACACGGATCCGAGCGACTCGGATCTTCCCGCCTTGCTCGGTTAACCCGAGCGCGCCCGAACGTCATCATGACGCTGTCGGATTCTCGCGAGGCTCGGATTCTATCGCGAGACTCGGATTCTATATAAGGAGCCGCGCGTCGCCGCCATTTTCACACGTGCATTGAGATTGATAGGGAGAGGACGTGGCTGGCGTCCTCTCCATTTAGATTAGAAGAGAGAGAGTGAGATTGAGACAGAGACACTTGATTTACTGGAGCTTAGGAGTACTAGAGAGTGCAGAGTTTACTAGTGACTGACCACTGACCAGTGACCACCAGTGCAGTTTTATTTAATATAATCCGTTCTCTGCCTGAAAAAAACGATACACAGTGACTCAGTCACATACCATATCTGTGTGCTCAGCCCAGTGTGCTGCATCATCTATGTATAATATCTGACTGTGCTCACACAGCTTAATTGTGGGGGAGACTGGGGAGCAGTTATAGGTTATAGCAGGAGCCAGGAGTACATATTATTAAAATTAAACAGTGCACACTTTTGCTGCAGGAGTGCCACTGCCAGTGTGACTGACCAGTGACCTGACCACACTGACCACCAGTATAGTATACTATATTGTGATTGCCTGAAAAAGTTAAACACTCGTCGTGTGACTTGTGTGGTGTTTTTTTTTTTTATTCTATAAAAACTCATTCTGCTGACAGACAGTGTCCAGCAGGTCCGTCATTATATAATATATACCTGTCCGGCTGCAGTAGTGATATATATATATTTTTTATATCATTATTTATCATCCAGTCACAGCAGACACAGTACGGTAGTTCACGGCTGTAGCTACCTCTGTGTCGGCACTCGGCAGTCCATCCATAATTGTATACCACCTACCCGTGTGTTTTTTTTATTTCTTCTTTATACATACTACATCTCATTATCATCCAGTCTATATTAGCAGCAGACACAGTACAGTACGGTAGTCCACGGCTGTAGCTACCTCTGTGTCGGCACTCGGCAGTCCGTCCATAATTGTATACCACCTACCCGTGGTTTTTTTTCTTTCTTCTTTATACATACATACTACATCTCATTATCAACCAGTCTATATTAGCAGCAGACACAGTACAGTACGGTAGTCCACGGCTGTAGCTACCTCTGTGTCGGCACTCGGCAGTCCGTCCATAATTGTATACCACCTACCCGTGTTTTTTTTTTCTTTCTTCTTTATACATACATACTACATCTCATTATCAACCAGTCTATATTAGCAGCAGACACAGTACAGTACGGTAGTCCACGGCTGTAGCTACCTCTGTGTCGGCACTCGGCAGTCCATCCATAATTGTATACCACCTACCCGTGGTTTTTTTTTCTTTCTTCTTTATACATACTACATCTCATTATCATCCAGTCTATATTAGCAGCAGACACAGTACAGTACGGTAGTCCACGGCTGTAGCTACCTCTGTGTCGGCACTCGGCAGTCCATCCATAATTGTATACCACCTACCCGTGGTTTTTTTTCTTTCTTCTTTATACATACTACATCTCATTATCATCCAGTCTATATTAGCAGCAGACACAGTACAGTACGGTAGTCCACGGCTGTAGCTACCTCTGTGTCGGCACTCGGCAGTCCGTCCATAATTGTATACCACCTACCCGTGTTTTTTTTTTCTTTCTTCTTTATACATACTACATCTCATTATCATCCAGTCTATATTAGCAGCAGACACAGTACAGTACGGTAGTCCACGGCTGTAGCTACCTCTGTGTCGGCACTCGGCAGTCCATCCATAATTGTATACCACCTACCCGTGGTTTTTTTTTCTTTCTTCTTTATACATACTACATCTCATTATCAACCAGTCTATATTAGCAGCAGACACAGTACAGTACGGTAGTCCACGGCTGTAGCTACCTCTGTGTCGGCACTCGGCAGTCCATCCATAATTGTATACCACCTACCCGTGGTTTTTTTTTCTTTCTTCTTTATACATACTACATCTCATTATCATCCAGTCTATATTAGCAGCAGACACAGTACAGTACGGAAGTCCACGGCTGTAGCTACCTCTGTGTCGGCACTCGGCAGTCCATCCATAATTGTATACCACCTACACGTGGTTTTTTTTTCTTTCTTCTTTATACATACTACATCTCATTATCAACCAGTCTATATTAGCAGCAGACACAGTACAGTACGGTAGTCCACGGCTGTAGCTACCTCTGTGTCGGCACTCGGCAGTCCGTCCATAATTGTATACCACCTACCCGTGGTTTTTTTTTCTTTCTTCTTTATACATACATACTACATCTCATTATCAACCAGTCTATATTAGCAGCAGACACAGTACAGTACGGTAGTCCACGGCTGTAGCTACCTCTGTGTCGGCACTCGGCAGTCCATCCATAATTGTATACTAGTATCCATCCATCTCCATTGTTTACCTGAGGTGCCTTTTAGTTGTGCCTATTAAAATATGGAGAACAAAAATGTTGAGGTTCCAAAATTAGGGAAAGATCAAGATCCACTTCCACCTCGTGCTGAAGCTGCTGCCACTAGTCATGGCCGAGACGATGAAATGCCAGCAACGTCGTCTGCCAAGGCCGATGCCCAATGTCATAGTACAGAGCATGTCAAATCCAAAACACCAAATATCAGTAAAAAAAGGACTCCAAAACCTAAAATAAAATTGTCGGAGGAGAAGCGTAAACTTGCCAATATGCCATTTACCACACGGAGTGGCAAGGAACGGCTGAGGCCCTGGCCTATGTTCATGGCTAGTGGTTCAGCTTCACATGAGGATGGAAGCACTCAGCCTCTCGCTAGAAAAATGAAAAGACTCAAGCTGGAAAAAGCACAGCAAAGAACTGTGCGTTCTTCGAAATCCCAAATCCACAAGGAGAGTCCAATTGTGTCGGTTGCGATGCCTGACCTTCCCAACACTGGACGTGAAGAGCATGCGCCTTCCACCATTTGCACGCCCCCTGCAAGTGCTGGAAGGAGCACCCGCAGTCCAGTTCCTGATAGTCAGATTGAAGATGTCAGTGTTGAAGTACACCAGGATGAGGAGGATATGGGTGTTGCTGGCGCTGGGGAGGAAATTGACCAGGAGGATTCTGATGGTGAGGTGGTTTGTTTAAGTCAGGCACCCGGGGAGACACCTGTTGTCCGTGGGAGGAATATGGCCGTTGACATGCCTGGTGAAAATACCAAAAAAATCAGCTCTTCGGTGTGGAAGTATTTCACCAGAAATGCGGACAACATTTGTCAAGCCGTGTGTTCCCTTTGTCAAGCTGTAATAAGTAGGGGTAAGGACGTTAACCACCTCGGAACATCCTCCCTTATACGTCACCTGCAGCGCATTCATAATAAGTCAGTGACAAGTTCAAAAACTTTGGCCGACAGCGGAAGCAGTCCACTGACCAGTAAATCCCTTCCTCTTGTAACCAAGCTCACGCAAACCACCCCACCAACTCCCTCAGTGTCAATTTCCTCCTTCCCCAGGAATGCCAATAGTCCTGCAGGCCATGTCACTGGCAATTCTGATGATTCCTCTCCTGCCTGGGATTCCTCCGATGCATCCTTGCGTGTAACGCCTACTGCTGCTGGCGCTGCTGTTGTTGCTGCTGGGAGTCGATGGTCATCCCAGAGGGGAAGTCGTAAGCCCACTTGTACTACTTCCAGTAAGCAATTGACTGTTCAACAGTCCTTTGCGAGGAAGATGAAATATCACAGCAGTCATCCTGCTGCAAAGCGGATAACTGAGGCCTTGACAACTATGTTGGTGTTAGACGTGCGTCCGGTATCCGCCGTTAGTTCACAGGGAACTAGACAATTTATTGAGGCAGTGTGCCCCCGTTACCAAATACCATCTAGGTTCCACTTCTCTAGGCAGGCGATACCGAGAATGTACACGGACGTCAGAAAAAGACTCACCAGTGTCCTAAAAAATGCAGTTGTACCCAATGTCCACTTAACCACGGACATGTGGACAAGTGGAGCAGGGCAGGGTCAGGACTATATGACTGTGACAGCCCACTGGGTAGATGTATGGACTCCCGCCGCAAGAACAGCAGCGGCGGCACCAGTAGCAGCATCTCGCAAACGCCAACTCTTTCCTAGGCAGGCTACGCTTTGTATCACCGGTTTCCAGAATACGCACACAGCTGAAAACCTCTTACGGCAACTGAGGAAGATCATCGCGGAATGGCTTACCCCAATTGGACTCTCCTGTGGATTTGTGGCATCGGACAACGCCAGCAATATTGTGTGTGCATTAAATATGGGCAAATTCCAGCACGTCCCATGTTTTGCACATACCTTGTATTTGGTGGTGCAGAATTTTTTTAAAAACGACAGGGGCGTGCAAGAGATGCTGTCGGAGGCCAGAAGAATTGCGGGACACTTTCGGCGTACAGGCACCACGTACAGAAGACTGGAGCACCACCAAAAACTACTGAACCTGCCCTGCCATCATCTGAAGCAAGAAGTGGTAACGAGGTGGAATTCAACCCTCTATATGCTTCAGAGGTTGGAGGAGCAGCAAAAGGCCATTCAAGCCTATACAATTGAGCACGATATAGGAGGTGGAATGCACCTGTCTCAAGCGCAGTGGAGAATGATTTCAACGTTGTGCAAGGTTCTGATGCCCTTTGAACTTGCCACACGTGAAGTCAGTTCAGACACTGCCAGCCTGAGTCAGGTCATTCCCCTCATCAGGCTTTTGCAGAAGAAGCTGGAGACATTGAAGAAGGAGCTAACACGGAGCGATTCCGCTAGGCATGTGGGACTTGTGGATGGAGCCCTTAATTCGCTTAACAAGGATTCACGGGTGGTCAATCTGTTGAAATCAGAGCACTACATTTTGGCCACCATGCTCGATCCTAGATTTAAAGCCTACCTTGGATCTCTCTTTCCGGCAGACACAAGTCTGCTGGGGTTGAAAGACCTGCTGGTGAGAAAATTGTCAAGTCAAGCGGAACGCGACCTGTCAACATCTCCTCCTTCACATTCTCCCGCAACTGGGGGTGCGAGGAAAAGGCTCAGAATTCCGAGCCCACCCGCTGGCGGTGATGCAGGGCAGTCTGGAGCGACTGCTGATGCTGACATCTGGTCCGGACTGAAGGACCTGACAACGATTACGGATATGTCGTCTACTGTCACTGCATATGATTCTCTCACCATTGAAAGAATGGTGGAGGATTATATGAGTGACCGCATCCAAGTAGGCACGTCACACAGTCCGTACTTATACTGGCAGGAAAAAGAGGCAATTTGGAGGCCCTTGCACAAACTGGCTTTATTCTACCTAAGTTGCCCTCCCACAAGTGTGTACTCCGAAAGAGTGTTTAGTGCCGCCGCTCACCTTGTCAGCAATCGGCGTACGAGGTTACATCCAGAAAATGTGGAGAAGATGATGTTCATTAAAATGAATTATAATCAATTCCTCCGCGGAGACATTGACCAGCAGCAATTGCCTCCACAAAGTACACAGGGAGCTGAGATGGTGGATTCCAGTGGGGACGAATTGATAATCTGTGAGGAGGGGGATGTACACGGTGATATATCGGAGGATGATGATGAGGTGGACATCTTGCCTCTGTAGAGCCAGTTTGTGCAAGGAGAGATTAATTGCTTCTTTTTTTGGGGGGGGTCCAAACCAACCCGTCATATCAGTCACAGTCGTGTGGCAGACCCTGTCACTGAAATGATGGGTTGGTTAAAGTGTGCATGTCCTGTTTTGTTTATACAACATAAGGGTGGGTGGGAGGGCCCAAGGACAATTCCATCTTGCACCTCTTTTTTCTTTTATTTTTCTTTGCGTCATGTGCTGTTTGGGGAGGGTTTTTTGGAAGGGCCATCCTGCGTGACACTGCAGTGCCACTCCTAGATGGGCCCGGTGTTTGTGTCGGCCACTAGGGTCGCTTATCTTACTCACACAGTCAGCTACCTCATTGCGCCTCTTTTTTTCTTTGCGTCATGTGCTGTTTGGGGAGGGTTTTTTGGAAGGGCCATCCTGCGTGACACTGCAGTGCCACTCCTAGATGGGCCCGGTGTTTGTGTCGGCCACTAGGGTCGCTTATCTTACTCACACAGCTACCTCATTGCGCCTCTTTTTTTCTTTGCGTCATGTGCTGTTTGGGGAGTGTTTTTTGGAAGGGCCATCCTGCGTGACACTGCAGTGCCACTCCTAGATGGGCCCGGTGTTTGTGTCGGCCACTAGGGTCGCTTATCTTACTCACACAGTCAGCTACCTCATTGCGCCTCTTTTTTTCTTTGCGTCATGTGCTGTTTGGGGAGGGTTTTTTGGAAGGGACATCCTGCGTGACACTGCAGTGCCACTCCTAGATGGGCCCGGTGTTTGTGTCGGCCACTAGGGTCGCTTATCTTACTCACACAGCTACCTCATTGCGCCTCTTTTTTTCTTTGCGTCATGTGCTGTTTGGGGAGGGTTTTTTGGAAGGGCCATCCTGCGTGACACTGCAGTGCCACTCCTAGATGGGCCCGGTGTTTGTGTCGGCCACTAGGGTCGCTTATCTTACTCACACAGTCAGCTACCTCATTGCGCCTCTTTTTTTCTTTGCGTCATGTGCTGTTTGGGGAGGGTTTTTTGGAAGGGACATCCTGCGTGACACTGCAGTGCCACTCCTAGATGGGCCCGGTGTTTGTGTCGGCTACTAGGGTCGCTAATCTTACTCACACAGCTACCTCATTGCGCCTCTTTTTTTCTTTGCGTCATGTGCTGTTTGGGGAGGGTTTTTTGGAAGGGACATCCTGCGTGACACTGCAGTGCCTCTCCTAGATGGGCCCGGTGTTTGTGTCGGCAACTAGGGTCGCTTATCTTACTCACACAGCGACCTCGGTGCAAATTTTAGGACTAAAAATAATATTGTGAGGTGTGAGGTATTCAGAATAGACTGAAAATGAGTGGAAATTATGGTTTTTGAGGTTAATAATACTTTGGGATCAAAATGACCCCCAAATTCTATGATTTAAGCTGTTTTTTAGGGTTTTTTGAAAAAAACACCCGAATCCAAAACACACCCGAATCCGACAAAAAAAATTCGGTGAGGTTTTGCCAAAACGCGGTCGAACCCAAAACACGGCCGCGGAACCGAACCCAAAACCAAAACACAAAACCCGAAAAATTTCAGGCGCTCATCTCTAGACTTGCCAGTCCTTAGTGTGAACTGGTAATTGTTTCTTTCACTTACACTGGGGACTGAGTCTCTGATTTTATATGTGATTTTATTTTGTCAAACTTTTTAACTTTTTTGTAAATTGCTTATCTTCTTATCAAATATGCTACACTATGGGGGTCATTCCGAGTTAATCGCTAATGAAAAATATTCGCAGCGCAGTGATTAAGTGAAAAAGCGGCACACGCACAACGTACTTTCACAATGGGCGATGTATTTTTACATAAGGTCTAGAGACGCTTTTCAGTCACAATGGCAGCCGTAGAGTGATTGACAGGAAAGGGGCGTTTCTGGGTGTCAACTGACCGTTTTCAGGGAGTGTTCCAAAAAACGCTGGCGTGCCAGGAAAAACGCATTCATGGCTGGCTGAACGCAGGGTATGTTTGTGACGTTAAATCCGGAACTGAATGGTCTTAAGTGATCACAAGCGCTGAGTAGGTCTGGACATAGGTGTGCGCAGGGGAAGGGGGGGGTGCCTGGTGTGCACAGGCACCCCCTTATGTCTGTCACCCCATCACACACACCTGCTGCTGCTGCAGTATCGGCGATCGCTGAGTGTGCTCATTTCTGTCCTTCTGCCCATTGCGCCCGCCACCCCTTCCGCACAGTCTGGCTGTCATTCATTTGTATGAGTGCAGCATCGCTGACGTAATCCTACTCCCAGTTCCTCAAACCTGTGGGATGTGTCGTGTAGTGATGAGCGGGTTCGGTTCCTCGGAATCCGAACCCGCCCGAACTTCAGCTTTTTTTACACGGATCCGAGCGACTCGGATCTTCCCGCCTTGCTCGGTTAACCCGAGCGCGCCCGAACGTCATCATGACGCTGTCGGATTCTCGCGAGGCTCGGATTCTATTGCGAGACTCGGATTCTATATAAGGAGCCGCGCGTCGCCGCCATTTTACACGTGCATTGAGATTGATAGTGAGAGGACGTGGCTGGCGTCCTCTCCGTTTAGAGAAGAAATAGATAGGAGAGTGAGAGTGAGACAGTGACACTTCATTTACTGGAGTTTAGGAGGAGTACTCAGACAGAGAGTGCAGAATTTTGCTGATAGTATTAGTTAGTTATACTAGTGACAGAGTGAGACAGTGACACTTCATTTACTGGAGCTTAGGAGGAGTACTCAGACAGAGAGTGCAGAATTTTGCTGATAGTATTAGTTAGTTATACTAGTGACTGACCAGTGACCACCAGTGCAGTTTTATATTATTTAATATAATCCGTTCTCTGCCTGAAAAAACGATACACAGTGACTCAGTCACATACCATATCTGTGCTCAGCCCAGTGTGCTGCTGCATCATCTATGTATAATATCTGACTGTGCTCACACAGCTTAATTGTGGGGGAGACTGGGGAGCAGTTAGGTTATAGCAGGAGCCAGGAGTACATATTAAAATTAAACAGTGCACACTTTTTTTCTGCATCTGCAGGAGTGCCACTGCCAGTGTGACTGACCAGTGACCTGACCACCAGTATATAGTATACTATATTGTATTGTGAATGTCTGCCTGTAAAAGTTAAACACACGTCGTGTGACTTGTGTGGTGTTTTTTTATTCTATAAAATAAAAAACTCATTCTGCTGACAGACAGTGTCCAGCAGGTCCGTCATTATATAATATATACCTGTCCGGCTGCAGTAGTGATATATATATATTTTTTATATCATTATTTATCATCCAGTCGCAGCAGACACAGTACGGTAGTTCACGGCTGTAGCTACCTCTGTGTCGGCACTCGGCAGTCCATCCATAATTGTATACCACCTACCCGTGGTTTTTTTCTTTCTTTCTTCTTTATACATACTACATCTCATTATCATTCAGTCTATATTAGCAGCAGACACAGTACAGTACGGTAGTCCACGGCTGTAGCTACCTCTGTGTCGGCACTCGGCAGTCCGTCCATAATTGTATACCACCTACCCGTGGTTTTTTTTTCTTTCTTCTTTATACATACTACATCTCATTATCAACCAGTCTATATTAGCAGCAGACACAGTACGGTAGTCCACGGCTGTAGCTACCTCTGTGTCGGCACTCGGCAGTCCATCCATAATTGTATACCACCTACCCGTGGGTTTTTTTTCTTTCTTCTTTATACATACTACATCTCATTATCATCCAGTCTATATTAGCAGCAGACACAGTACAGTACGGTAGTCCACGGCTGTAGCTACCTCTGTGTCGGCACTCGGCAGTCCATCCATAATTGTATACCACCTACCCGTGGTTTTTTTTTCTTTCTTCTTTATACATACATACTACATCTCTTTATCAACCAGTCTATATTAGCAGCAGACACAGTACGGTAGTCCACGGCTGTAGCTACCTCTGTGTCGGCACTCGGCAGTCCATCCATAATTGTATACCACCTACCCGTGGTTTTTTTTTCTTTCTTCTTTATACATACATACTACATCTCTTTATCAACCAGTCTATATTAGCAGCAGACACAGTACGGTAGTCCACGGCTGTAGCTACCTCTGTGTCGGCACTCGGCAGTCCGTCCATAATTGTATACCACCTACCCGTGTTTTTTTTTTTTCTTCTTTATACATACTACATCTCATTATCATCCAGTCTATATTAGCAGCAGACACAGTACAGTACGGTAGTCCACGGCTGTAGCTACCTCTGTGTCGGCACTCGGCAGTCCATCCATAATTGTATACCACCTACCCGTGGTTTTTTTTCTTTCTTCTTTATACATACATACTACATCTCTTTATCAACCAGTCTATATTAGCAGCAGACACAGTACGGTAGTCCACGGCTGTAGCTACCTCTGTGTCGGCACTCGGCAGTCCGTCCATAATTGTATACCACCTACCCGTGGTTTTTTTTCTTTCTTCTTTATACATACATACTACATCTCTTTATCAACCAGTCTATATTAGCAGCAGACACAGTACGGTAGTCCACGGCTGTAGCTACCTCTGTGTCGGCACTCGGCAGTCCATCCATAATTGTATACCACCTACCCGTGGTTTTTTTTTTCTTTCTTCTTTATACATACTACATCTCATTATCATCCAGTCTATATTAGCAGCAGACACAGTACAGTACGGTAGTCCACGGCTGTAGCTACCTCTGTGTCGGCACTCGGCAGTCCATCCATAATTGTATACCACCTACCCGTGGTTTTTTTTTCTTTCTTCTTTATACATACATACTACATCTCTTTATCAACCAGTCTATATTAGCAGCAGACACAGTACGGTAGTCCACGGCTGTAGCTACCTCTGTGTCGGCACTCGGCAGTCCGTCCATAATTGTATACCACCTACCCGTGGTTTTTTTTTCTTTCTTCTTTATACATACATACTACATCTCTTTATCAACCAGTCTATATTAGCAGCAGACACAGTACGGTAGTCCACGGCTGTAGCTACCTCTGTGTCGGCACTCGGCAGTCCATCCATAATTGTATACCACCTACCCGTGTTTTTTTTTTTCTTTCTTCTTTATACATACTACATCTCATTATCATCCAGTCTATATTAGCAGCAGACACAGTACAGTACGGTAGTCCACGGCTGTAGCTACCTCTGTGTCGGCACTCGGCAGTCCATCCATAATTGTATACTAGTATCCATCCATCTCCATTGTTTACCTGAGGTGCCTTTTAGTTGTGCCTATTAAAATATGGAGAACAAAAATGTTGAGGTTCCAAAATTAGGGAAAGATCAAGATCCACTTCCACCTCGTGCTGAAGCTGCTGCCACTAGTCATGGCCGAGACGATGAAATGCCAGCAACGTCGTCTGCCAAGGCCGATGCCCAATGGCATAATACAGAGCATGTCAAATCCAAAACACCAAATATCAGTAAAAAAAGGACTCCAAAACCTAAAATAAAATTGTCGGAGGAGAAGCGTAAACTTGCCAATATGCCATTTACCACACGGAGTGGCAAGGAACGGCTGAGGCCCTGGCCTATGTTCATGGCTAGTGGTTCAGCTTCACATGAGGATGGAGGCACTCAGCCTCTCGCTAGAAAAATGAAAAGACTCAAGCTGGCAAAAGCAGTAGCACCGCAAAGAACTGTGCGTTCTTCGAAATCCCAAATCCACAAGGAGAGTCCAATTGTGTCGGTTGCGATGTCTGACCTTCCCAACACTGGACGTGAAGAGCATGTGCCTTCCACCATTTGCACGCCCCCTGCAAGTGCTGGAAGGAGCACCCGCAGTCCAGTTCCTGATAGTCAGATTGAAGATGTCAGTGTTGAAGTACACCAGGATGAGGAGGATATGGGTGTTGCTGGCGCTGGGGAGGAAATTGACCAGGAGGATTCTGATGGTGAGGTGGTTTGTTTAAGTCAGGCACCCGGGGAGACACCTGTTGTCCGTGGGAGGAATATGGCCGTTGACATGCCTGGTGAAAATACCAAAAAAATCAGCTCTTCGGTGTGGAAGTATTTCACCAGAAATGCGGACAACATTTGTCAAGCCGTGTGTTCCCTTTGTCAAGCTGTAATAAGTAGGGGTAAGGACGTTAACCACCTCGGAACAACCTCCCTTATACGTCACCTGCAGCGCATTCATAATAAGTCAGTGACAAGTTCAAAAACTTTGGCCGACAGCGGAAGCAGTCCACTGACCAGTAAATCCCTTCCTCTTGTAACCAAGCTCACGCAAACCACCCCACCAACTCCCTCAGTGTCAATTTCCTCCTTCCCCAGGAATGCCAATAGTCCTGCAGGCCATGTCACTGGCAATTCTGACGAGTCCTCTCCTGCCTGGGATTCCTCCGATGCATCCTTGCGTGTAACGCCTACTGCTGCTGGCGCTGCTGTTGTTGCTGCTGGGAGTCGATGGTCATCCCAGAGGGGAAGTCGTAAGCCCACTTGTACTACTTCCAGTAAGCAATTGACTGTCCAACAGTCCTTTGCGAGGAAGATGAAATATCACAGCAGTCATCCTGCTGCAAAGCGGATAACTGAGGCCTTGACAACTATGTTGGTGTTAGACGTGCGTCCGGTATCCGCCGTTAGTTCACAGGGAACTAGACAATTTATTGAGGCAGTGTGCCCCCGTTACCAAATACCATCTAGGTTCCACTTCTCTAGGCAGGCGATACCGAGAATGTACACGGACGTCAGAAAAAGACTCACCAGTGTCCTAAAAAATGCAGTTGTACCCAATGTCCACTTAACCACGGACATGTGGACAAGTGGAGCAGGGCAGGGTCAGGACTATATGACTGTGACAGCCCACTGGGTAGATGTATGGACTCCCGCCGCAAGAACAGCAGCGGCGGCACCAGTAGCAGCATCTCGCAAACGCCAACTCTTTCCTAGGCAGGCTACGCTTTGTATCACCGCTTTCCAGAATACGCACACAGCTGAAAACCTCTTACGGCAACTGAGGAAGATCATCGCGGAATGGCTTACCCCAATTGGACTCTCCTGTGGATTTGTGGCATCGGACAACGCCAGCAATATTGTGTGTGCATTAAATATGGGCAAATTCCAGCACGTCCCATGTTTTGCACATACCTTGAATTTGATGGTGCAGAATTTTTTAAAAAACGACAGGGGCGTGCAAGAGATGCTGTCGGTGGCCAGAAGAATTGCGGGACACTTTCGGCGTACAGGCACCACGTACAGAAGACTGGAGCACCACCAAAAACTACTGAACCTGCCCTGCCATCATCTGAAGCAAGAAGTGGTAACGAGGTGGAATTCAACCCTCTATATGCTTCAGAGGTTGGAGGAGCAGCAAAAGGCCATTCAAGCCTATACAATTGAGCACGATATAGGAGGTGGAATGCACCTGTCTCAAGTGCAGTGGAGAATGATTTCAACGTTGTGCAAGGTTCTGATGCCCTTTGAACTTGCCACACGTGAAGTCAGTTCAGACACTGCCAGCCTGAGTCAGGTCATTCCCCTCATCAGGCTTTTGCAGAAGAAGCTGGAGACATTGAAGGAGGAGCTAACACGGAGCGATTCCGCTAGGCATGTGGGACTTGTGGATGGAGCCCTTAATTCGCTTAACAAGGATTCACGGGTGGTCAATCTGTTGAAATCAGAGCACTACATTTTGGCCACCGTGCTCGATCCTAGATTTAAAACCTACCTTGGATCTCTCTTTCCGGCAGACACAAGTCTGCTGGGGTTGAAAGACCTGCTGGTGAGAAAATTGTCAAGTCAAGCGGAACGCGACCTGTCAACATCTCCTCCTTCACATTCTCCCGCAACTGGTGGTGCGAGGAAAAGGCTCAGAATTCCGAGCCCACCCGCTGGCGGTGATGCAGGGCAGTCTGGAGCGACTGCTGATGCTGACATCTGGTCCGGACTGAAGGACCTGACAACGATTACGGACATGTCGTCTACTGTCACTGCATATGATTCTCTCAAAATTGAAAGAATGGTGGAGGATTATATGAGTGACCGCATCCAAGTAGGCACGTCACACAGTCCGTACTTATACTGGCAGGAAAAAGAGGCAATTTGGAGGCCCTTGCACAAACTGGCTTTATTCTACCTAAGTTGCCCTCCCACAAGTGTGTACTCCGAAAGAGTGTTTAGTGCCGCCGCTCACCTTGTCAGCAATCGGCGTACGAGGTTACATCCAGAAAATGTGGAAAAGATGATGTTCATTAAAATGAATTATAATCAATTCCTCCGCGGAGACATTGACCAGCAGCAATTGCCTCCACAAAGTACACAGGGAGCTGAGATGGTGGATTCCAGTGGGGACGAATTGATAATCTGTGAGGAGGGGGATGTACACGGTGATATATCGGAGGATGATGATGAGGTGGACATCTTGCCTCTGTAGAGCCAGTTTGTGCAAGGAGAGATTAATTGCTTCTTTTTTGGGGGGGGTCCAAACCAACCCGTCATATCAGTCACAGTCGTGTGGCAGACCCTGTCACTGAAATGATGGGTTGGTTAAAGTGTGCATGTCCTGTTTATACAACATAAGGGTGGGTGGGAGGGCCCAAGGACAATTCCATCTTGCACCTCTTTTTTCTTTTATTTTTCTTTGCGTCATGTGCTGTTTGGGGAGGGTTTTTTGGAAGGGCCATCCTGCGTGACACTGCAGTGCCACTCCTAGATGGGCCCGGTGTTTGTGTCGGCCACTAGGGTCGCTTATCTTACTCACACAGTCAGCTACCTCATTGCGCCTCTTTTTTTCTTTGCGTCATGTGCTGTTTGGGGAGGGTTTTTTGGAAGGGCCATCCTGCGTGACACTGCAGTGCCACTCCTAGATGGGCCCGGTGTTTGTGTCGGCCACTAGGGTCGCTTATCTTACTCACACAGCTACCTCATTGCGCCTCTTTTTTTCTTTGCGTCATGTGCTGTTTGGGGAGGGTTTTTTGGAAGGGCCATCCTGCGTGACACTGCAGTGCCACTCCTAGATGGGCCCGGTGTTTGTGTCGGCCACTAGGGTCGCTTATCTTACTCACACAGTCAGCTACCTCATTGCGCCTCTTTTTTTCTTTGCGTCATGTGCTGTTTGGGGAGGGTTTTTTGGAAGGGACATCCTGCGTGACACTGCAGTGCCACTCCTAGATGGGCCCGGTGTTTGTGTCGGCTACTAGGGTCGCTAATCTTACTCACACAGCTACCTCATTGCGCCTCTTTTTTTCTTTGCGTCATGTGCTGTTTGGGGAGGGTTTTTTGGAAGGGACATCCTGCGTGACACTGCAGTGCCACTCCTAGATGGGCCCGGTGTTTGTGTCGGCAACTAGGGTCGCTTATCTTACTCACACAGCGACCTCGGTGCAAATTTTAGGACTAAAAATAATATTGTGAGGTGTGAGGTATTCAGAATAGACTGAAAATGAGTGGAAATTATGGTTTTTGAGGTTAATAATACTTTGGGATCAAAATGACCCCCAAATTCTATGATTTAAGCTGTTTTTTAGGGTTTTTTGAAAAAAACACCCGAATCCAAAACACACCCGAATCCGACAAAAAAAATTCGGTGAGGTTTTGCCAAAACGCGGTCGAACCCAAAACACGGCCGCGGAACCGAACCCAAAACCAAAACACAAAACCCGAAAAATTTCAGGCGCTCATCTCTAGACTTGCCAGTCCTTAGTGTGAACTGGTAATTGTTTCTTTCACTTACACTGGGGACTGAGTCTCTGATTTTATATGTGATTTTATTTTGTCAAACTTTTTAACTTTTTTGTAAATTGCTTATCTTCTTATCAAATATGCTACACTATGGGGGTCATTCCGAGTTAATCGCTAATGAAAAATATTCGCAGCGCAGTGATTAAGTGAAAAAGCGGCACACGCACAACGTACTTTCACAATGGGCGATGTATTTTTACATAAGGTCTAGAGACGCTTTTCAGTCACAATGGCAGCCGTAGAGTGATTGACAGGAAAGGGGCGTTTCTGGGTGTCAACTGACCGTTTTCAGGGAGTGTTCCAAAAAACGCTGGCGTGCCAGGAAAAACGCATTCATGGCTGGCTGAACGCAGGGTATGTTTGTGACGTTAAATCCGGAACTGAATGGTCTTAAGTGATCACAAGCGCTGAGTAGGTCTGGACATAGGTGTGCGCAGGGGAAGGGGGGGGTGCCTGGTGTGCACAGGCACCCCCTTATGTCTGTCACCCCATCACACACACCTGCTGCTGCTGCAGTATCGGCGATCGCTGAGTGTGCTCATTTCTGTCCTTCTGCCCATTGCGCCCGCCACCCCTTCCGCACAGTCTGGCTGTCATTCATTTGTATGAGTGCAGCATCGCTGACGTAATCCTACTCCCAGTTCCTCAAACCTGTGGGATGTGTCGTGTAGTGATGAGCGGGTTCGGTTCCTCGGAATCCGAACCCGCCCGAACTTCAGCTTTTTTTACACGGATCCGAGCGACTCGGATCTTCCCGCCTTGCACGGTTAACCCGAGCGCGCCCGAACGTCATCATGACGCTGTCGGATTCTCGCGAGGCTCGGATTCTATTGCGAGACTCGGATTCTATATAAGGAGCCGCGCGTCGCCGCCATTTTACACGTGCATTGAGATTGATAGTGAGAGGACGTGGCTGGCGTCCTCTCCGTTTAGAGAAGAAATAGATAGGAGAGTGAGAGTGAGACAGTGACACTTCATTTACTGGAGTTTAGGAGGAGTACTCAGACAGAGAGTGCAGAATTTTGCTGATAGTATTAGTTAGTTATACTAGTGACAGAGTGAGACAGTGACACTTCATTTACTGGAGCTTAGGAGGAGTACTCAGACAGACAGTGCAGAATTTTGCTGATAGTATTAGTTAGTTATACTAGTGACTGACCAGTGACCACCAGTGCAGTTTTATATTATTTAATATAATCCGTTCTCTGCCTGAAAAAACGATACACAGTGACTCAGTCACATACCATATCTGTGCTCAGCCCAGTGTGCTGCTGCATCATCTATGTATAATATCTGACTGTGCTCACACAGCTTAATTGTGGGGGAGACTGGGGAGCAGTTAGGTTATAGCAGGAGCCAGGAGTACATATTAAAATTAAACAGTGCACACTTTTTTTCTGCATCTGCAGGAGTGCCACTGCCAGTGTGACTGACCAGTGACCTGACCACCAGTATATAGTATACTATATTGTATTGTGAATGTCTGCCTGTAAAAGTTAAACACACGTCGTGTGACTTGTGTGGTGTTTTTTTATTCTATAAAATAAAAAACTCATTCTGCTGACAGACAGTGTCCAGCAGGTCCGTCATTATATAATATATACCTGTCCGGCTGCAGTAGTGATATATATATATTTTTTATATCATTATTTATCATCCAGTCGCAGCAGACACAGTACGGTAGTTCACGGCTGTAGCTACCTCTGTGTCGGCACTCGGCAGTCCATCCATAATTGTATACCACCTACCCGTGGTTTTTTTCTTTCTTTCTTCTTTATACATACTACATCTCATTATCATTCAGTCTATATTAGCAGCAGACACAGTACAGTACGGTAGTCCACGGCTGTAGCTACCTCTGTGTCGGCACTCGGCAGTCCGTCCATAATTGTATACCACCTACCCGTGGTTTTTTTTTCTTTCTTCTTTATACATACTACATCTCATTATCAACCAGTCTATATTAGCAGCAGACACAGTACGGTAGTCCACGGCTGTAGCTACCTCTGTGTCGGCACTCGGCAGTCCATCCATAATTGTATACCACCTACCCGTGGGTTTTTTTTCTTTCTTCTTTATACATACTACATCTCATTATCATCCAGTCTATATTAGCAGCAGACACAGTACAGTACGGTAGTCCACGGCTGTAGCTACCTCTGTGTCGGCACTCGGCAGTCCATCCATAATTGTATACCACCTACCCGTGGTTTTTTTTTCTTTCTTCTTTATACATACATACTACATCTCTTTATCAACCAGTCTATATTAGCAGCAGACACAGTACGGTAGTCCACGGCTGTAGCTACCTCTGTGTCGGCACTCGGCAGTCCATCCATAATTGTATACCACCTACCCGTGGTTTTTTTTTCTTTCTTCTTTATACATACATACTACATCTCTTTATCAACCAGTCTATATTAGCAGCAGACACAGTACGGTAGTCCACGGCTGTAGCTACCTCTGTGTCGGCACTCGGCAGTCCGTCCATAATTGTATACCACCTACCCGTGTTTTTTTTTTTTTCTTCTTTATACATACTACATCTCATTATCATCCAGTCTATATTAGCAGCAGACACAGTACAGTACGGTAGTCCACGGCTGTAGCTACCTCTGTGTCGGCACTCGGCAGTCCATCCATAATTGTATACCACCTACCCGTGGTTTTTTTTCTTTCTTCTTTATACATACATACTACATCTCTTTATCAACCAGTCTATATTAGCAGCAGACACAGTACGGTAGTCCACGGCTGTAGCTACCTCTGTGTCGGCACTCGGCAGTCCGTCCATAATTGTATACCACCTACCCGTGGTTTTTTTTCTTTCTTCTTTATACATACATACTACATCTCTTTATCAACCAGTCTATATTAGCAGCAGACACAGTACGGTAGTCCACGGCTGTAGCTACCTCTGTGTCGGCACTCGGCAGTCCATCCATAATTGTATACCACCTACCCGTGGTTTTTTTTTTCTTTCTTCTTTATACATACTACATCTCATTATCATCCAGTCTATATTAGCAGCAGACACAGTACAGTACGGTAGTCCACGGCTGTAGCTACCTCTGTGTCGGCACTCAGCAGTCCATCCATAATTGTATACCACCTACCCGTGGTTTTTTTTTCTTTCTTCTTTATACATACATACTACATCTCTTTATCAACCAGTCTATATTAGCAGCAGACACAGTACGGTAGTCCACGGCTGTAGCTACCTCTGTGTCGGCACTCGGCAGTCCGTCCATAAATGTATACCACCTACCCGTGGTTTTTTTTTCTTTCTTCTTTATACATACATACTACATATCTTTATCAACCAGTCTATATTAGCAGCAGACACAGTACGGTAGTCCACGGCTGTAGCTACCTCTGTGTCGGCACTCGGCAGTCCATCCATAATTGTATACCACCTACCCGTGGTTTTTTTTTTCTTTCTTCTTTATACATACTACATCTCATTATCATCCAGTCTATATTAGCAGCAGACACAGTACAGTACGGTAGTCCACGGCTGTAGCTACCTCTGTGTCGGCACTCGGCAGTCCATCCATAATTGTATACTAGTATCCATCCATCTCCATTGTTTACCTGAGGTGCCTTTTAGTTGTGCCTATTAAAATATGGAGAACAAAAATGTTGAGGTTCCAAAATTAGGGAAAGATCAAGATCCACTTCCACCTCGTGCTGAAGCTGCTGCCACTAGTCATGGCCGAGACGATGAAATGCCAGCAACGTCGTCTGCCAAGGCCGATGCCCAATGGCATAATACAGAGCATGTCAAATCCAAAACACCAAATATCAGTAAAAAAAGGACTCCAAAACCTAAAATAAAATTGTCGGAGGAGAAGCGTAAACTTGCCAATATGCCATTTACCACACGGAGTGGCAAGGAACGGCTGAGGCCCTGGCCTATGTTCATGGCTAGTGGTTCAGCTTCACATGAGGATGGAGGCACTCAGCCTCTCGCTAGAAAAATGAAAAGACTCAAGCTGGCAAAAGCAGTAGCACCGCAAAGAACTGTGCGTTCTTCGAAATCCCAAATCCACAAGGAGAGTCCAATTGTGTCGGTTGCGATGTCTGACCTTCCCAACACTGGACGTGAAGAGCATGTGCCTTCCACCATTTGCACGCCCCCTGCAAGTGCTGGAAGGAGCACCCGCAGTCCAGTTCCTGATAGTCAGATTGAAGATGTCAGTGTTGAAGTACACCAGGATGAGGAGGATATGGGTGTTGCTGGCGCTGGGGAGGAAATTGACCAGGAGGATTCTGATGGTGAGGTGGTTTGTTTAAGTCAGGCACCCGGGGAGACACCTGTTGTCCGTGGGAGGAATATGGCCGTTGACATGCCTGGTGAAAATACCAAAAAAATCAGCTCTTCGGTGTGGAAGTATTTCACCAGAAATGCGGACAACATTTGTCAAGCCGTGTGTTCCCTTTGTCAAGCTGTAATAAGTAGGGGTAAGGACGTTAACCACCTCGGAACAACCTCCCTTATACGTCACCTGCAGCGCATTCATAATAAGTCAGTGACAAGTTCAAAAACTTTGGCCGACAGCGGAAGCAGTCCACTGACCAGTAAATCCCTTCCTCTTGTAACCAAGCTCACGCAAACCACCCCACCAACTCCCTCAGTGTCAATTTCCTCCTTCCCCAGGAATGCCAATAGTCCTGCAGGCCATGTCACTGGCAATTCTGACGAGTCCTCTCCTGCCTGGGATTCCTCCGATGCATCCTTGCGTGTAACGCCTACTGCTGCTGGCGCTGCTGTTGTTGCTGCTGGGAGTCGATGGTCATCCCAGAGGGGAAGTCGTAAGCCCACTTGTACTACTTCCAGTAAGCAATTGACTGTCCAACAGTCCTTTGCGAGGAAGATGAAATATCACAGCAGTCATCCTGCTGCAAAGCGGATAACTGAGGCCTTGACAACTATGTTGGTGTTAGACGTGCGTCCGGTATCCGCCGTTAGTTCACAGGGAACTAGACAATTTATTGAGGCAGTGTGCCCCCGTTACCAAATACCATCTAGGTTCCACTTCTCTAGGCAGGCGATACCGAGAATGTACACGGACGTCAGAAAAAGACTCACCAGTGTCCTAAAAAATGCAGTTGTACCCAATGTCCACTTAACCACGGACATGTGGACAAGTGGAGCAGGGCAGGGTCAGGACTATATGACTGTGACAGCCCACTGGGTAGATGTATGGACTCCCGCCGCAAGAACAGCAGCGGCGGCACCAGTAGCAGCATCTCGCAAACGCCAACTCTTTCCTAGGCAGGCTACGCTTTGTATCACCGCTTTCCAGAATACGCACACAGCTGAAAACCTCTTACGGCAACTGAGGAAGATCATCGCGGAATGGCTTACCCCAATTGGACTCTCCTGTGGATTTGTGGCATCGGACAACGCCAGCAATATTGTGTGTGCATTAAATATGGGCAAATTCCAGCACGTCCCATGTTTTGCACATACCTTGAATTTGATGGTGCAGAATTTTTTAAAAAACGACAGGGGCGTGCAAGAGATGCTGTCGGTGGCCAGAAGAATTGCGGGACACTTTCGGCGTACAGGCACCACGTACAGAAGACTGGAGCACCACCAAAAACTACTGAACCTGCCCTGCCATCATCTGAAGCAAGAAGTGGTAACGAGGTGGAATTCAACCCTCTATATGCTTCAGAGGTTGGAGGAGCAGCAAAAGGCCATTCAAGCCTATACAATTGAGCACGATATAGGAGGTGGAATGCACCTGTCTCAAGTGCAGTGGAGAATGATTTCAACGTTGTGCAAGGTTCTGATGCCCTTTGAACTTGCCACACGTGAAGTCAGTTCAGACACTGCCAGCCTGAGTCAGGTCATTCCCCTCATCAGGCTTTTGCAGAAGAAGCTGGAGACATTGAAGGAGGAGCTAACACGGAGCGATTCCGCTAGGCATGTGGGACTTGTGGATGGAGCCCTTAATTCGCTTAACAAGGATTCACGGGTGGTCAATCTGTTGAAATCAGAGCACTACATTTTGGCCACCGTGCTCGATCCTAGATTTAAAACCTACCTTGGATCTCTCTTTCCGGCAGACACAAGTCTGCTGGGGTTGAAAGACCTGCTGGTGAGAAAATTGTCAAGTCAAGCGGAACGCGACCTGTCAACATCTCCTCCTTCACATTCTCCCGCAACTGGTGGTGCGAGGAAAAGGCTCAGAATTCCGAGCCCACCCGCTGGCGGTGATGCAGGGCAGTCTGGAGCGACTGCTGATGCTGACATCTGGTCCGGACTGAAGGACCTGACAACGATTACGGACATGTCGTCTACTGTCACTGCATATGATTCTCTCAAAATTGAAAGAATGGTGGAGGATTATATGAGTGACCGCATCCAAGTAGGCACGTCACACAGTCCGTACTTATACTGGCAGGAAAAAGAGGCAATTTGGAGGCCCTTGCACAAACTGGCTTTATTCTACCTAAGTTGCCCTCCCACAAGTGTGTACTCCGAAAGAGTGTTTAGTGCCGCCGCTCACCTTGTCAGCAATCGGCGTACGAGGTTACATCCAGAAAATGTGGAAAAGATGATGTTCATTAAAATGAATTATAATCAATTCCTCCGCGGAGACATTGACCAGCAGCAATTGCCTCCACAAAGTACACAGGGAGCTGAGATGGTGGATTCCAGTGGGGACGAATTGATAATCTGTGAGGAGGGGGATGTACACGGTGATATATCGGAGGATGATGATGAGGTGGACATCTTGCCTCTGTAGAGCCAGTTTGTGCAAGGAGAGATTAATTGCTTCTTTTTTGGGGGGGGTCCAAACCAACCCGTCATATCAGTCACAGTCGTGTGGCAGACCCTGTCACTGAAATGATGGGTTGGTTAAAGTGTGCATGTCCTGTTTATACAACATAAGGGTGGGTGGGAGGGCCCAAGGACAATTCCATCTTGCACCTCTTTTTTCTTTTATTTTTCTTTGCGTCATGTGCTGTTTGGGGAGGGTTTTTTGGAAGGGCCATCCTGCGTGACACTGCAGTGCCACTCCTAGATGGGCCCGGTGTTTGTGTCGGCCACTAGGGTCGCTTATCTTACTCACACAGTCAGCTACCTCATTGCGCCTCTTTTTTTCTTTGCGTCATGTGCTGTTTGGGGAGGGTTTTTTGGAAGGGACATCCTGCGTGACACTGCAGTGCCACTCCTAGATGGGCCCGGTGTTTGTGTCGGCCACTAGGGTCGCTTATCTTACTCACACAGTCAGCTACCTCATTGCGCCTCTTTTTTTCTTTGCGTCATGTGCTGTTTGGGGAGGGTTTTTTGGAAGGGACATCCTGCGTGACACTGCAGTGCCACTCCTAGATGGGCCCGGTGTTTGTGTCGGCCACTAGGGTCACTTATCTTACTCACACAGTCAGCTACCTCATTGCGCCTCTTTTTTTCTTTGCGTCATGTGCTGTTTGGGGAGGGTTTTTTGGAAGGGACATCCTGCGTGACACTGCAGTGCCACTCCTAGATGGGCCCGGTGTTTGTGTCGGCCACTAGGGTCGCTTATCTTACTCACACAGTCAGCTACCTCATTGCGCCTCTTTTTTTCTTTGCGTCATGTGCTGATTGGGGAGGGTTTTTTGGAAGGGACATCCTGCGTGATCCTGCAGTGCCACTCCTAGATGGGCCCGGTGTTTGTGTCGGCCACTAGGGTCGCTTATCTTACTCACACAGTCAGCTACCTCATTGCGCCTCTTTTTTTCTTTGCGTCATGTGCTGTTTGGGGAGGGTTTTTTGGAAGGGACATCCTGCGTGACACTGCAGTGCCACTCCTAGATGGGCCCGGTGTTTGTGTCGGCCACTAGGGTCGCTTATCTTACTCACACAGTCAGCTACCTCATTGCGCCTCTTTTTTTCTTTGCGTCATGTGCTGTTTGGGGAGGGTTTTTTGGAAGGGACATTCTGCGTGACACTGCAGTGCCACTCCTAGATGGGCCCGGTGTTTGTGTCGGCCACTAGGGTCGCTTATCTTACTCACACAGCGACCTCGGTGCAAATTTTAGGACTAAAAATAATATTGTGAGGTGTGAGGTATTCAGAATAGACTGAAAATGAGTGTAAATTATGGTTTTTGAGGTTAATAATACTTTGGGATCAAAATGACCCCCAAATTCTATGATTTAAGCTGTTTTTTAGGGTTTTTTGAAAAAAACACCCGAATCCAAAACACACCCGAATCCGACAAAAAAAATTCGGTGAGGTTTTGCCAAAACGCGGTCGAACCCAAAACACGGCCGCGGAACCGAACCCAAAACCAAAACACAAAACCCGAAAAATTTCCGGTGCTCATCTCTAGTGTCGTGATGATGTCATGCCGCGTGCATGCCCGCATATGCTCCCACTCACGCTCTCTCTCTCTCCCCCTCATGTGCCAACGCCACAGAATACAGCGTTCATCTTGGAGGAGGACAAGTTCAAATTCAATATCAATATATATTTCGAGAGATTAGGATATAATGTATGGTAATAAAATATACAAATTTAACATATATTTCCTATAGATTGTAAGCTTGCGAGCAGGGCCTTCCTACCTCTATGACTGTTTGTTATCACCCAGTTTGTTATTGTTATTTCAAATTGTAAAGCGCAACGGAATTTTCTGCGCTATATAAGAAACTGTTAATAAATAAAATAAATAAATAAATGAATATATTAAACAGATATATATATCTGTGCATCAATTCTCTATATTATTTAGTTTGCATTGAGTGCCAATATGTAGTGGTAGACACGCCTGATAGGTGGTGCTAGACACGCCCATTAGGTGGTGTTAGACATGCCCAATAGGCGGTGCTAAACACGCCCTTATCATCGTGCACCCCCTAATAAAATGTCCTGCGCACGCCTATGGGTCTGGAGCTACTCTAAAACTGCACAATTTTTTTTTGTATCCGCTCTGCGATCCTTTTCTTTGCACTTCTGCTAAGCAGAGGCGGAACTACCGGCAGTGCAGGCAGTGCACTGCACTGGGGCCCGCCTCTGTCCAGGGGCCCAAGCATGTAATGAGTCAAACTGACTCATTACATGCCGCTGTGCGCTGCGGGCAACCGCTGCCCGCAGCGCACAGCCGCCCGGCGAAGAGAGGAGAGGAGAGGAGCAGCGGTACTACAGACGGGGGAAGGAGGAGGAGGGAGGCTGAGAAGGGAGCCGCAGCAGCGCTTTGTTACTGGTGGAGGCGCTGCTGCTGCTGCCCCTCTGCTTCCCTATAGGCTGTCTTCCGAGAACAGCCTATAGGGAAGCAGAGGGGCAGCAGCAGCAGCGCCTCCACCAGTAACACAGCGCTGCTGCGGCTCCCTTCTCAGCCTCCCTCCTCCTTCTCTCCAGCCCGGGAATCGTCTCTGACGCTGCACCGAGGAGCCTGAGCCAGCGGAGAGGGTAAGTATAATTCTTCTTTCTTTCTTTCTTTCTTTCTTTCTTTCTTTCTTTCTTTCTTTCTTTCTTTCTTTCTTTCTTTCTTTCTTTCTTTCTTTCTTTCTTTCTTTCCTTCTTTCCTTCTTTCTTTCCTTCTTTCCTTCTTTCTTGTGCCTGCCTGCCGCACTGTGTAAAAATGGGGGACTACCTGCCGCACTGTGTAAAAATGGGGGACTACCTGCCGCAATGTGTAAAAAGGGGGGCATACCTGCCGCAATGTGTAAAAAGGGGGAACTGCCTGCAGCAATGTGTAAAAAGGGGGGACTGCCTGCAGCAATGTGTAAAAAGGGGGGACTGCCTGCCGCAATGTGTAAAAAGGGGGGACTACCTGCCGCAATGTGTAAAAAGGGGGGACTGCCTGCCGCAATGTGTAAAAAGGGGGAATCAGCCTGCCGCAATGTGTAAAAATGGGGGACTGCCTGCCGCTATGTGTAAAAAGGGGTAATCTGCCCGACGCAATGTGTAAAAAGGGGAATCTGCCTGCCGTAATGTGTAAAAAAGGGGGACTGCCTGACGCTATGTGTAAAACAGGGGGACTGCCTGACGCTATGTGTAAAAATGGGGAATCTGCCTGCTGCTATGTGTAAAAATGGGGAATCTGCCTGCCGTAATGTGTAAAAATGGGGACGCTGTCTGCCGTAATGTGTAACAAGGGCACGCTGTCTGCCGTAATGTGTAAAAATGGGGACGCTGTCTGCCGTAATGTGTAACAAGGGCACGCTGTCTGCCGTAATGTGTAACAAGGGCACGCTGTCTGCCGTAATGTGTAACAAGGGCACGCGGTCTGCCGTAATGTGTAACAAGGGCACGCGGTCTGCCGTAATGTGTAAAAAGGGCACGCTGTCTGCCGCTATGTGTAACAAGGGCACGCTGTCTGCTGTAATGTGTAAAAAGGGCACGCTGTCTGCCGTAATGTGTAACAAGGGCACGCGGTCTGCCGTTATGTGTAAAAAGGGCACGCTGTCTGCTGTAATGTGTAAAAAGAGGAATCTGTTCGCTGTAAGGTGTAAAAGGGTCTCTACCTGGTGTAGTGGTGCTACTGTGCGGCGTAATTTGAATAATGGAGACTACTGTGTTGGTATTATTTTGTGGCCACACCCCTTCCCCACGAAGCCACGCCACTATGTATTTTTGCGCGCGCCTATGGCGCGCACTGCCCCTGGGGTGGACTGGATGGGGGGGGGGCCCAAAGCATTTTGTCGCACCTGGGCCCACCGCTTGCTTGTTCCGCCACTGCTGCTAAGCTAATATACACTCACAGAGGGCGGCGGCTTAGCGTTTGCACGGCTGCTAAAAACAGCTAGCGATCAACTCGGAATGACCCCCTATATCCCTTGTTTTCTGCTTTGACCATACGAGTTGTACCATTGATCAACATCACTGCTTGCACACGTGGGTGAAGGATCATAAGGATTTATCATTCTGGATGGTGGACACACATGGACCAACCAGACCTTGAAAGAGAAGTGTTTGGGACATACATTTATCACAACAAAGTGACATTGATAAACTGATTTTTGATATTCTGTAGGACAGCGCCAGCGGGAAGGTTTTCTACCATTTCTATTTGCATGTTTGTGAGGTGTGGGGATCGGGTGTGGATGGTTCGGTCTACGGTAACTAGATCGACAGTCATTAGGTCGACCACTATTTGTCCACAGTGACTAGGTCGACACCTGAAATACTGTAGGTTGACACGGTCATTAGGTCAACATGAAAAAGATCAACATGCAAAAAGGTCAACATGAGTTTTTTTAAAAAAAATTGTGTAATTTTCTTTGTAAAGTGATCGGGAACCCCAATTAGTGCACAGTGTCCCCTCGCTTGGCTCGGTTCACTTGCCATGCTTCAGGCACGGTCCCTCTCTCAAATTTATGTATACATATTACACAGCATTGTCCACATCAGTTCCTGCCCCGGTGGCCGGAACGCGTGGACGAAATCCAGGCAATGCCCGGGGGACATACAAACCCCACACAGATAGGGCCTTGGTCAGGAATTGAAGTCATATTGATATTTTGCCATTATAAACATTTCAAATGAATCTCAAATTGAGGCTATGGAGTTTTCAGTGCAGCAGCTGATAGATTGTTATGTATGTAACAATAGATTGCCGCTTCGCCATTATGATCGTAAATGATTAATGGAAATGATGTAATGTTTGCACTGCCTGTACAATACAAGCAGACGTCCTACACAAAATAAAGCGCTTTCTGTGAACGGTAATATCGCGTTGGATCTGTAATACTTTTATGGGGTCAGATGGCGCATTTACGCAGGAACCGTCTGATGCGGGAAATGCTGGCTCAGTAGAGATCCCTTACAGGCACCGTGGCAATGAGTTCGCCCTCAAAGTCATCAAATGCAAATATTTTACAAAGTCAATGAGGCACAGAATGAATGTTCCTTGGAGGTGACATTATATTATAAAGTATTATAAATTAGCACTCCTCATTAATCAATTGCAAATGCTGCAACACTGTAGAGATAATGATGAATTAATGACTGCATCTTATTTATCCCAGCTAGATACACAGTATATGAAAGTTTTCTCAATTCTTACTAAAAAGTTTACAAAGTCTTTGGTACAGTATGTTCACACAGTACACATCTACCGTATGTGTTTGGGCTATAGATTGTGGTTCGGGCTCATAGAGGTCATCTAATTGCTCACACCCCTTTGTGTCCGCCCAAATCTCAAGTAGGTCACCAATTATAAGATCATTTAAAATAATTAGAAATGAATGTATCCCCCAGTGTTTTCAGTTGTTGTTGTTTTTTTTCTTTCTTTTTTTCTTTTTGACACTTTCGTCATGTTGTTTTGGCTTTGGTTTTAGCAGATGTCTAGTATTGTTTGTGTTTTTTTCTTCTGCACTTCTTCATGGCAGCCATTACTCTGGGATTGCATCCCATTCACCTAGTTCTAGACAGGAAGTTTTTTCACACTTCAGGGACCGCCCACTTAGGGTATATAGAGCTACTCCTCCTCTTCCTCCTCAGTCTTTTTTCGGTAGCGTCTAGTTTACCTTCGTGGAGAGGACCTTTCCCATAACCTCCTGGGTCCTTGTCACAATCTATTTGGAATAGTAAAGTGTGGCGAGTGAAGCGGAGTGGAGTGAGACACCGAGCCCGAAGCGTGGTGAGCGTCCAATGCTGCATAGAAAAAAAAAATGACCCCAAACAAATGGAGAACGAAGAAAACATTGAGGTGCTGTAAGGGCGGAAATTCTCTCCGGCGCACTCGTTTTGTCACTTGCAGGTCCTGAGCACGAAGGTAACATAGACACAACCATCTTTTTTCCTGTCTCCTAGTCAGGACAGTGTAGTTGTTTGTTATTTTGTTCCAAGGGCTTACCTCATTATCTATAACCATACTTGTCTACCTGACCCTCTCCATGAGGGAGAAAATGCTCTGTTCATGGACTTTCCTGGTAATGTATGATTGCCATCATACAGATATATAATAGTTGCAGTGGCGGAACAAGCAAGCGGTGGGCCCAGGTGCGACAAAATGCTTTGGGCCCCCCCCCCCCCCCCCCCCCCATCCAAGTCCACCCCGGGGGCAGTGCGCGCCTTAGGCGCGCGCAAAAATACATAGTGGCGTGGCTTCGTGGGGAAGGGGTGTGGCCACAAAATAATACCAACACAGTAGTCTCCATTATTCAAATTACGCCGCACAGTAGCACCACTACACCAGGTAGAGACCCTTTTACACCTTACAGCGAACAGATTCCTCTTTTTACACATTACAGCAGACAGCGTGCCCTTTTTACACATAACGGCAGACAGCGTGCCCTTTTTACACATAACGGCAGACCGCGTGCCCTTGTTACACATTACGGCAGACAGCGTGCCCTTTTTACACATTACGGTAGACAGCGTGCCCTTGTTACACATTACGGCAGACAGCGTGCCCTTGTTACACATTACGGCAGACAGCGTCCCCATTTTTACACATTACGGCAGGCAGATTCCTCCTTTTTACACATAGCAGCAGGCAGATTCCCCATTTTTACACATAGCGTCAGGCAGCCCCCCTTTTTTACACATTACGGCAGGCAGATTCCCCATTTTTACACATAGCGTCGGGCAGATTACCCCTTTTTACACATTACGGCAGACAGCGTGCCCTTTTTACACATTACGGCAGACAGCGTGCCCTTGTTACACATTACGGCAGACAGCGTCCCCATTTTTACACATTACGGCAGGCAGATTCCCCTTTTTACACATAGTGGCAGGCAGTCCCCCCTTTTTACACATTGCGGCAGGTAGTCCCCCCTTTTTACACATTGCGGCAGGCAGTCCCCCCTTTTTACACAGTGCGGCAGGCAGTCCCCCCTTTTTACACATTGCGGCAGGCAGTCCCCCCTTTTTACACATTGCGGCAGGTAGTCCCCCCTTTTTACACATTGCGGCAGGTAGTCCCCCCTTTTTACACATTGCGGCAGGCAGTCCCCCCTTTTTACACATTGCGGCAGGTAGTCCCCCCTTTTTACACATTGCGGCAGGCAGTCCCCCCTTTTTACACAGTGCGGCAGGCAGTCCCCCCTTTTTACACATTGCGGCAGGTAGTCCCCCCTTTTTACACATTGCGGCAGGCAGGCACAAGAAAGAAAGAAGGAAAGAAAAAGAAAGAAAGAAAGAAAGAAAGAAAGAAAGAAAGAAAGAAAGAAAGAAAGAAAGAAAGAAAGAAAGAAAGAAAGAAAGAAGAATTATACTTACCCTCAGGCTCCTCGGTGCAGCTGCGTCAGACGACGATTCCCGGGCAGTAGAGAATGAGGAGGAGGGAGCCGGAGGACGGAGCCGCAGCAGCGCTTTGTTACTGGTGGAGGCGCTGCTGCTGCTGCCCCTCTGCTTCCCTATAGGCTGTTCTCGGAAGACAGCCTATAGGGAAGCAGAGGAGCAGCAGCAGCAGCGCCTCCACCAGTAACAAAGCGCTGCTGCGCCTCCGTCCTCCGGCTCCCTCCTCCTTCCCCCGTCTGTACCGCTGCTCAGCTCCTATCTCCGGGCGGCTGTGCGCTGCGGGCAGCGGTTGCCTGCAGTGCACAGCGGCATGTAATGAGTCAGTTTGACTCATTACATGCTTGGGCCCCTGGACAGAGGCGGGCCCCAGTGCAGTGCACTGCCTGCACTGCCGGTAGTTCCGCCTCTGAATAGTTGTATGTTTTCTCATAGAATGTGTTGGAATTACAGCTCTGTGGTGCATTTATGGGCAGATCTACATAGAAGGAATAGTCTGCTTTCTTTGATTATGAAAGTTACCTGCTGTTTTGGGTTTTTTTACAAGCCCAACGTTTTGTGCCAGCATGGTACTTCGGTGGTAGATATTCTACAGGAATGCTGAGGCAGTCCCTTTTCCAGACCTTCAGAAGAGACAGTCGATGATAAATACTATGGGTCTCCTGCATCTGTGCCAATAGGGGGCAGTCTTCTGAAATTTGTCAGGCATTGGCAGGAATCTGTGCAGAATAGATGAGTTCAGGATGTAGTATCTCAAAGGTATCGGATGGAATTGCTGGGTTCTAAGAAGGAATAATTTTTTTGAAAACTGAGGTTACAGTTGTGAATTTGAAAGTCACGCTGCTATGACAGTATACAGAACTTAGCTCAAAGGCTGTGGAGATTTTGTCAGGTCATCCAAGATAAATTAAAGTTTTTACACTCATATTTCTTTTTAGAAAAGAACTAATCTGTATCTCAAGACAGGATGTCAAATCTACAATGAAAGTACCAATTCCCTTTACTAACGTTTGTTATAAATGTGGTACAAGTCACTTTGTTCACAATAAAATCTCCTATATATTAGCCCTGTGACTCTGTGCCTGCATTTCTAACGCTGGGTGGAGTCACAGGCACAGATCTGGGTGGCTGGATGCAGGTCAGGAACAGTCCCCTCCCTCGGTCCACCCATCCCCGCCCAGTCCCCTCCCCATCTCCGCCCAGTCCCAACTTTCCCTCCTCCCTGTACACTCCCAGCACCCTGGTGACACTGGAGCCGGTGAGTCTTGCGGCTGCAGCCAGACAGTCCGGATGAGAATGCCGTGGACGACCTCTGCCTGTCGCACCCGCCCCCTCCCACCCACGGCACCCACAGCCTCCACAATATACGCCCCCCACCCGCGGCACATGCCCTGCGCCACCCCGCACCCTCCCACCCGCGGAACCCTCACCTGCAGCACCCCCCGCCCTCCCCCACCCGCGGCACTCCCGGCCCTCCCACACCCGTGGCACTCCCGCCCCCTCCCCCACCCGTTGCACCGACACCTGCAGCACCCCCCGCCCCTCCCCCACCCGCGGCACTCCCGCCCCTCCCCCACCCACGGCAGATGCCCCTCCCCCACCCGCGGCACTCCCGCCCCCTCCCCCACCCGTTGCACCCACACTTGAAGCACTCCCCGCCCCTCCCCCACCCGCGGCACTCCCGCCCCTCCAGCACCCGCAGTACATGCCCCTCCCCCACCCACTGCACTCCCGCCCCCTCCCCCACCCATAGCACTCACACCTGCAGCACTGCCCTCCCCCACCCGCGGCACTCCCGCCCCCTCCCCCACCCACGGCACCCACAGCACCCACCACATCTGTCCTCCACCCACGGTACACGCCCCACCCCCACCCGCACCACTCCCGCCCCCTCCCCCACCCGTAGCACCCACAAACCCCGCCACCCCCCGCCCCTCCCCCACCCGTGGCACACCCACCTCTCTGCCCCACTACACCCCCACACCCTCCACCCCACCCACCCCTTCCCCACCCACGGCTCACCCACCCGTGGCACCCACAGTATCCACCACACTCCCACCCCCTCCCCCACCCATAGCACCCACACCCGCAGCACCCCCGCCCCTCCCCCACCCGCGGCACTCGCGCCCCCACCTGCAGCACCCCCCGCCCCTTCCCCACCCGCCGCACCCACCTCATCTATCCCCCACCCCGGCACACGCTCCTCCCACACCCGAGGCACTCCCACCCCTCCCCCACCCGTATAACCCACAACCCGCAAAACCCCCGCCCCTCCCCCACCCCATACCCATCTCTCCCCCCCACTACACCCCTGCACCCTCCACCCCACCCGCCCCTCCCCCACCCACGACACCCACCACATCTGCCCCCCAACTTGCACCACACGCCCCTCCCCCGCCCGCTGCACTCCCTCCCCCTCACATAGCACCCCCCTACCCCACCTGCACCACCCCCGCACCTCCCCCACACCACCCTCATACCCAACTCTCCCCCCTGCTACACCCCCGCACCCTACACCCCACCTGCCCCTTCCCAACCCGCGGTACCCACTACATCCACCACATTCTCACCCCACCCACGGCACACGCCCCTCCCCCACCCGTAGCACCCACCACCTGTCCCCCACCCGCGGCACCCCCATACCCACCTCTCCCCCTCCCGCTACACCCGCGCACCCTCCACCCCACCCGCCCCTCCCCAACCCGCGGCATCCATAGCATCCACCACATCCGCCCCCCAACCGCGGCACACGCCCCTCCCCCACCCGCAATACTCCCGCCCCCTCCCCCACCCGTAGCACCCACACCCGCAGCACCCCCTCCCCTGCCCGCAGCGCATCCAGACCCCCACCATACCCCCGCAGCCGCACCTCCCCCACCCCCATACCCACCTCTACCCCATACCCACCTCTCCCCCCTCCCCCGCACCCTCCACCCCACCCGCACCTCCCCCAGCATCCGGCCCCCACCCGCGGCACACGCCCCTCCCCCGTGCGCTGCACTCCTGCCCACCCCTAGCACCCCCCGCCCCTCCCCCACCCACAGCACCCCCGCACCTCCCCCACCCGCAGCACTCCCACCCCCTCCCCCACCCATAGCACCCACAACTCGCGCCACCCACGCCCCACCCCCATACCCACCACTCCCCCCTATACACCCCCGCACCCTCCACCCCACCTGCCCCACGCCACCCCACACCCTCCCACACGCGGCACCCACACCTGCAGCACCCCCCGCCCCTCCCCCACCCACGGCACTACTGCCCCTCCCCTACCCACGGCAGACACCCCTCCCCCGCCCGCGGCACCCCCCGCCCCCCTCCCCCACCTGTTGCACCCCCACCTGCGTCACCCCCACCCCTCCCCCACCCATGGCACAAACAGTATCCACCTCATCTGCCGCCCACCCACGGCATCCACCACATCCGCCTCGCGCCCCCTACCCCACCCGTAGCACCCACACCCGCAGCACCCCCCGTCCCTCCCCCATCCACGGCTCTCCCGCCCCCACCCGCAGCACCCCCCGCCCCTCCCCCTCGGCGGCACCCACCACATCCGGCCCCCACCCCCAGCACATGCCCCTTCCCCACCCACAGCACTCCCGCCCCCTCCCCCACCCGTATCACCCAAAACCCGCAAAATCCCCCCCTCCCCCTCCCGCGGCACCCCCGTACCTCCCCCACCCCCATACCTACTTCTCCCCCCCGCTACACCCCCGCACCCTCCCCCAACCCACCCCCATACCCACCTCTCCCCCCCTCATCCTTCACCCCACCCGCACCTCCCCCACCCGCGGCGCCCACAGCGTCTACCACATCCGCCACCCACCCGCGGAACACGTCCCTCTGCCACCCGTAGCACCCACACCCGCAGCACCCACCACCCCTCCCCCACCCATGGCACCCCCATACCCACCTCTCCACCCGCTACACCCCCGCACCCTCCACCCCACCCACCCCTCCCCCACCCGCGGCACCAACAGCATCCACCACATCTGCCCCCCACCCGCGGCACACGCCCTCCCACCAACAGCATCCACCACATCCCCCTCCCACCCGCTGCACTCCCGCCCCCTCCCCCACCCGTAGCACCCACACCCACAGCACCCCCGCCCCTTCCCCTGCCCGCAGCGCATCCGGACCCCCAACACCCCCCCGCAGTCGCCATTCCCCCAACCACATCATCTAGACACCTTCCCCCATTCATGGACCTACCACACCTCCAACACCCACAGCACCTCCGGACCCCATCCACGGCTCCCCTGCAGCCACCCCTCCTCCACCCGCAGCACTTCTAGAACCTCACCCCCCCTGCAACCTCACCCAACCTCACCCCCCCTGCAACCCCACCTCCCCAAACACCCCCCCACTACATCGCCCCTCCCCCATGCACACCACCTCCAGACCCCTCCTTCATCCACAGCCCTCCGCACCCACCCCTGCCCCACAAACAGCATCTACACTCTCCTTCCACACCCACACCTCCCTCACCCGCACCCCCTCCCCCATCCGCGCCACCTCCACACCTACCCCTCCCCCACCCACAGCACCTCTGCACCCTTTCCGCCATCCGTGCCACTGCACCCACCCCTTCACCACCCGCAACACCTCTGGACCCCCTCTTGCACCCACCCCTCCACCACACATAGCACCTTGGACACCATCCGCAGCCCCTACAAGTGATTCCCTGAATCGGGGTGATCAGCGGCACGGATAGGCAACTCCACCTCACTGAACCCACCCCCTTTCCAAACACCCCACACAGACACTGAACTTCTGTGAGTATAGTTGCCACCAGTGGACATTGGATTAATTTAAAAAAGTAATACTGTGGCCATTATGTGTCTAAGCAACACTGCTACCTGTGGCCATTGTGTATAAGTGGCGCTGCTACCTGTGGGCACTGTGTGTATACGCGGCTCTGCTACCAGTGGCCATTGTGTGTATAAATGACACTGCTACCTGTGGCCATTGTGTGTATAAGCGCCACTGCTACCTGTGGCCAGTGTGTGTATAAGTGGTGCTGCTACCTGTGGCCATTGTGTGTATAAGTGACACTGCTACCAGTGGCCATTGTGTGTATAAGCGGTGCTGCTAAAGTGGCCATTGTGTGTATAAGTGGTGCTGCTACCTGTGGCCATTGTATGTATAAGCGGCTCAGCTACCTGTGGCCGCTGTGTGTATAAGAGCTTCTGTTACCTATGGGAATTGTGTGTAGAAGTGGCACTGCTACCGGGGGCCATTGTGTGTATAAGCACCACTTCTACCTGTGGTCATTGTGTATATAAACTGCTTTGTTACCTGTGGACACGTTGTGTATAAACATCTCTGCTACCTGTGGGCACTGTGTGTATAAGCGGCTCTGCTACCTGTGGGCACTGTGTGTATAAGTGGCTCTGCTACCTGTGGGCACTGTGTGTATAAGCGGCTCTGCTACCTGTGGGCGCTGTGTGTATAAGCGGCTCTGCTACCATTGGGTATTGTGTGTATAAGCTGCCCTGCTACCTCTGGCCACTGTGTGGATACGTGGCTCTGATACCTGTGGCCACTGTGTGTATAAGCTGCGCTGCTACCTGTGGGTGCTGTGTGTATAAGCGGCTCTGCTACCTGTGGGTATTGTGTGTATAAGCGGCTCTGCTACCTGTGGGTATTGTGTGTGTAAGCGGCTCTGCTACCTGTGGGTATTGTGTGTATAAGCGGCTCTGCTACCTGTGGGTATTGTGTGTATAAGCGGCTCTGCTACCTGTGGGTATTGTGTGTGTAAGCGGCTCTGCTACCTGTGGGTATTGTGTGTATAAGCGGCTCTGCTACCTGTGGGTATTGTGTGTATAAGCTGCCCTGCTACCTCTGGCCACTGTGTGGATACGCGGCTCCATCACCTGTGGCCATTGTGTGTATAAGCGGCTCAGCTACCTGTATCCATTGTGTGTATACGCGGCTCTGATACCTCTGGCCACTGTGTGTATAAGCTACGCTACATACACTAGCAGTATATAATACACTATGTTATTCATTGTGCCTTGCAGCCACTCTTCACGCCCTCACAAAGGGCTACGCCCCATTGACAATTGCACGCCCTTCCCCCTTGCAATATTTACCCAATAGCATAAACTTTTTTGCAGGTAATACTCCATATAATAACAATTACAGCACAGCTGAAGCCCGTGCAGGGGTTAACGGGTCGTAGCCTCTTGCAACGCTATTTTCTGTCTAACACCTTCCCTCTCTTTATCCTCTCCCTACCACCCTGCCTCTCCCTATTCTTTACCCATCGCACAGCGTTTCTGTACATTCCCTATCTCCCCCCCCCTACGCCTCTCTATCTTTTCTCAACCGGACACCATTTCTGTATGCCCTCTATACTGCCCTGCATTTCTGGATCTGTTATCTACCGGCCTGCGTATGTTCAAAGGCGTGCAGGGGTTAATGGGGCATAGCCCCTAACGACGGTGTGAAGAGCGCCCGTAGGACACGATAAATCACCTAGTTATATATATTTGGGCTCATTTATGATGGGGTGGATATTACCCATCAAGTCATTTATCAAGAGGAGCATTCTATAGTATTAATACATCTAAGAGATGCCTATTCTCATGTTCTGGTATGCAGGGAATATCAAAAATATCTCAAATTCTGCATCCAAGGCAAAACATCGTCAGTCCACAGGTCTTCCCTTTGGATTGACAACATCCCCAAGAACATTTACAAAGCTCCTTTGTGTCACTTAGCGCTTAGAAGAACAAAAGGATTAGAGGTTTAACAGTATTTGAACAACTTACTATGTTGCTGGAAGTCAAAATAAACAATGAATGATGCTGTGTACAGAACTCTACAGATCCCTCAGTATTACAGAAGGATAATAAACTGGGAGAGAATTCAGTTAAATCCACTTCGACAAATACAGTTCATGGAGGTACAAGTGGATACTACAGTAAGTAGAAAGATTCAAGAACTGGCCACATTGGTACAGGCTTGTGACATTACATACTGGACTACGTTTGCTGGGAATAATATCCTCAAACATAGACATATCCTTTGAGCAAGATGGAGGACGAGAAAGTTACAATAGAACTTGCTGAAGTACAGCCAAGAAGGAACCTTCCTGAATTACCAGTGAAAGCTATGTCAAGCTACAAGAGACTTTGTCTTGATAAAAAGGTCCGGATCTAATTATAGAACTTCCTTGGCAGAACACCACTGCTTGGTATTTACAATCGATGCAAGTGCAACAGGTTTGGTAGTGCGTCTATTGCAATAAGGTTGTCAGGGTTTCTGGACTTGTCAGGAGAAGATGAGTACTTCAAACCAGCGAGAAATAAGGGTAATTTGGGACGCTAAAGCTGTCTACAAGTATTCTCGGACAACGCGGCGGTGGTACCGTGTTTAAATCTACAAGGTGGCACCAAGAGTCGAATGCTGTTAGAAGTGACAAGAATTTTTAGACTTGGCAGAGTGTCATCTCAGTTCTCTGTAAGCTCGGTATGTACCAAGAAAATACAACTTTGTTGCAGACTTTCTCAGCAGACACGAGGTGTTGCCAGGAGAATAGGAGGTGTACGCAAAGATATTTCAAGAGATTGTAATAAGGGCCCTCATTCCGAGTTGTTCGCTCGTTCTTTTTCATCGCATCGCAGTGAAAATCCGCTTAGTACGCATGCGCAAAGTTCGCACTGCGACTGCGCCAAGTAACTTTACTATGAAGAAAGTATTTTTACTCACGGCTTTTTCTTCGCTCCGGCGATCGTAATGTGATTGACAGGAAATGGGTGTTACTGGGCGGAAACACGGCGTTTTAGGGGCGTGTGGCTGAAAACGCTACAGTTTCCGGAAAAAACGCAGGAGTGGCTGGAGAAACGGTGGGAGTGGCTGGGCGAACGCTGGGTGTGTTTGTGACGTCAACCAGGAACGACAAGCACTGAAATGATCGCACAGGCAGAGTAAGTCTGGAGCTACTCTGAAACTGCTAAGTAGTTAGTAATCGCAATATTGCGAATACATCGGTCGCAATTTTAAGAAGCTAAGATTCACTCCCAGTAGGCGGCGGCTTAGCGTGTGTAACTCTGCTAAATTCGCCTTGCGACCGATCAACTCGGAATGAGGGCCAAGGTTTGGATGGTCGCAGGTGTATCTAATGGACACTCATCCCAAAAAAAAAAAAAAAAAACCCCTCTTCTTTTCTAGGTACCACCTGCTGTGAACAGGCGGATTAGACATGTTCTCCCTGGGTGGTCTTCATTATGCCGACTGACGGGATCCTGGCGCACAGTATACCGGCGCCGGAATCCCGACAGCCGGCAAACCAACACTTATTCTCCCTCGTGGGGGTCCACGACCCCCCTGGAGGGAGAATAAAATAACGTGGCGTGCGTAGCGTGCCACCGTGCCCGTAGCGTGGCCAGCGCAGCGAGCCAGCAAGGGGCTCATTTGCGCTCGCCACACTGTCGGTAATCCGGCGGTCGGGCTCCCAGCGCCGGTATGCTGGTCGCCGGGAGCCCGGCATACCATACTGAACCCTTCTCCCTAACAGGGAATTTCACACTGGAATATATGTTCCCTCCTTTATTTCTACTATTTCTTGTGTCATTAAAAAATAAATAAAAAAAAACCCTGAAAAGAGCAAATAGAAGTGATAATTCTTCCTTACCAGCCAAGGAGAGTGTGGCTCCCAACAGTGGTGAGCAGGCTCGGACTGGCCCACAGGGGTACAGGGGAAACCACCGGTAGGCCCCACTGCCTGGGGGCCCCTCCTCCTCTAGGGATCAGGTTCTAGACTGTGCACTTGAATTATATTTTATACATATGTTACCTTATACTGCACAGGATTATGATGTATTCTCTACAGTACATTTCTGTCATTAATCTGGCACATTATCATGCATGCACTAGCATTAATTACTATATAAATTATCAAGGAGTCCAGTCCATGTACTCTATAATGGTTAGCCAAACCTCTGTGGTGGCTGGACACACCCCCTTTGGAGGCTGGCCACACCTCTAATCATGGGCCCCTACCACTGTATACCCCCGGCGGGCCCTTCATGCTCCAGTCCGACACTGGTGGTGAATATGGCAGCAGAGAGTCCATGGATGCTGCCACTCACACCAGGTCTATTATACCCGGGTCCAATATTCTATCGAAACTTGAAAAATGTTCATTTGATGATATGGATATTGAATGTGAATTATTAAGAAAAAGAATTCTGAACAATTTATTCAGTTTCAAGCAAGAAAGAAGTTATCCTCTAATTTATTATAGGATCTGGAATACCTTTATCTCATGGGCCGAATCTGAATTTGATGTCAGGAGAGTTGAAACACCCCAAATATTGCAGTTTCTATATGATGGGTTGAGAAGGGTCTGACTGTATCAACCATTAAGGTACAGATGGCAGCGTTCAGATGTTGCTGGATAGGAAACTGTCTGAAGACAATTCTGTCAAAGGTTTCTGTCAAGCTGTGAATGGAATATGGCCTCAAGTTAAATTAGTCCTAGCCCTATCGGATCTGAATCTGATACTGAACTTCAGTCAGAAGGGTCAGTGAATTACGAGTGTTATGGGCCTTTCTGCCCATATTTTAATATTTGCCAGATAAAGATGTGCAAAGAACAAATACAGATTATTTACCAAAGATGGTGTCAGCGTTTCATTAAACCAGGAATTTTGGGTTTTTTTTGTCCTCGTCTTTCCCACAACCTAAAAGTGAGAAGGAAGAAAGGTTGCATATGCTGAACTTATGACAAGCACTTTTTGTCTATTTGGATAGGAATGAAAAACTTTTGGAAAACACAGTATTTGTTTTACATGTAGGCATAAAAAAAGGTGGAGCAACCATGAAGCAACCTTTTTCCAGGTGGATCAGGGAGCTAATTATTCTTGTGTATGAAGAAAGTAGTCATAAAATTTCATAAAATCTGAAGGAACACTCAATCAGTGTTTTTGCAATTTCCTGGGTTAAGGACGCTTTGGTATCAATGAAAGACATGTACGCTAGCCAACTGGCCATCTGTTCAGACTTTCTCTAGTCACTATGCTCTGGATTTGGCTGGCGCCCACTTTGACAGTGATGTCCTTGAAGGGGCATTGCGATGAATGAATAAAATGGGGCAATTAAGCATGAATTTCTGTTTGCTGGACTATATGTTACCCTCCCTATATTATGCTTTGGCATATCCCAGAGTAATGGCTGCCATGAAGTAGTGCAGAAGAAAATAGCAAATTATATTTACCGATAATTTCATTTCTTCAAGATACTTCATGACAGCTTATAATATACCCTCCCTTTTTTAGTTGAGATTGTGTGGCCTCCTGCTTACTTAAGCGAGACCAGATAACCGGAACCGGATGTGAGGAGACACTCAAAAGACACTCAAAAGATTGAGGAGGAAGAGGAGGAGTAGCTCTATATACCCTAAGTGGGCGGTCCCTGAAGTGTGAAAAAACTTCCTGTCTAGAACTAGGTGAATGGGATTCAATCCCAGAGTAACGGCTGCCATGAAATATCTTGAAGAAATGAAATTATCGGTAAATATAATTTGCTATTGTTATGTGAAAATTTTAATTTCTAATTATAATGCCCCTGAAATTATAATTTGCTGGAAAATGGAAACAGCTCTTAAAATCTTCTAATTTTTTCTCTTCTTTTATAAATACATTATTATTTATATAATTAATTGCTGTTTATTTTATGTTGACTTGATCACAGTTATTAATATCGTGACTGTGAACAACATTCGTGACTGTGAGCTTTGCTGAAGTTCCGTAAAAAAAGACTCCTGGCTCCCCTGTCCTGTCCCTTTAGCACATGATGCCCCACAGATGGGATGGGACTGCTGGCCCTGGTGGAAGTGCATAATTGCTAGGAGCACCCTGAGGATGCTCTGAGAGGCCGCACAGACGGCATTGGGAGTGCCAGGAGTGTCCAAAGGATGTTCCAGGGGGCACTGCGGCAGCAATACTGGCTATAGGGTGACGTTCCATTCACAAGCAAGGGCCATGGGGCAGTGCCGATGCCACCCACAAAGCCTGTGTGGCAGCAGAGCTAGCCCAGCCCTAGTTACGGCCCTGACTACACCCAATCAGGAGTGGCCATCCTGCCAAAAAGGGGCAGACTAGATGGGCCAAGTGGTTCTTATCTGCCGTCAAATTCTATGCTTCTGTGTTTCAATGCTTATGTTGTAGATTAAAAATTAGAGATGAGCGGGTTCGGTTTCTCGGAAACCGAACCCCCCCGAACTTCAGCCTTTTTACACGGATCCGAGGCAGACTCGGATCTTCCCGCCTTGCTCGGCTAACCCGAGCGCGCCCGAACGTCATCATCCCGCTGTCGGATTCTCGCGAGGCTCGTATTCTATCGCGAGACTCGGATTCTATATAAGGAGCCGCGCGTCGCCGCCATTTTCACACGTGCATTGAGATTGATAGGGAGAGGACGTGGCTGGCGTCCTCTCCGTTTAGAGTAGACTAGAGAGTAGTAGAGAGTAGAGACACTTGATTTACTAATTTTGGGGAGCATATTAGGACGGAGTACTACTTGCTGATAGTGTGACCAGTGACCACCAGTTTAATTAATCCGTTCTCTGCCTGAAAAAAAACGATACACAGTGTGACACAGTCACATACCATATCTGTGCTCAGCCTCAGTGTGCCCTCAGTGTGCTGCATCATCTATGTAATACTGTATATCTGACTGTGCTGAGTGCTCACTGCTCACACAGCTTAATTGTGGGGGAGACTGGGGAGCAGTTATAGCAGGAGTACATATTTTAACAGTGCACACTTTTGCTGTTAGAGTGCCACTGCCAGTGCCAGTGTGACTGACCAGTGACCACTGACCACCAGTATATTGTGATTGTCTGCCTGAAAAAGTTAAACACTCGTCGTGTGGTGTTTTTATTCTATAAACGCATTCTGCTGACAGTGTCCAGCAGGTCCGTCATTATATAATATATACCTGTCCGGCTGCAGTAGTGATATATATATATTTTTTATATCATTATCATCCAGTCTATATTAGCAGCAGACACAGTACGGTAGTCCATGGCTGTAGCTACCTCTGTGTCGGCAGTCGCTAGTCCATCCATAATTGTATACCACCTACCTGTGGTGTTTTTTTTTTTCTATCTTCTTGATACTAGTAGCTTACTTTAGGAGTCTGCAGTGCTGAGCTGACAGTGTCCAGCAGGTCCGTCATTATATAATATATACCTGTCCGGCTGCAGTAGTGATATATATATATATTTTATATCATTATCATCCAGTCTATATTAGCAGCAGACGCAGTACGGTAGTCCACGGCTGTAGCTACCTCTGTGTCGGCAGTCGCTAGTCCATCCATAATTGTATACCACCTACCTGTGGTGTTTTTTTTTTTTTCTATCTTCTTGATACTACTAGTAGCTTACTTTAGGAGTCTGCAGTGCTGAGCTGACAGTGTCCAGCAGGTCCGTCATTATATAATATATACCTGTCCGGCTGCAGTAGTGATATATATATATTTTTTATATCATTATCATCCAGTCTATATTAGCAGCAGACGCAGTACGGTAGTCCACGGCTGTAGCTACCTCTGTGTCGGCAGTCGCTAGTCCATCCATAATTGTATACCACCTACCTGTGGTGTTTTTTTTTTTTTCTATCTTCTTGATACTACTAGTAGCTTACTTTAGGAGTCTGCAGTGCTGAGCTGACAGTGTCCAGCAGGTCCGTCATTATATAATATATACCTGTCCGGCTTCAGTAGTGATATATATATATATATATTTTTTTTTATATCATTATCATCCAGTCTATATTAGCAGCAGACGCAGTACGGTAGTCCACGGCTGTAGCTACCTCTGTGTCGGCAGTCGCTCGTCAATCCATAAGTATACTAGTATCCATCCATCTCCATTGTTTACCTGAGGTGCCTTTTAGTTGTGCCTATTAAAATATGGAGAACAAAAATGTTGAGGTTCCAAAAATAGGGAAAGATCAAGATCGACTTCCACCTCGTGCTGAAGCTGCTGCCACTAGTCATGGCCGAGACGATGAAATGCCAGCAACGTCGTCTGCCAAGGCCGATGCCCAATGTCATAGTACAGAGCATGTAAAATCCAAAACACCAAATATCAGTAAAAAAAGGACTCAAAAATCTAAAATAAAATTGTCGGAGGAGAAGCGTAAACTTGCCAATATGCCATTTACCACACGGAGTGGCAAGGAACGGTTGAGGCCCTGGCCTATGTTCATGGCTAGTGGTTCAGCTTCACATGAGGATGGAAGCACTCAGCCTCTCGCTAGAAAAATGAAAAGACTCAAGCTGGCAAAAGCACAGCAAAGAACTGTGCGTTCTTCGAAATCACAAATCCACAAGGAGAGTCCAATTGTGTCGTTTGCGATGCCTGACCTTCCCAACACTGGACGTGAAGAGCATGCGCCTTCCACCATTTGCACGCCCCCTGCAAGTGCTGGAAGGAGCACCCGCAGTCCAGTTCCTGATAGTCAGATTGAAGATGTCAGTGTTGAAGTACACCAGGATGAGGAGGATATGGGTGTTGCTGGCGCTGGGGAGTAAATTGACCAGGAGGATTCTAATGGTGAGGTGGTTTGTTTAAGTCAGGCACCCGGGGAGACACCTGTTGTCCGTGGGAGGAATAGGGCCATTGACATGCCTGGTGAAAATACCAAAAAAATCAGCTCTTCGGTGTGGAAGTATTTCAACAGAAATGCGGACAACATTTGTCAAGCCGTGTGTTGCATTTGTCAAGCTGTAATAAGTAGGGGTAAGGACGTTAACCACCTCGGAACATCCTCCCTTATACGTCACCTGCAGCGCATTCATCATAAGTCAGTGACAAGTTCAAAAACTTTGGGCGACAGCAGAAGCAGTCCACTGACCAGTAAATCCCTTCCTCTTGTAACCAAGCTCACGCAAACCACCCCACCAACTCCCTCAGTGTCAATTTCCTCCTTCCCCAGGAATGCCAATAGTCCTGCAGGCCATGTCACTGGCAATTATGACGAGTCCTCTCCTGCCTGGGATTCCTCCGATGCATCCTTGCGTGTAACGCCTACTGCTGCTGGCGCTGCTGTTGTTGCTGCTGGGAGTCGATGGTCATCCCAGAGGGGAAGTCGTACTCGTAAGACCACTTTTACTACTTCCACCAAGCAATTGACTGTCCAACAGTCCTTTGCGAGGAAGATGAAATATCACAGCAGTCATCCTGCTGCAAAGCGGATAACTGAGGCCTTGGCATCCTGGGCGGTGAGAAACGTGGTTCCGGTATCCATCATTACTGCAGAGGCAACTAGAGACTTGTTGGAGGTACTGTGTCCCCGGTACCAAATACCATCTAGGTTCCATTTCTCTAGGCAGGCGATACCGAAAATGTACACAGACCTCAGAAAAAGACTCACCAGTGTCCTAAAAAATGCAGTTGTACCCAATGTCCACTTAACCACGGACATGTGGACAAGTGGAGCAGGGAAGGCTCAGGACTATATGACTGTGACAGCCCACTGGGTAGATGTATGGACTCCCGCCGCAAGAACAGCAGCAGCGGCACCAGTAGCAGCATCTCGCAAACGCCAACTCTTTCCTAGGCAGGCTACGCTTTGTATCACCGCTTTCCAGAATACGCACACAGCTAAAAACCTCTTACGGCAACTGAGGAAGATCATCGCAGAATGGCTTACCCCAATTGGACTCTCCTGTGGATTTGTGGCATCGGACAACGCCAGCAATATTGTGTGCGCATTAAATCTGGGCAAATTCCAGCACGTCCCATGTTTTGCACATACCTTGAATTTGGTGGTGCAGAATTATTTAAAAAACTAGAGGGGCATGCAAGAGATGCTGTCGGTGGCCAGAAGAATTGCTGGACACTTTCGGCGTACAGGCACCACGTACAGAAGACTGGAGCACCACCAAAAACGCCTGAACCTGCCCTGCCATCATCTGAAGCAAGAAGTGGTAACGAGGTGGAATTCAACCCTCTATATGCTTCAGAGGTTGGAGGAGCAGCAAAAGGCCATTCAAGCCTATACAACTGAGCACGATATAGGAGGTGGAATGCACCTGTCTCAAGCGCAGTGGAGAATGATTTCAACGTTGTGCAAGGTTCTGCAACCTTTTGAACTTGCCACACGTGAAGTCAGTTCAGACACTGCCAGCCTGAGTCAGGTCATTCCCCTCATCAGGCTTTTGCAGAAGAAGCTGGAGACATTGAAGGAGGAGCTAACACAGAGCGATTCCAGTAGGCATGTGGGACTTGTGGATGGAGCCCTTAATTTGCTTAACAAGGATTCACGGGTGGTCAATCTGTTGAAATCAGAGCACTACATTTTGGCCACCGTGCTCGATCCTAGATTTAAAACCTACCTTGGATCTCTCTTTCCGGCAGACACAAGTCTGCTGGGGTTCAAAGAACTGCTGGTGACAAAATTGTCAAGTCAAGCGGAACGCGACCTGTCAACATCTCCTCCTTCACATTCTCCCGCAACTGGGGGTGCGAGGAAAAGGCTCAGAATTCCGAGCCCACCCGCTGGCGGTGATGCAGGGCAGTCTGGAGCGACTGCTGATGCTGACATCTGGTCCGGACTGAAGGACCTGACAACGATTACGGACATGTCGTCTACTGTCACTGCATATGATTCTCTCCCCATTGAAAGAATGGTGGAGGATTATATGAGTGACCGCATCCAAGTAGGCACGTCAGACAGTCCGTACTTATACTGGCAGGAAAAAGAGGCAATTTGGAGGCCCTTGCACAAACTGGCTTTATTCTACCTAAGTTGCCCTCCCACAAGTGTGTACTCCGAAAGAGTGTTTAGTGCCGCCGCTCACCTTGTCAGCAATCGGCGTACGAGGTTACATCCAGAAAATGTGGAGAAGATGATGTTCATTAAAATGAATTATAATCAATTCCTCCATGGAGACATTGACCAGCAGCAATTGCCTCCACAAAGTACACAGGGAGCTGAGATGGTGGATTCCAGTGGGGACGAATTGATAATCTGTGAGGAGGGGGATGTACATGGTGATATATCGGAGGATGATGATGAGGTGGACATCTTGCCTCTGTAGAGCCAGTTTGTGCAAGGAGAGATTAATTGCTTCTTTTTTGGAGGGGGTCCAAACCAACCCGTCATTTCAGTCACAGTCGTGTGGCAGACCCTGTCACTGAAATGATGGGTTGGTTAAAGTGTGCATGTCCTGTTTATACAACATAAGGGTGGGTGGGAGGGCCCAAGGACAATTCCATCTTGCACCTCTTTTTTCTTTCATTTTTCTTTGCGTCATGTGCTGTTTGCGGGGTGTTTTTTGGAAGGGCCATCCTGCGTGACACTGCAGTGCCACTCCTAGATGGGCCAGGTGTTTGTGTCGGCCACTAGGGTCGCTTAGCTTACTCACACAGCTACCTCATTGCGCCTCTTTTTTTCTTTGCGTCATGTGCTGTTTGGGGAGTGTTTTTTGGAAGGGCCATCCTGCGTGACACTGCAGTGCCACTCCTAGATGGGCCAGGTGTTTGTGTCGGCCACTAGGGTCGCTTAGCTTACTCAGACAGCTACCTCATTGCGCCTCTTTTTTTCTTTGCGTCATGTGCTGTTTGGGGAGTGTTTTATGGAAGGGCCATCCTGCGTGACACTGCAGTGACACTCCTAGATGGGCCAGGTGTTTGTGTCGGCCACTAGGGTCGCTTAGCTTACTCACACAGCTACCTCATTGCGCCTCTTTTTTTCTTTGCGTCATGTGCTGTTTGGGGAGTGTTTTTTGGAAGGGCCATCCTGCGTGACACTGCAGTGCCACTCCTAGATGGGCCAGGTGTTTGTGTCGGCCTTTTGGGTCGCTTAGCTTAGCCATCCAGCGACCTCGGTGCAAATTTTAGGACTAAAAATAATATTGTGAGGTGTGAGGTGTTCAGAATAGACTGAAAATGACTGGAAATTATGGTTATTGAGGTTAATAATACTTTGGGATCAAAATGACCCCCAAATTCTATGATTTAAGCTGTTTTTTAGGGTTTTTTGAAAAAAACACCCGAATCCAAAACACACCCGAATCCGACAAAAAAAATTCGGTGAGGTTTTGCCAAAACGCGTTCGAACCCAAAACACGGCCGCGGAACCGAACCCAAAACCAAAACACAAAACCCGAAAAATTTCCGGTGCTCATCACTATTAAAAATGACAATATATTCAAGAGGTGAACTTGCTCATGGCAACCAATCAGTGTTGAGGTAACATTTATAAAATGATATGTAGCAGCTGATTGGCTGCCATGGGTAACTTCTCCACTGGCTCACTTCTCCACACTTTTTTGCTGCTTCATGAGCAGACCCCAGTGTGTTTGAAAAACAACAGTTAGGAGCTGATTGGCTGGTACTTTATCTCTCTCCGAGGCTTAGTAAATAGACCCCGGAGCATCAGAAGACTCGTAAGACTAGACTCCCTGGCAGCCAATCAGAACACCTGGATGGTTGCCGTGGAAGCAGCACATAATTTGCGCTGTATGTTGGAACTGAATCACCAACGGAAACAACGTTCATTCTATGTAATTAATCCAACGTTTCTTCATCACTGGCGTGTTCCCTGTCAGCGTGTGACTCCGCTGCTGGTTCTCCCCTGTACACTGTAAATGAGGGGGCTCAATCACTGCCGCCTGCGCCACGATGAGGCGCGCATATAAGCCGAATGTCATACCTCTCGCCATGTGTCTGACAGCCTAAAGCGTGTACAGCCTGTGTGATTTATATACCTTCCTGTCCTGTATCCATTATGCAGCCTGCAGTGTGCTGATTACTTTCCTGCTCATATCCGTTTACAGGGAAACTAGTAACCAAAGGGAGTGTTGTCCAGCATGTGAGGAGAATGTGCTGCTCAGTGTGACTCTGGGCCGACCTGTTGTCAGTGACCTGTACTTTTACGCTGTGGCCTGGCCAGCACCTGCATGTCATCTAACACCTGTGTCTGCCCAAATCCACCGGTCCGTCCTCGCTTTCCTGGTACCTTGCAATGGTGATCACAGGCAGACAAACAGTGGTAGTTGCTCAATCATTCCTGGAGATAATTATATATCAGGTGCTAGAGTGGTAACCACAGGACAGCGACTCCAGCGTGAGGTCCCGGGGACAGCCTAGCAGCGGTGGACATATGACCGTCCATGAGAACATGGGTTGTTATAGGTGCAGCGCTCATCCAGTTCCTAATCTTATCTAGTAACTTACCTTGGGGCAGATGTATTAACCTGGAGATGCCATAAGGAAGTGATAAACCAGTGATATGTGCAAGGTGATAAAGGCACCAGCCAATCAGCTCCAATATGTAAATTAACAGTTAGGATCTGATTGGTTGGTGCCTTTATCACCTTGCACATATCACTGGTTTATCACTTCCTTTTGCCTTCTCCAGGTTAATACATCTGCCCCCTTGTGTGGTGGTTTGTGACTCTCTGACATGGCCACCGCACAAGGTAAGTGTGTGTGCTAGGCTGACCCCAGGACCTCACACCGGAGTAGCTGGACACAAGCACAGACACATGGACAACATATAAACTCTACACAGACACTACCTTGGTGGGAATAGAACCCAAGACTTCTGTGCTGTAAGTCAGCAATGCTAACCACTACACCAAGCATGTCGCACTGCTGTTTTATTCCCACTCATTTGCCATCAACTGAAACAATGAACTTATACCATTTATATAGGTTTATTTTTGGAATAATAACAAATTGATCCTGATTCAGGTCCCGTTGCTGTTGCAGTGCATGCCACAAAGTACCGAACATCGCAAGTGTAGTAAGGGTCTGTGACTTCGGACTGTGACCCTGTATAATAGTTGGGGTGACCCCATTTTTATGGGGCACCCAGGGCCAGCAACAGAACTCTTGAGGCCTGGTATATGGATACCTCTGGGCCCCCCCACCTCAACCCGTGCCTTTACCCCCCTATATCCCTGCCGCTGTCACCACAATTCCCTTCAGGGGAGCAGGAGAGAGAGAGAGAGAGAGAGAGAGAGAGAGAGAGGTGTCAGGATGAGCGAGATATGAGAAAGAAAGGGAGACATAGACGGGTGGGTCAGGGAGAGAGGAGGGTTTCATGGAAAAAGGTGAAATGAGAAGAAGAGGGTGGAGAGTGAGAGAGAGGGGGTCAGAGAGAGAGAGAGAGAGAGACAGGAGCAAGAGAGAGAGCGGGTGTCATGGAGAAAGAGAAAGGGATGAGAGAGTGGGCACAGGGAGAGTGAAAGAGGGCGTAAGAGAGGGGAGGAGCAGTTGGGAGAGTATCAGGGAGAGAGAGAGAGAGGGGATCAAGAGAGTGTCAGGGAAAGAAAGAGAGAGAGACAGGGTCAGGGAGAGAGACAGTGTCAGGGATAGAAAGAGAGAGGGAGAGAGACAGTGTCAGGTAGAAAGAATGTGTCAGAGAGGGACAGAGTGTCAGGGAGCAAGAGACTAGGTCAGGGAGACAGAGAGAGAGACTGTGTCAGGGAGGGGCGAGAGTGTCAGGGAGAGAGAGGAAGAGACAATGTCAAAGAGAGGGATAGAGTGTCAGGGAGCAAGAGACTAGGTCAGGGAGACAGAGAGAGAGACTGTGTCAGGGAGGTGGCGAGAGTGTCAGGGAGAGAGAGGAAGAGACAATGTCAAAGAGAGGGATAGAGTGTCAGGGAGAAAGACGGTATCAGAGAGAGAGACAGTGTCAGGGAGAGAGAGACTGTCGGGGAGAGAAAGATACTGTCAGAGAGAGATTGGAGCAAGAGGAGATAGAGTTAGGGAGAGAGAGAGGGGGTGGGAGAGACAATACCTGATTACACAGTTATACAGCACAGGTCTCATGGAGCCAGGCTCTGCTGCTGGCAACCGGCACCTGGTAACGGGGGAGGAAAGGGGGGGGGGGGGGGGTATTGGGGTGGCAATAATATAGGATACTAGGAGCTGCAGAACAGTTTCCAGACTTTGGGGCACCTAAGGACCTTGAGGCCCAGGGCAGGGTTACCCTTTTTACCCCTCTGTCTCAACTGAGAGTCTGTGAGTAATCACAGCTGCACATGGTCTGCGTACAGCCCAAATCTCTGCACAGAAGGAGAATGAAATGACAGGCATAGGAATGGAGAGAGTTAAACCTCCTGTGATGGGTGTGGACATAAGGGTTATGAAAAGTACAGCCAATGGTAGATAGGGGAGGGATCAGCATATATAGGGTGGTATAGGTCATCTAGGGGTCTCTATCTGCTAGTTTGTCTTCTGGTGAGTTATATAAAATTTGTGTGCTTCATTAGTACAACGTCAGGTGAGGTTGAGCATTCGCCTTCGGGCTCCAGCGCACGCTCTAGTTCTATCAGTTCCTCCTCTTCTTCATCCCTATCGTCGCAAGCGTCCGACGTAGTAGCACGACTAGAGCGAAAAAGCGGGCGACGAAGTACGCTAAAAAAGCGACAGGGCAGCAGGAGAGGCGGTAGAGCCGCAAGCAGCTTAGTGAGAATGCTCGCAGGGCCAAGAAGCGCCGTAATTTGCCCGGAGAGGTCCACTGTGATTATACGGCAGTGTTGAGGGGGTTGCGGGATAGCTGCCGTAGGAAGATTTGTAGAGGCGATTACGTGGATATGTTCGTGCTGACTAAGGACGCGAAGAAGGAGTATAAGGCAGCGACAGCTAAGAAAGGCATAGGAGCTGAGGCTTTCCGTACATTTGACAACTGGCTAGCTGGTTTCTGCGTCTTTGCGGCATGTTATCTGGAGGATAGGCCAGATGAACACATGAACGTCATACGGTACCTGCACTTGATAGTACTTGCAGCGCGCATCGACAGGAATAGAATGGCGAATGTATGACGAGAAGTTCCGAGAAAAGCAGGACTGCTTGCAGATAATTGATTTTGGTTGTAAGGACGTGGAGGTCTGGCTCCAGGTCACCCAGGCTTCTCAAACTGCAAAGGAGCCCCGGAATGCGGGGGCGGATGGGCAACGCGCTGCGTCATCCGCCCAGGGGGGTAGCGCGGAGGGAGGACCGGGTAGAAAGGGGTATCCGTTCACATGGTCGACCATGTTATGGTCGACAGTCATTAGGTCGACCACTATTGGTCGACATTGACATGGTCGACATGGACACATGGTCGACATGTGAACTGGTCGACACATGAAAGGTCGACACATGAAAAGGTCGACATGAGTTTTTTAACTTTTTTTTCTTTTGGGGAACTTTTCCATACTTTCCGATCCACATGGACTACGATTGGAACGGTAATCTGTGCCGAGCGAAGCGGGTAGCGGAGCGAAGGCACCATGCCCGAAGCATGGCGAGCAAAGTGAGCCCTGCGAGGGGACGCGGTGCACTAATTGGGGTTCCCAGTCACTTTAAGCAAAAAACGACACCAAAAAAAGTTAAAAAACTCATGTCGACATTTTCATGTGTTGACCATGTGTCCATGTCGACCATGTCAATGTCGACCAATAGTGATCGACCTAATGACTGTCGACCATAACATGGTCGACCATTCATACCGGAACCGTAGAAAGGGTAGATCGGCTAACCGCGGGGGCGGACAGGCCACCGCAAGGGGGAAGTGCTTCGCATTTAATAATGCGACCTGTTCCTTCGGCAAGCAGTGTCGGTTTCGACATTCATGCTTGCAATGTGGCGGCTTCCACCCGGCCTCCAACTGTTTTAAAGGCAATCGGCAAGGCCAAAGGGGAAAGCAAGGCTATGCAAAACCCTCCGGGATCGCTCAACAGGGCCCCAACGCCAATTAATTTGGATGCCATGTCCAAGTGGTTGGGATGGTATCCAAATAGGCCGGACGCACATTTTTTGTTTCAAGGTTTCAAGTTTGGTTTCCGCCTGCCATTTGCGGGTGAAGTATCGGTCAGGGCTTTCAGAAATCTTCAATCCGCTCGCACCTTGCCGTTTTGCGCGAGAAAGTTGATAAAGAGGTGCGACTGGGTAGGATGGAGGGCCCGTTTAGCTTGCCCCCATTGGATGACCTGGTCATTTTCCCAGTTGGGGTAGTCCCCAAGAAGACTCCAGGTGCTTTTAGGCTCATTCAGCATCTTTCTTACCCGTCAGGGTCGTCGGTCAACGACGCAATACCGCCAGAACAATGTTCGGTGGTGTACCAGTCGTTTGACGAGGCTCTGGAGATGGTTCGTAATTACGGCCCGGGAGCTCTGATGGCTAAGATCGATGTTGACTCGGCATTTTGGTTGCTCCCGTTGCATCCGGACTCATTCTGTTTTATGGGTTTTCGGATCGGAGCGGAATATTTCATTGACAAATGTTTGCCGATGGGGTGTTCCGTTTTCTGCTCGTTCTTTGAAAGGTTTAGCACATTTTTACATTGGTGCGTGGAGTCTTCTACGGGAGGTCATGGGGTTGCACATTACCTCAATGATTTCCTGTGTGTGGGACCGGCGAATTAGCCGCGCTGCAGCGACTTGTTGTTCAGCATCCGGGCCTTGTTTTATCACTTTGGCGTTCCTGTGGCCGAGGATAAAACGGAGGGGCCGGTCTCATGTTTGTCGTTCTTGGGGATTGAAATCGACACGGTGGCAGCCTCATGTCGCCTTCCTCAGGCCAAGGTTGCGAAGCTTCGCGAGGTTATTGGGCAGTTCGTGACGTCGCGCAAAGTCACGCTGCGGCAGGCGCAGTCATTGCTGGGTCTCTTGAACTTTGCTTGCCGGGTGATCCCGATGGGCAGGGTTTTTTTGCCGAAAGCTGGAGAGGGCAACGGCGGGGTATGCCAGGCCGCATCATTTAATTCGCTTGTCCTCCGAAATTAGGAGGGATTTGGCCGTCTGGGCCTCGTTCCTGGAGGACTTCAATGGGGTGCGTATCTGGTTGGCCCCGACGATTGACAATGCTAGGTTACAGCTGTTTACCGACGCGGCGGGTTCCTCTGGGTTCGGTTGCTACCTAGAGGGATCTTGGTGCGTGGCCTCTTGGCCTGAGGAATGGTGTCGCGAAGGTTTCACTAAGGACCTATTGCTGCTGGAGCTTTTTCCCGTTATGGTGGCCCTGGAGGTTTGGGGTGAACGTCTGGCTTATCGCAGCATTTTGTTCAGATGCGACAATCTGGGCGTGGTGCATGCGATCAATAACCAGAGGGCGAAATCGCTGGTGGTTTTGAGGGTGCTTGCGCAATTGTTGCTGACATGCTTGCGTAGGAATGTATGGTTCCACGCACAGCATGTTCCAGGAATTGAGAACGGAATTGCCTACGCGTTGTCCCGCGGGCAGTGGGAGAGATTTCGGCTGTTGGCACCGGAGGCCGAGGAGCGGGGGTTTCAATGTCCCGGTTATGTCTGGCAGGTGATCGGACCGGACTGGAGGGCCTAGCGATGCGGTCAGTGGCTCCGAACACGCTCAAGGCTTACGGTCAAGCTTGGAGCGAGTGGGAAGAGTTTGTCCGAGGACGTAGTCAAGAAGGTAAGAGCGGGCATCGGATGATGCTTTCTTTTATTTGGCAGCTTTTTGTCACGGGTAGGTCCAGAGCAGTGGTGTCCTGGTAATTAGCAGGGATTTCATTTTTTAACAAAATCAAGGGTGTTCCTGATGTGACAAAGAGCGTGCTTCTTGTGAAGGCGATGAAAGGGTGGGCGCGCGTGGCGCCAGCGCCGCCAGATAGGAGGCGCCCTATCGATGCGGCTTTGTTACCAGCTGTCATCGGTGCTGTAGTCAGTGTCGCATCGTCACTTTTTGAGTCGCTGTTGTTCCAGTTGGCGTTCTCCATGGCTTATCACGGAGCCTTTCGGGTTTCGGAGCTGGTAGCGCCATCTAAATGGGCAGATTCGCGCATGCTCCTAGATGACGTGGTGGTGGGTGAGAGGTCTTTGCTATGCAGACTGCGTCGCTCTAAGACGGACCAAGTAGGTAGAGGACGATGGGTCATCTGAGGGAAGCATTTGCCCAGTGAGATTGGCATTGAAATATGCAGCAGTTCGGCCCGGTTTGAGGGGGTCATGGCTGCTGCACTATGACGGTTTACCATTGACGAAATATCAATTTTGTTGGATGCTAAGTCGCTGTCTGGCGGGCTTGGGCCTTTCACCGCTGCTTTCGGTACGCATTCTTTCCGAATCGGGGCGGCAACGTCGGCTGCGTCGGCGGGTTTTTCCGTTGCGGAGATTCAGGCGGTGGGGCGATGGAAGTCTTCCAGTTACAAACGTTATATTCGCCCGGTTTCATGAGTTTTCAGTTTTAATAACCGTTAATTAAGTTAATGTTGGAAGGTTACGTACGTCATTGTGCTGTTTGTGTCTGTTTGTCTCCCATTTTCATCCTACTCAGGGATTAGCTACTCGCCACTGCTGGCAGCGGGGATCTCGGGGGTCTTTTGCGATTTTTTGCCTGACTTGACGGACTGAATTTCAATTTACACAATTCGGCTGATCAGTTACAATACGAAGTCCCTCAGCAGGTTTTTTATGCTTTCACCTCCAGCTGAGTTTTACATGTTTTTTCCCATTTAATCCCCCCCCGCCCCTTTTGTTTATTTTGCCTTATTTTAATTCGATCTTTCCCGTTGTGTTTCTATGTTATGCTTCGATTGGCTGGAAGCTTGTTTAGAACGGCTAGGCCGTGACTCATCAAGAAACGAAAATAAGATTTTACTCACCGGTAAATCTATTTCTCGTAGTCCGTAGTGGATGCTGGGACACCGTAAGGACCATGGGATTAGCGGCTTCGCAGGAGACTGGGCACAACTAAAGAAAGCTTTAGGACTACCTGGTGTACACTGGCTCCTCCCACTAAGACCCCCCTCCAGATCTCAGTTAGGATACTGTGCCCGGAAGAGCTGACACAATAAGGAAGGATTTTGATCCCGGGTAAGACTCATACCAGCCACACCAATCACACCGTATAACTCGTGATACTATACCAGTTAACAGTATGAAATATAACTGAGCCTCTCAACAGATGGCTCAACAATAACCCTTTAGTTAGGCAATAACTATAAACAAGTATTGCAGACAATCCGCACTTGGGATGGCGCCCAGCATCCACTACGGACTACGAGAAATAGATTTACCGGTGAGTAAAATCTTATTTTCTCTGACGTCCTAAGTGGATGCTGGACACTGTAAGGACCATGGGGATTATACCAAAGCTCCCAAACGGGCGGGAGAGTGCGGATGACTCTGCAGCACCGAATGAGCAAACTCTAGGTCCTCCTCAGCCAGGGTATCAAACTTGTAGACTCTTACAAAAATGTTTTAACCCGACCAAGTAACAGCTCGGCAAAGTTGTAAAGCTGAGACCCCTCGGGCAGCCGCCCAAGAAGAGCCCACTTTTCTCGTGGAATGGGCTTTTATAGAATTAGGGTGCGGCAGTCCAGCCGCAGAATGTGCAAGTTGAATCGTGCTACAGATCCAGCGAGCAATCGTCTGCTTAGAAGCAGGAGCACCCAGCTTGTTGGGTGCATACAGGAGAAATAGCGAGTCAGTTTTCCTGACTCCAGCTGTCCTGGAAACATATACTTTTCAGGGCCCTGACTACATCCAGTAACTTGGAATCCTCCAAGTCCAAGTAGCCGCAGGCACCACAATAGGTTGGTTCACATTAAAAAATTATACCACCTTAGGAAGGAATTGGGAACGAGTCCTCAATTCCGCCTTATCCATATAAAATACAGATAAGGGCTTTTGTATGACAAACCCGCCAATTCTGATACACGCCTGGCCGACGCCAAGGCCCACAGAATGACCACTTTCCACGTGAGGTATTATAGCTCCACGGATTTAAGTGGCTCAACCCAATGCGACTTCAGGAAATCCAACACCACGTTGAGATCCCACGGTGCCACTGAAGGCACAAACGGGGGCTGACTATGCAGCACTCCCTTAACAAAAGTCTGAACTTCAGGCAGTGAAGCCAGTCAATTTTGGAAGAAAATCGATAGAGCCAAAATCTGGACCTTAATGGAACCCAATTTTAGGCCCATAGTCACCTCTGACTGTAGGAAGTGCAGAAATCGACCTAGCTGAAATTTCTCCTTTGGGGCCTTCCTGGCCTCACAGTACGCAACATATTTCCGCCATATGCGGTGATAATGGTTTGCGTTCACTTCTTTCCTAGCTTCAAATAGCGTAGGGATAACTTCCTCCGGAATTCCCTTTTCCTTCAGGATCCGGCGTTCAACCGCCATGCCGTCAACGCAGCCGCGGTACGTCTTGGAACAGACAGGCCCCCTGCTGCAGCAGGTCCTGTCTGAGCGGCAGAGGCCATGGGTCCTCTGAGATCATTTCTTGGAGTTCTGGTTACCAAGCTCTTCTTGGCCAACCCGGAACAATGAGTATAGTTCTTACTCCTCTCCTTCTTATTATTCTCATTACCCTGGGTCAGAGAGGCAGAGAAGGGAACACATACACCGACTGGTACACCCACGGTGTTACCAGAGCGTCCACAGCTATCACCTGAGGGTCCTTGACCTGGCGCAATATCTTTGTAACTTTTAGTTGAGGCGGGACGCCATCATGTCCACCTGTGGCCTTTCCCAACGGTGTACAATCATTTGGAAGACTTCTGGATGAAGTCCCCACTCTCCCGGGTGGAGGTTTCTTAGTTGTCCACTCCGGGAATGAACACTGCTGACAGTGCTAACACATGATTTTCCGCCCATCGGAGAATCCTTGTGGCTTCTGCCATCGCCATCCTGCTTCTTGTGCCGCCCTGTCGGTTTACATGAGCGACCGCCGTGATGTTGTCTGACTGGATCAGCACCGGCCGGTGTTGAAGCAGGGGTCTAGCCTGACTTAGGGCATTGTAAATGGCCCTCAGTTCCAGAATATTTATGTGTAGGGAAGTCTCCAGACTTTTCCATAGCCTTGGAAGTTCCTTCCCTGTGTGACTGCCCCCCAGCCTCGAAGGCTGGCATCCGTGGTCACCAGGACCCAGTCCTGTATGCCGAATCTGCGGCCCCCTAGAAGATGAGCACTCTGCAGCCACCACAACAGCGACACCCTGACCCTTGGAGACAGGGTTATCCGCTGATGCATCTAAAGATGCGACCCGGACCACTTGTCCAACAGATCCCACTGGAAAATCCTTGCATGGGACCTGGCGAATGGAATTTCTTCGTAAGAAGCTACCATCTTTCCCAGGGCTCGCGTGCATTGATGCACCGACACCTGTATACGTATTAGGAGGTCTCTGTCTAAAGACAACAACTCCTTGGACTTCTCCTCCGGGAGGAACCCTTTTTATCCTGTTCTGTGTCCAGAACCATACCCAGGAACAGTAGACGCGTCGTAGGAACCAGCTGCGACTTTGGAATATTCAGAATCCAGCCGTGCTGTTGTAGCACTTCCCGAGATAGTGCTACTCCGACGAACAACTGCTCCCTGGACCTCGCCTTTATAAGGAGATCGTCCAAGTACGGGATAATTATTTCGGCCATTACCTTGGTAAATACCTCGGTGCCGGGGACAGACCAACGGCAACGTCTGGAATTGGTAATGACAATCCTGTACCACAATATTGAGGTACTCCTGGTGAAGAGGGTAAATAGGGACATGCAGGTAATCATCCTTGATGTCCAGTGATACCATGAAATTCTCCAGGCTTGCAATAATCGCCCTGAGCGATTCCATTTTGAACTTGAACCTTCGTATATAAGTGTTCAAGGCTTTCAATTTTAGAATGGGTCTCACCGAACCGTCTGGTTTCGGTACCACAACATTTTGGAATAGTAACCCCGGCCTTGTTGAAGGAGGGGTACCTTGCTTTTACCTGCTGGAAGTACAGCTTGTGAATTGCCGCCAGTACTACCTTTCTCCGAGGGCAGCCGGCAAGGCTGATGTGAGGTAACGGCGAGGGGGAGTCGCCTCGAACTCCAGCCTGTATCCCTGTGATACTATTTGCAGAACCTAGAGATCCACCTGTGGGCAAGCCCACTGGTCCCTGAAGTTCCCGAGACGCGCCCCTACCGCACCTGTCTCCACCAGTGGAGCCCCAGCGTCATGCGGTGGACTCAGAGGAAGTACGGGATAATTATTTCGGCCATTACCTTGGTAAATACCTCGGTGCCGGGGACAGACCAACGGCAACGTCTGGAATTGGTAATGACAATCCTGTACCACAATATTGAGGTACTCCTGGTGAAGAGGGTAAATAGGGACATGCAGGTAATCATCCTTGATGTCCAGTGATACCATGAAATTCTCCAGGCTTGCAATAATCGCCCTGAGCGATTCCATTTTGAACTTGAACCTTCGTATATAAGTGTTCAAGGCTTTCAATTTTAGAATGGGTCTCACCGAACCGTCTGGTTTCGGTACCACAACATTTTGGAATAGTAACCCCGGCCTTGTTGAAGGAGGGGTACCTTGCTTTTACCTGCTGGAAGTACAGCTTGTGAATTGCCGCCAGTACTACCTTTCTCCGAGGGCAGCCGGCAAGGCTGATGTGAGGTAACGGCGAGGGGGAGTCGCCTCGAACTCCAGCCTGTATCCCTGTGATACTATTTGCAGAACCTAGAGATCCACCTGTGGGCAAGCCCACTGGTCCCTGAAGTTCCCGAGACGCGCCCCTACCGCACCTGTCTCCACCTGTGGAGCCCCAGCGTCATGCGGTGGACTCAGAGGAAGCGGGGGAAGATTTTTGATCCTGGGAACTGGCTGCTGGTGCAGCTTTTTTCCTTCTTCCCTTGTCTCTGTGCAGAAAGGAAGCGCCTTTGACCCGCTAGCTTTTCTGAAGCCGAAAGGCCTGTACCTGAAAATACGGTGCTTTCTTAGGCTGTGAGGAAACCTGAGGTAAATTTTTTCTTCCCAGCTGTTGCTGTGGATACGAGGTCCCAGAGACCATCCCCAAACAATTCCTCACCTTATAAGGCAGAATCTCCATGTGCCTTTTACAGGCAGCATCACCTGTCCACTGCCGGGTTTCTAATACCCTCCTGGCAGAATGGACATTGCATTAATTCTGGATGCCAGCCGGCAAATATCCCTCTGTGCATCCTTTATATATAAGACAACGTCTTAAATATGCTCAATGTTAGCAAAATATTATCCCTGTCTTAGCGTATTAATATTATCTGACAGGGTATCAGACCACGCTGCAGCAGCACTATTTATGCTGAGGCAATTGCAGGTCTCGGTATATAACCTGAGTGTGTAAATACAGACTTCAGGATCGCCTCCTGCTTTTTATCAGCAGGTTCCTTCAAGGTGGCCGTATCCTAAGACGGCAGTGCCACCTTTTGACAAACGTGTGAGCGCCTTATCCACCCTAAGGGATATCTCCCAACGTGACCTATCCTCTGGCGGGAAAGGGTACGCCATCAGTAACTTGTTAAGAAATTACCAGTTTCTTATCGGGGGAAACCACGCTTCTTTACACACTTCATTCATTCATCTGATGGGGGAACAAAACACTGGCTGCTTTTTCTCCCCAAAAATAAAACCCCTTTTATGTGGTACTTGGGTTCATGTCAGAAAATGCGTAACACATTTTTCATTGCCGAGATCATGTAACGGATGTTCCTAGTGGATTGTGTATATGTCTCAACCTCGTCGCCACTGGAGTCAGACTCCGTGTCGACATCTGTGTCTGCCATCTGAGGTAACGGGCGTTTTTTGAGCCCCTGATGGCCTTTGAGACACCTGGGCAGGCGCGGGCTGAGAAGCCGGCTGTCCCACAGCTGTTACGTCATCCAGCCTTTTATGTAAGGAGTTGACACTGTCGGTTAATACCTTCCACCTATCCATCCACTCTGGTGTCGGCCCCACAGGGGGCGACATCCCATTTATCGGCCTCTGCTCCACCTCCACGTAACCTTCCTCATCCAACATGTCGACACAGCCGTACCGACACACCGCACACACACAGGGAATGCTCTGACTGAGGACAGGACCCCACAAAGTCCTTTGGGGAGACAGAGAGAGAATATGCCAGCACACACCAGAGCGCTATATAATGCAGGGATTAACACTATAACTGAGTGATTTTTCCCCAAATAGCTGCTTGTATACATATATTGTAAATAAATTTAGTGCCCCCCCTCTCTTTTTAACCCTTTGAGCCTGAAAACTACAGGGGAGAGCCTGGGGAGCTGTCTTCCAGCTGCACTGTGAAGAGAAAATGGCGCCAGTGTGCTGAGGGAGAAGCCCCGCCCCTTTTTCAACTGACTTTCTCCCGCTTTTTCTGGAATACTGGCAGGGGTAATTTTACATCTATATAGCCTCTAGAACTATATATGATGTAGATTTGCCAGCCAAGGTGTCGTATATTGCCCTCAGGGCGCCCCCCCCAGCACCCTGCACCCATCAATGACCGGAGTGTGAGGTGTACATGAGGAGCAATGGCGCACAGCTGCAGTGCTGTGCGCTACCTTGGTGAAGACCGAAGTCTTCTGCCGCCGATTTTCCGGACTCTTCATGCTTCTGGCTCTGTAAGGGGGCCGGCGGCGCGGCTCCGGGAACGAACACCAAGGTCGGGTCCTGCGGTCGAACCCTCTGGAGCTAATGGTGTCCAGTAGCCTAAGAAGCCCAAACTACCACCTGTTAGGTAGGTTCGCTTCTTCTCCCCTTAGTCCCTCGCTGCAGTGAGTCTGTCTGTTGCCAGCAGATCTCACTGTAAAATAAAAAACCTAAATATACTTTCTTTCTAGGAGCTCAGGAGAGCCCCTAGTGTGCATCCAGCTCAGCCGGGCACAAGAATCTAACTGAGGTCTGGAGGGGGGTCTTAGTGGGAGGAGCCAGTGCACACCAGGTAGTCCTAAAGCTTTCTTTAGTTGTGCCCAGTCTCCAGTGGAGCCGCTAATCCCCATGGTCCTTACGGTGTCCCAGCATCCACTTAGGACGTCAGAGAAAAATTTTTTCTTTTGGCAGATCCTTCAGGTTAATGCATGCAATAAGCTAATGTTAGGATATTTATTAACCAATTTTTATTCCTTTCCTTCACTTCAGGTTGGGTAGAAGACGAGTTGGCAATATGGGTAGTTGGCCACTCTTATGTTTACTGGGCAGCCAGGTTTTTGGCCTCGGATGGGGCGCAGTTTTTTTCCCTGGGCTCATGGCGTTTGTTGGCTTGGTTGGCGTGGAATGAGGTGGCGAGATCTGAAGAGTAGATTGGTCAGTCAGGTCAGGGAGCATGGAGTCCCTAGGGTGCTAGTTGTCCACTTGGGTGGCAACGATCTGGGGAAGAGGACATCTTTAGAGCTGAGATGGGTAATGATGGAAGATCTGGCCAGTGTGGCCGCAGCATGGCCCAACTGTGTTTTGGTGTTCTCCATGATGGTGCCAAGGTTGCGTTGGCAGGGAGTGGCGGACGGTCGTGCTATTGATGAGGCCAGGCAAAAGGTGAACGCTGCGTTGGCGAAGTGGGTATTGGCTCACGGAGGGAAAGTGGTTTGCCACCCTAGGATTCGGTTCCGGGAAAGTCACCTTTTTCGGCCTGATGGTGTGCATCTGTCCAAGGAAGGGATGATGCTTTTCCTGGAGGATCTGTTTCAGGTGTTGCAGGAGTTAGGTTGAGGGTATGGTGGCGGTGCGAAGACTCTGGGGAAGAGTCTTTTTCGCTGTTGGCGGAAAAGAACGGCAGGTTATAGTTTGACTTGTTAGTTGCAGTTGTTTACAGTATTGGTGTGGTTTAGGTGCACTCACCTCCATTGACTTTTAAGGCCGCTAGATCACCCATCAGGGGGCAGCGTCATCACCCATCAGGGTGGGCAGTCAGCGTGGAGGTCTGAGTCGGGCACCTATTACCTATGTATGGTTTGTGGTAGATTAGGATTGTTTGGGTTTTTAATGTTCTGAGGTTATCTTCAATGGGTTATAGCCGTTCTTTTTTCTGCCACCATATGCCGCTGAATCGGCACGTTAACTTAATTTTTACTTTACAGGTTTTTCTAGTGGTTAGGGTACAATAAATAGCTAACAATTTTCTGCCAAATTCAAGTCTCCGTGTCATTATTTCATGGTATTAAGGGCATAGAATGTTTTACTTTTAGAATGGAGGTCCACACATTATCATTAGGAGGTTTAGGAGAACGAAATGACAGGCATAGGAATGGAGAGAGTTAAACCTCCTGTGATGGGTGTGGACATAAGGGTTATGAAAAGTACAGCCAATGGTAGATAGGGGAGGGATCAGCATATATAGGGTGGTATAGGTCATCGAGGGGTCTCTATCTGCTAGTTTGCCTTCCCGCCCTCCCACCCCATTAGGTAGATAGATTGGCGCGGAGTGTCTTGGCTCTGGATTGTTAGTTGTGGTTTATCGTTGGCTATTTGTTGGCGGAAAAGAACGGCAGGTTATAGTTTGACTTGTTAGTTGCAGTTGTTTACAGTATTGGTGTGGTTTAGGTGCACTCACCTCCATTGACTTTTAAGGCTGCTAGATCACCCATCAGGGGGCAACGTCATCACCCATCAGGGTGGGCAGTCAGCGTGGAGGTCTGAGTCGGGCACCTATTACCTATGTATGGTTTGTGGTAGATTAGGATTGTTTGGGTTTTTAATGTTCTGAGGTTATCTTCAGTGGGTTATAGCCGTTCTTTTTTCTGCCACCATATGCCGCTGAATCGGCACGTTAACTTAATTTTTACTTTACAGGTTTTTTCTAATGGTTAGGGTACAATAAATAGCTAACAATGTTCTGCCAAATTCAAGTCTCCGTGTAATTATTTCATGGTATTAAGGGCATAGAATGTTTTACTTTTAGAATGGAGGTCCACACATTATCATTAGGAGGTTTATTTACAATGAAAGTGCAATATTAGCATGTGAAATATTGCTAATTACAACTCAGTCTGAGCAATACATGCTGGGTTAGATTTGTTATAAGATATTAGGAATATACAGTGTCTCCCATATTCCATGACCTGATGGAAGTCCTGAGGACGTACACCGTACAGTATATCATTATATGTATAGCACATAAAAAAAAAAAAAAACTAATTAAAAGGAACTTTGAAATGCTCGGCGTGTAACACGTGAGGCTGTTCATACACTTATTTCATACATATTTTTTCACCTTTGACACCAGAGCAAATTCCAATTATCTCCTGGCTGGTGATTTACGGTTCATTGCGAGCCGCACTATTGCCTCAGTACATTACCGGTGACATATATAAGACAGCGCGCTCCAGGTGTACGTTTCACTAGTACAGGATCGTAAATAGTCATATTAATGTAAAACACACTCTGGGTGGAGGGTGTAAATCTGCGAGTTCTAGAGACGCTGGAAGAGATGGTAAATACTGCACATAACAGCCGTGGATCATCGTTACTTACTGCTGGGCTTTAATTAAAGTCAGAAAGCGTAATCTGCTCCTTTCCAACTCAATTAGGAATGTTCACTTCAAATGTGACTAAGGGTCTGGTTCAGGTTGGTTAGCAAACCAAAAAAAGTACTCTATTGGGCAAAGCCATGCTGCACTGCAGGTGGGCCAGATGTAACATGTGCAGAGAGAGTTAGGGGATGCAGTTAAGTTCCCGAAGGATTGGATCCTGGCGGTCGATATACCGTTGCTGGAATCATGAAGGACACCACAATCCCGGTGCAGCTTGGGATACAGTCATGTATATGGAGACTTGGGGTGTGTGTAAAATTTTAGAGGTGTGCGGATTTGGATTTACTCTTTTTGCCAAATTTATCGCAAGCACCTGAGCCAATAGCCAATAAGATGCAGTTTTGATATCCGAGTAAATCTAGGTACATCCGAACCTGCACATCTCTAGTGTAAATGCACATACTCTGCCAAATATATTATTGCCTTGAAATCCGTGGCAGGAACACTGAGGCAGGAGCAATCGGTAGATGCAAATAGTCTCTTATCTAGTAGTTGTCACCTGGCCAAATGGAGGATTATCTGCTAGACTCCAGGATAATTGTAATTTGATTTTTGGTGTCTTAAGGGGGGCACTCAAGGAGCGATCGCTGCTTAAAATCTAAGCAATCTGACTAGATTGCTTAGATTTTCAGCATGATCGCTCCGTGTGTACCCCCTACAGTGATAGCGATACGCAGCCCCGCGTATCGCAATCGTTGGTGCTAGATTGGCCTGCCATGCAGGCCAATCTAGCAGGTCGCTTGCTTCCCCCGCTGGGTGAAATGAGCGGCCCCCCCATCTCCCCCCACATGCTCAGCACACATCGCGCTGTGCTGAGCGGGGGGTGGGGTGGGGGGGAGATGTGTGCTGAGTGGTTCGCCCCAAATCGGCCCGTCAATACGGCCTTTAACAAGCAGAGCTGCTATCACACTGAAGTTCTCATAAATGAAGGGGTTTTATTTTTCTCTCTTCCACATAGTGCGCCAACACACAGTACTCATCATCAGTGGGATTTTTAGCAGCGCTGCATTGTCTGTAGTCACTGTACTGAATAGAACATTTAGTGTCATTGCACAAGTGCTGACCAGGGCCGCTGCTAGGTGTCTAGGCGCCCTGGGCAAAGCTTCATCATACGTAATACCCCTGCTTACCCCAGTCCATGTGCTGTAGGTATGCATCCCTTATCCCCCAAATGCCAACATAAAACAGTATTTTCATTAGAGATGAGCGGGTTCGGTTTCTCTGAATCCGAACCCGCCCGAACATCATGTTTTTTTTCACGGGTCCGAGCGACTCGGATCTTCCCGCCTTGCTCAGTTAACCCGAGCGCGCCCGAACGTCATCATGACGCTGTCGGATTCTCGCGAGGCTCGGATTCTATCGTGAGACTCGGATTCTATATAAGGAGCCGCGCGTCGCCGCCATTTTCACACGTGCATTGAGATTGATAGGGAGAGGACGTGGCTGGCGTCCTCTCCATTTAGATTATAAGAGAGAGAGATTTACTGGAGCTTAGGACTAGGAGGAGTACTGTAGAAGTGTAGAGAGTGCAGAGAGTTTACTAGTGAGTGACCACCAGAAAGTGCAGTTTATTTAATATATCCGTTCTCTGCCTGAAAAAAGCGATACACACAGTGACTCAGTCACATACCATATCTGTGTGCACTGCTCAGGCTCAGCCCAGTGTGCTGCATCATCTATATATATTATATATCTGTCTGACTGCTCAGCTCACACAGCTTATAATTGTGGGGGAGACTGGGGAGCACTGCAGTGCCAGTTATAGGTTATAGCAGGAGCCAGGAGTACATAATATTATATAGTGAGTGACCACCAGACAGTGCAGTTTATTTAATATATCCGTTCTCTGCCTGAAAAAAGCGATACACACAGTGACTCAGTCACATACCATATCTGTGTGCACTGCTCAGGCTCAGCCCAGTGTGCTGCATCATCTATATATATTATATATCTGTCTGACTGCTCAGCTCACACAGCTTATAATTGTGGGGGAGACTGGGGAGCACTGCAGTGCCAGTTATAGGTTATAGCAGGAGCCAGGAGTACATAATATTATATTAAAATTAAACAGTGCACACTTTTGCTGCAGGAGTGCCACTGCCAGTGTGACTGACCAGTGACCTGACCACACTGACCACCAGTATAGTTAGTAGTATACTTATATTGTGATTGCCTGAAAAAGTTAAACATAATCGTCGTGTGACTTCACTTGTGTGTTGTTGTTTTTTTTATTCTATAAAAATAAAACTCATTCTGCTGACAGACAGTGTCCAGCAGGTCCGTCATTATATAATATATAATATATAACTGTCCGGCTGCAGTAGTGATATATATATATTTTTTATATCATTTATCATCCAGTCGCAGCAGACACAGTACGGTAGTTCACGGCTGTGGCTACCTCTGTGTCTGCACTCGGCAGGCAGTCCGTCCATAATTGTATACCACCTAACCGTGGTTTTTTTTTCTTCTTTATACATACATACTACTACGACATCTCTTTATCAACCAGTCTATATTAGCAGCAGACACAGTACAGTACGGTAGTTCACGGCTGTGGCTACCTCTGTGTCTGCACTCGGCAGGCAGTCGGTCCATAATTGTATACCACCTAACCGTGGTTTTTTTTTCTTTCTTCTTTATACATACATAGTTACATAGACATCTCTTTATCAACCAGTCTATATTAGCAGCAGACACAGTACAGTACGGTAGTTCACGGCTGTGGCTACCTCTGTGTCTGCACTCGGCAGGCAGTCCGTCCATAATTGTATACCACCTAACCGTGGTTTTTTTTTCTTTCTTCTTTATACATACATAGTTACATAGACATCTCTTTATCAACCAGTCTATATTAGCAGCAGACACAGTACAGTACGGTAGTTCACGGCTGTGGCTACCTCTGTGTCTGCACTCGGCAGGCAGTCCGTCCATAATTGTATACCACCTAACCGTGGTTTTTTTTTCTTTCTTCTTTATACATACATAGTTACATAGACATCTCTTTATCAACCAGTCTATATTAGCAGCAGACACAGTACAGTACGGTAGTTCACGGCTGTGGCTACCTCTGTGTCTGCACTCGGCAGGCAGTCCGTCCATAATTGTATACCACCTAACCGTGGTTTTTTTTTCTTTCTTCTTTATACATACATACTACTACGACATCTCTTTATCAACCAGTCTATATTATTAGCAGCAGACACAGTACAGTACGGTAGTTCACGGCTGTGGCTACCTCTGTGTCTGCACTCGGCAGGCAGTCCGTCCATAATTGTATACCACCTAACCGTGGTTTTTTTTCTTTCTTCTTTATACATACATAGTTACATAGACATTTCTTTATCAACCAGTCTATATTAGCAGCAGACACAGTACAGTACGGTAGTTCACGGCTGTGGCTACCTCTGTGTCTGCACTCGGCAGGCAGTCCATAATTGTATACTAGTATCCATCTCCATTGTTTACCTGAGGTGCCTTTTAGTTGTGCCTATTAAAATATGGAGAACAAAAATGTTGAGGTTCCAAAATTAGGGAAAGATCAAGATCCACTTCCACCTCGTGCTGAAGCTGCTGCCACTAGTCATGGCCGAGACGATGAAATGCCAGCAACGTCGTCTGCCAAGGCCGATGCCCAATGTCATAGTACAGAGCATGTCAAATCCAAAACACCAAATATCAGTAAAAAAAGGACTCCAAAACCTAAAATAAAATTGTCGGAGGAGAAGCGTAAACTTGCCAATATGCCATTTACCACACGGAGTGGCAAGGAACGGCTGAGGCCCTGGCCTATGTTCATGGCTAGTGGTTCAGCTTCACATGAGGATGGAAGCACTCAGCCTCTCGCTAGAAAACTGAAAAGACTCAAGCTGGCAAAAGCACCGCAAAGAACTGTGCGTTCTTCGAAATCCCAAATCCACAAGGAGAGTCCAATTGTGTCGGTTGCGATGCCTGACCTTCCCAACACTGGACGTGAAGAGCATGCGCCTTCCACCATTTGCACGCCCCCTGCAAGTGCTGGAAGGAGCACCCGCAGTCCAGTTCCTGATAGTCAGATTGAAGATGAAGATGTTGAAGTACACCAGGATGAGGAGGATATGGGTGTTGCTGGCGCTGGGGAGGAAATTGACCAGGAGGATTCTGATGGTGAGGTGGTTTGTTTAAGTCAGGCACCCGGGGAGACACCTGTTGTCCGTGGGAGGAATATGGCCGTTGACATGCCTGGTGAAAATACCAAAAAAATCAGCTCTTCAGTGTGGAGGTATTTCAACAGAAAAGCGGACAACAGGTGTCAAGCCGTGTGTTGCCTTTGTCAAGCTGTAATAAGTAGGGGTAAGGACGTTAACCACCTCGGAACATCCTCCCTTATACGTCACCTGCAGCGCATTCATAATAAGTCAGTGACAAGTTCAAAAACTTTGGGCGACAGCGGAAGCAGTCCACTGACCAGTAAATCCCTTCCTCTTGTAACCAAGCTCACGCAAACCACCCCACCAACTCCCTCAGTGTCAATTTCCTCCTTCCCCAGGAATGCCAATAGTCCTGCAGGCCATGTCACTGGCAATTCTGACGAGTCCTCTCCTGCCTGGGATTCCTCCAATGCATCCTTGCGTGTAACGCCTACTGCTGCTGGCGCTGCTGTTGTTGCTGCTGGGAGTCGATGGTCATCCCAGAGGGGAAGTCGTAAGCCCACTTGTACTACTTCCAGTAAGCAATTGACTGTCCAACAGTCCTTTGCGAGGAAGATGAAATATCACAGCAGTCATCCTGCTGCAAAACGGATAACTGAGGCCTTGACAACTATGTTGGTGTTAGACGTGCGTCCGGTATCCGCCGTTAGTTCACAGGGAACTAGACAATTTATTGAGGCAGTGTGCCCCCGTTACCAAATACCATCTAGGTTCCACTTCTGTAGGCAGGCGATACCGAGAATGTACACGGACGTCAGAAAAAGACTCACCAGTGTCCTAAAAAATGCAGTTGTACCCAATGTCCACTTAACCACGGACATGTGGACAAGTGGAGCAGGGCAGGGTCAGGACTATATGACTGTGACAGCCCACTGGGTAGATGTATGGACTCCCGCCGCAAGAACAGCAGCGGCGGCACCAGTAGCAGCATCTCGCAAACGCCAACTCTTTCCTAGGCAGGCTACGCTTTGTATCACCGCTTTCCAGAATACGCACACAGCTGAAAACCTCTTACGGCAACTGAGGAAGATCATCGCGGAATGGCTTACCCCAATTGGACTCTCCTGTGGATTTGTGGCATCGGACAACGCCAGCAATATTGTGTGTGCATTAAATATGGGCAAATTCCAGCACGTCCCATGTTTTGCACATACCTTGAATTTGGTGGTGCAGAATTTTTTAAAAAACGACAGGGGCGTGCAAGAGATGCTGTCGGTGGCCAGAAGAATTGCGGGACACTTTCGGCGTACAGGCACCACGTACAGAAGACTGGAGCACCACCAAAAACTACTGAACCTGCCCTGCCATCATCTGAAGCAAGAAGTGGTAACAAGGTGGAATTCAACCCTCTATATGCTTCAGAGGTTGGAGGAGCAGCAAAAGGCCATTCAAGCCTATACAATTGAGCACGATATAGTAGGTGGAATGCACCTGTCTCAAGCGCAGTGGAGAATGATTTCAACGTTGTGCAAGGTTCTGATGCCCTTTGAACTTGCCACACGTGAAGTCAGTTCAGACACTGCCAGCCTGAGTCAGGTCATTCCCCTCATCAGGCTTTTGCAGAAGAAGCTGGAGACATTGAAGGAGGAGCTAACACGGAGCGATTCCGCTAGGCATGTGGGACTTGTGGATGGAGCCCTTAATTCGCTTAACAAGGATTCACGGGTGGTCAATCTGTTGAAATCAGAGCACTACATTTTGGCCACCGTGCTCGATCCTAGATTTAAAGCCTACCTTGGATCTCTCTTTCCGGCAGACACAAGTCTGCTGGGGTTGAAAGACCTGCTGGTGACAAAATTGTCAAGTCAAGCGGAACGCGACCTGTCAACATCTCCTCCTTCACATTCTCCCGCAACTGGGGGTGCGAGGAAAAGGCTCAGAATTCCGAGCCCACCCGCTGGCGGTGATGCAGGGCAGTCTGGAGCGACTGCTGATGCTGACATCTGGTCCGGACTGAAGGACCTGACAACGATTACGGACATGTCGTCTACTGTCACTGCATATGATTCTCTCAACATTGATAGAATGGTGGAGGATTATATGAGTGACCGCATCCAAGTAGGCACGTCACACAGTCCGTACTTATACTGGCAGGAAAAAGAGGCAATTTGGAGGCCCTTGCACAAACTGGCTTTATTCTACCTAAGTTGCCCTCCCACAAGTGTGTACTCCGAAAGAGTGTTTAGTGCCGCCGCTCACCTTGTCAGCAATCGGCGTACGAGGTTACATCCAGAAAATGTGGAGAAGATGATGTTCATTAAAATGAATTATAATCAATTCCTCCGCGGAGACATTGACCAGCAGCAATTGCCTCCACAAAGTACACAGGGAGCTGAGATGGTGGATTCCAGTGGGGACGAATTGATAATCTGTGAGGAGGGGGATGTACACGGTGATATATCGGAGGGTGATGATGAGGTGGACATCTTGCCTCTGTAGAGCCAGTTTGTGCAAGGAGAGATTAATTGCTTCTTTTTTGGGGGGGGTCCAAACCAACTAGAGATGAGCGCCGGAAATTTTTCGGGTTTTGTGTTTTGGTTTTGGGTTCGGTTCCGCGGCCGTGTTTTGGGTTCGACCGCGTTTTGGCAAAACCTCACCGAATTTTTTTTGTCGGATTCGGGTGTGTTTTGGATTCGGGTGTTTTTTTCAAAAAACCCTAAAAAACAGCTTAAATCATAGAATTTGGGGGTAATTTTGATCCCAAAGTATTATTAACCTCAAAAAACATAATTTACACTCATTTTCAGCCTATTCTGAACACATCACACCTCACAATATTATTTTTAGTCCTAAAATTTGCACCGAGGTCGCTGTGTGAGTAAGATAAGCGACCCTAGTGGCCGACACAAACACCGGGCCCATCTAGGAGTGGCACTGCAGTGTCACGCAGGATGTCCCTTCCAAAAAACCCTCCCCAAACAGCACATGACGCAAAGAAAAAAAGAGGCGCAATGAGGTAGCTGTGTGAGTAAGATTAGCGACCCTAGTGGCCGACACAAACACCGGGCCCATCTAGGAGTGGCACTGCAGTGTCACGCAGGATGTCCCTTCCAAAAAACCCTCCCCAAACAGCACATGACGCAAAGAAAAAAAGAGGCGCAATGAGGTAGCTGACTGTGTGAGAAAGATAAGCGACCCTAGTGGCCGACACAAACACCGGGCCCATCTAGGAGTGGCACTGCAGTGTCACGCAGGATGTCCCTTCCAAAAAACCCTCCCCAAACAGCACATGACGCAAAGAAAAAAAGAGGCACAATGAGGTAGCTGACTGTGTGAGAAAGATAAGCGACCCTAGTGGCCGACACAAACACCGGGCCCATCTAGGAGTGGCACTGCAGTGTGACGCAGGATGTCCCTTCCAAAAAACCCTCCCCAAACAGCACATGACGCAAAGAAAAAAAGAGGCGCAATGAGGTAGCTGACTGTGTGAGAAAGATAAGCGACCCTAGTGGCCGACACAAACACCGGGCCCATCTAGGAGTGGCACTGCAGTGTCACGCAGGATGTCCCTTCCAAAAAACCCTCCCCAAACAGCACATGACGCAAAGAAAAAAAGAGGCGCAATGAGGTAGCTGTGTGAGAAAGATAAGCGACCCTAGTGGCCGACACAAACACCGGGCCCATCTAGGAGTGGCACTGCAGTGTCACGCAGGATGTCCCTTCCAAAAAACCCTCCCCAAACAGCACATGACGCAAAGAAAAAAAGAGGCGCAATGAGGTAGCTGTGTGAGTAAGATTAGCGACCCTAGTGGCCGACACAAACACCGGGCCCATCTAGGAGTGGCACTGCAGTGTCACGCAGGATGGCCCTTCCAAAAAACCCTCCCCAAACAGCACATGACGCAAAGAAAAAAAGAGGCGCAATGAGGTAGCTGACTGTGTGAGTAAGATTAGCGACCCTAGTGGCCGACACAAACACCGGGCACATCTAGGAGTGGCACTGCAGTGTCACGCAGGATGTCCCTTCCAAAAAACCCTCCCCAAACAGCACATGACGCAAAGAAAAAAAGAGGCGCAATGAGGTAGCTGTGTGAGTAAGATTAGCGACCCTAGTGGCCGACACAAACACCGGGCCCATCTAGGAGTGGCACTGCAGTGTCACGCAGGATGTCCCTTCCAAAAAACCCTCCCCAATCAGCACATGATGCAAAGAAAAAGAAAAGAAAAAAGAGGTGCAAGATGGAATTATCCTTGGGCCCTCCCACCCACCCTTATGTTGTATAAACAAAACAGGACATGCACACTTTAACCAACCCATCATTTCAGTGACAGGGTCTGCCACACGACTGTGACTGATATGACGGGTTGGTTTGGACCCCCCCCAAAAAAGAAGCAATTAATCTCTCCTTGCACAAACTGGCTCTACAGAGGCAAGATGTCCACCTCATCTTCACCCTCCGATATATCACCGTGTACATCCCCCTCCTCACAGATTATCAATTCGTCCCCACTGGAATCCACCATCTCAGCTCCCTGTGTACTTTGTGGAGGCAATTGCTGCTGGTCAATGTCTCCGCGGAGGAATTGATTATAATTCATTTTAATGAACATCATCTTCTCCACATTTTCTGGATGTAACCTCGTACGCCGATTGCTGACAAGGTGAGCGGCGGCACTAAACACTCTTTCGGAGTACACACTTGTGGGAGGGCAACTTAGGTAGAATAAAGCCAGTTTGTGCAAGGGCCTCCAAATTGCCTCTTTTTCCTGCCAGTATAAGTACGGACTGTGTGACGTGCCTACTTGGATGCGGTCACTCATATAATCCTCCACCATTCTATCAATGTTGAGAGAATCATATGCAGTGACAGTAGACGACATGTCCGTAATCGTTGTCAGGTCCTTCAGTCCGGACCAGATGTCAGCATCAGCAGTCGCTCCAGACTGCCCTGCATCACCGCCAGCGGGTGGGCTCGGAATTCTGAGCCTTTTCCTCGCACCCCCAGTTGCGGGAGAATGTGAAGGAGGAGATGTTGACAGGTCGCGTTCCGCTTGACTTGACAATTTTGTCACCAGCAGGTCTTTCAACCCCAGCAGACCTGTGTCTGCCGGAAAGAGAGATCCAAGGTAGGCTTTAAATCTAGGATCGAGCACGGTGGCCAAAATGTAGTGCTCTGATTTCAACAGATTGACCACCCGTGAATCCTTGTTAAGCGAATTAAGGGCTGCATCCACAAGTCCCACATGCCTAGCGGAATCGCTCCGTGTTAGCTCCTTCTTCAATGCCTCCAGCTTCTTCTGCAAAAGCCTGATGAGGGGAATGACCTGACTCAGGCTGGCAGTGTCTGAACTGACTTCACGTGTGGCAAGTTCAAAGGGCATCAGAACCTTGCACAACGTTGAAATCATTCTCCACTGCACTTGAGACAGGTGCATTCCATCTCCTATATCGTGCTCAATTGTATAGGCTTGAATGGCCTTTTGCTGCTCCTCCAACCTCTGAAGCATATAGAGGGTTGAATTCCACCTCGTTACCACTTCTTGCTTCAGATGATGGCAGGGCAGGTTCAGTAGTTTTTGGTGGTGCTCCAGTCTTCTGTACGTGGTGCCTGTACGCCGAAAGTGTCCCGCAATTTTTCTGGCCACCGACAGCATCTCTTGCACGCCCCTGTCGTTTTTTAAAAAATTCTGCACCACCAAATTCAAGGTATGTGCAAAACATGGGACGTGCTGGAATTTGCCCATATTTAATGCACACACAATATTGCTGGCGTTGTCCGATGCCACAAATCCACAGGAGAGTCCAATTGGGGTAAGCCATTCCGCGATGATCTTCCTCAGTTGCCGTAAGAGGTTTTCAGCTGTGTGCGTATTCTGGAAAGCGGTGATACAAAGCGTAGCCTGCCTAGGAAAGAGTTGGCGTTTGCGAGATGCTGCTACTGGTGCCGCCGCTGCTGTTCTTGCGGCGGGAGTCCATACATCTACCCAGTGGGCTGTCACAGTCATATAGTCCTGACCCTGCCCTGCTCCACTTGTCCACATGTCCGTGGTTAAGTGGACATTGGGTACAACTGCATTTTTTAGGACACTGGGGAGTCTTTTTCTGACGTCCGTGTACATTCTCGGTATCGCCTGCCTAGAGAAGTGGAACCTAGATGGTATTTGGTAACGGGGGCACACTGCCTCAATAAATTGTCTAGTTCCCTGTGAACTAACGGCGGATACCGGACGCACGTCTAACACCAACATAGTTGTCAAGGACTCAGTTATCCGCTTTGCAGTAGGATGACTGCTGTGATATTTCATCTTCCTCGCAAAGGACTGTTGAACAGTCAATTGCTTACTGGAAGTAGTACAAGTGGGCTTACGACTTCCCCTCTGGGATGACCATCGACTCCCAGCGGCAACAACAGCAGCGCCAGCAGCAGTAGGCGTTACACGCAAGGATGCATCGGAGGAATCCCAGGCAGGAGAGGACTCGTCAGACTTGCCAGTGACATGGCCTGCAGGACTATTGGCATTCCTGGGGAAGGAGGAAATTGACACTGAGGGAGTTGGTGGGGTGGTTTGCGTGAGCTTGGTTACAAGAGGAAGGGATTTACTGGTCAGTGGACTGCTTCCGCTGTCACCCAAAGTTTTTGAACTTGTCACTGACTTATTATGAATGCGCTGCAGGTGACGTATAAGGGAGGATGTTCCGAGGTGGTTAACGTCCTTACCCCTACTTATTACAGCTTGACAAAGGGAACACACGGCTTGACACCTGTTGTCCGCATTTCTGGTGAAATACCTCCACACCGAAGAGCTGATTTTTTTGGTATTTTCACCTGGCATGTCAACGGCCATATTCCTCCCACGGACAACAGGTGTCTCCCCGGGTGCCTGACTTAAACAAACCACCTCACCATCAGAATCCTCCTGGTCAATTTCCTCCCCAGCGCCAGCAACACCCATATCCTCCTCATCCTGGTGTACTTCAACACTGACATCTTCAATCTGACTATCAGGAACTGGACTGCGGGTGCTCCTTCCAGCACTTGCAGGGGGCATGCAAATAGTGGAAGGCGCATGCTCTTCACGTCCAGTGTTGGGAAGGTCAGGCATCGCAAACGACACAATTGGACTCTCCTTGTGGATTTGGGATTTCAAAGAACGCACAGTTCTTTGCGGTGCTTTTGCCAGCTTGAGTCTTTTCAGTTTTCTAGCGAGAGGCTGAGTGCTTCCATCCTCATGTGAAGCTGAACCACTAGCCATGAACATAGGCCAGGGCCTCAGCCGTTCCTTGCCACTCCGTGTGGTAAATGGCATATTGGCAAGTTTACGCTTCTCCTCCGACAATTTTATTTTAGGTTTTGGAGTCCTTTTTTTTCTGATATTTGGTGTTTTGGATTTGACATGCTCTGTACTATGACATTGGGCATCGGCCTTGGCAGACGACGTTGCTGGCATTTCATCGTCTCGGCCATGACTAGTGGCAGCAGCTTCAGCACGAGGTGGAAGTGGATCTTGATCTTTCCCTAATTTTGGAACCTCAACTTTTTTGTTCTCCATATTTTATAGGCAGAACTAAAAGGCACCTCAGGTAAACAATGGAGATGGATGGATTGGATACTAGTATACAATTATGGACGGACTGCCACGGTTAGGTGGTATAAAAAAACCACGGTTAGGTGGTATATATTATAATAATAATACAATTATGGATGGACGGACTGCCTGCCGACTGCCGACATAGAGGTAGCCACAGCCGTGAACTACCGCACTGTACACTGGTTGATAAAGAGATAGTAGTATACTCGTAACAACTAGTATGACACTATGACGACGGTATAAAGAAAGAAAAAAAAATACCACAGTTAGGTGGTATATATTATAATAATAATACAATTATGGATGGACGGACTGCCTGCCGACTGCCGACACAGAGGTAGCCACAGCCGTGAACTACCGCACTGTACACTGGTTGATAAAGAGATAGTAGTATACTCGTAACAACTAGTATGACACTATGACGACGGTATAAAGAATGAAAAAAAAACCACGGTTAGGTGGTATATATTATAATAATAATACAATTATGGATGGACGGACTGCCTGCCGACTGCCGACACAGAGGTAGCCACAGCCGTGAACTACCGCACTGTACACTGGTTGATAAAGAGATAGTAGTATACTCGTAACAACTAGTATGACACTATGACGACGGTATAAAGAAAGAAAAAAAAATACCACGGTTAGGTGGTATATATTATAATAATAATACAATTATGGATGGACGGACTGCCTGCCGACTGCCGACACAGAGGTAGCCACAGCCGTGAACTACCGCACTGTACACTGGTTGATAAAGAGATAGTAGTATACTCGTAACAACTAGTATGACACTATGACGACGGTATAAAGAATGAAAAAAAAACCACGGTTAGGTGGTATATATTATAATAATAATACAATTATGGATGGACGGACTGCCTGCCGACTGCCGACACAGAGGTAGCCACAGCCGTGAACTACCGCACTGTACACTGGTTGATAAAGAGATAGTAGTATACTCGTAACAACTAGTATGACACTATGACGACGGTATAAAGAAAGAAAAAAAAATACCACAGTTAGGTGGTATATATTATAATAATAATACAATTATGGATGGACGGACTGCCTGCCGACTGCCGACACAGAGGTAGCCACAGCCGTGAACTACCGCACTGTACACTGGTTGATAAAGAGATAGTAGTATACTCGTAACAACTAGTATGACACTATGACGACGGTATAAAGAATGAAAAAAAAACCACGGTTAGGTGGTATATATTATAATAATAATACAATTATGGATGGACGGACTGCCTGCCGACTGCCGACACAGAGGTAGCCACAGCCGTGAACTACCGCACTGTACACTGGTTGATAAAGAGATAGTAGTATACTCGTAACAACTAGTATGACACTATGACGACGGTATAAAGAATGAAAAAAAAACCACGGTTAGGTGGTATATATTATAATAATAATACAATTATGGATGGACGGACTGCCTGCCGACTGCCGACACAGAGGTAGCCACAGCCGTGAACTACCGCACTGTACACTGGTTGATAAAGAGATAGTAGTATACTCGTAACAACTAGTATGACACTATGACGACGGTATAAAGAATGAAAAAAAAACCACGGTTAGGTGGTATATATTATAATAATAATACAATTATGGATGGACGGACTGCCTGCCGACTGCCGACACAGAGGTAGCCACAGCCGTGAACTACCGCACTGTACACTGGTTGATAAAGAGATAGTAGTATACTCGTAACAACTAGTATGACACTATGACGACGGTATAAAGAAAGAAAAAAAAATACCACAGTTAGGTGGTATATATTATAATAATAATACAATTATGGATGGACGGACTGCCTGCCGACTGCCGACACAGAGGTAGCCACAGCCGTGAACTACCGCACTGTACACTGGTTGATAAAGAGATAGTAGTATACTCGTAACAACTAGTATGACACTATGACGACGGTATAAAGAATGAAAAAAAAACCACGGTTAGGTGGTATATATTATAATAATAATACAATTATGGATGGACGGACTGCCTGCCGACTGCCGACACAGAGGTAGCCACAGCCGTGAACTACTGCACTGTACACTGGTTGATAAAGAGATAGTAGTATACTCGTAACAACTAGTATGACACTATGACGACGGTATAAAGAATGAAAAAAAAACCACGGTTAGGTGGTATATATTATAATAATAATACAATTATGGATGGACGGACTGCCTGCCGACTGCCGACACAGAGTTAGCCACAGCCGTGAACTACCGCACTGTACACTGGTTGATAAAGAGATAGTAGTATACTCGTAACAACTAGTATGACACTATGACGACGGTATAAAGAATGAAAAAAAAACCACGGTTAGGTGGTATATATTATAATAATAATACAATTATGGATGGACGGACTGCCTGCCGACTGCCGACACAGAGGTAGCCACAGCCGTGAACTACCGCACTGTACACTGGTTGATAAAGAGATAGTAGTATACTCGTAACAACTAGTATGACACTATGACGGTATAAAGAATGAAAAAAAAACCACGGTTAGGTGGTATATATTATAATAATAATACAATTATGGATGGACGGACTGCCTGCCGACTGCCGACACAGAGGTAGCCACAGCCGTGAACTACCGCACTGTACACTGGTTGATAAAGAGATAGTAGTATACTCGTAACAACTAGTATGACACTATGACGACGGTATAAAGAAAGAAAAAAAAATACCACGGTTAGGTGGTATATAATATATTGTAATACAATTATGGATGGACGGACTGCCTGCCGAGTTCCGACTGCCGACACAGAGGTAGCCACAGCCGTGAACTACCGCACTGTACTGTGTCTGCTGCTAATATAGACTGGTTGATAAAGAGATAGTATACAATACATACAACAATATACTACTATACTGGTGGTCAGGCACTGGTCACCACAAGTCACACTGGCAGTGGCACTCCTGCAGCAAAAGTGTGCACTGTTTAATTTTAAATTAATATAATATTATGTACTCCTGGGGGCTCCTGCTATAACAACCTGCAGTGCTCCCCAGTCTCCCCCACAATTATTATAAGCTTTGCCTTTTATACATTGATGTGCAGCACACTGGGCTGAGCTGAGTGCACACAGACTGAGTCACACTGTGTGACTGGCTGCTGCTGTGTATCGTTTTTTTTCAGGCAGAGAACGGATATAGCAGAGAACGGATATATTATATTAAAATAAATAAAAGTTAACTAACAACAACTGCACTGGTCACTGTGGTAAACTCTGTCTGACTCTGCACAATCTCTCTCTCTCTTCTAATCTAATTTCTAATGGAGAGGACGCCAGCCACGTCCTCTCCCTATCAATCTCAATGCACGTGTGAAAATGGCGGCGACGCGCGGCTCCTTATATAGAATCCGAGTCTCGCGAGAATCCGACAGCGTCATGATGACGTTCGGGCGCGCTCGGGTTAACCGAGCAAGGCGGGAGGATCCGAGTCTGCTCGGACCCGTGAAAAAACATGAAGTTCGTGCGGGTTCGGTTTCAGAGAAACCGAACCCGCTCATCTCTAAAACCAACCCGTCATATCAGTCACAGTCGTGTGGCAGACCCTGTCACTGAAATGATGGGTTGGTTAAAGTGTGCATGTCCTGTTTTGTTTATACAACATAAGGGTGGGTGGGAGGGCCCAAGGACAATTCCATCTTGCACCTCTTTTTTCTTTTCTTTTTCTTTGCATCATGTGCTGATTGGGGAGGGTTTTTTGGAAGGGACATCCTGCGTGACACTGCAGTGCCACTCCTAAATGGGCCCGGTGTTTGTGTCGGCCACTAGGGTCGCTAATCTTACTCACACAGTCAGCTACCTCATTGCGCCTCTTTTTTTCTTTGCGTCATGTGCTGTTTGGGGAGGGTTTTTTGGAAGGGACATCCTGCGTGACACTGCAGTGCCACTCCTAGATGGGCCCGGTGTTTGTGTCGGCCACTAGGGTCGCTAATCTTACTCACACAGCTACCTCATTGCGCCTCTTTTTTTCTTTGCGTCATGTGCTGTTTGGGGAGGGTTTTTTTGGAAGGGCCATCCTGCGTGACACTGCAGTGCCACTCCTAGATGGGCCCGGTGTTTGTGTCGGCCACTAGGGTCGCTAATCTTACTCACACAGCTACCTCATTGCGCCTCTTTTTTTCTTTGCGTCATGTGCTGTTTGGGGAGGGTTTTTTGGAAGGGACATCCTGCGTGACACTGCAGTGCCACTCCTAGATGGGCCCGGTGTTTGTGTCGGCCACTAGGGTCGCTTATCTTACTCACACAGCGACCTCGGTGCAAATTTTAGGACTAAAAATAATATTGTGAGGTGTGAGGTATTCAGAATAGACTGAAAATGAGTGGAAATTATGGTTATTGAGGTTAATAATACTATGGGATCAAAATGACCCCCAAATTCTATGATTTAAGCTGTTTTTTAGGGTTTTTTGAAAAAAACACCCGAATCCAAAACACACCCGAATCCGACAAAAAAAATTCGGTGAGGTTTTGCCAAAACGCGTTCGAACCCAAAACACGGCCGCGGAACCGAACCCAAAACCAAAACACAAAACCCGAAAAATTTCAGGCGCTCATCTCTAATTTTCATCACCCCTTCTGAATGACTACGGATGGTGACATGCCCTGCACCAAGAGACAGACTAGCAGCAGAATTACGCACAATGGTGATACCACTCCGTCAATGATTAATCACAAAGAACATGGGGGTCATTCTGAGTTGGTTGCTAGCTGCATTCGTTCGCTGTGCAGCAATGAGGCAAAAATCGGCACTTCTGCTCATGAGTATGCAGCGCAATGTGCACACGCAACGTACTGTTACAACGAACTATGTAGTTTCACACAGGGTCTAGCGAAGCTTTTCAGTCGCACTGCTGGCCGCAGAGTGATTGACATGAAGTGGGCGTTTCTGTGTGTCAACTGACTGTTTTCAGGGAGTGTTCGAAAAAACGCAGGCGTGCCAGGAAAAACGCAGGCGTGGCTGGGCGAACGCAGGGCGTGTTTGTGATGTCAAAACAGGAACTGAACAGTCTGAAGTCATCACAAGCGCTGTGTAGGTTTTGAACTACTCTGACACTGCACAAAATTATTTTGTAGCTGCTCTGCGATCCTTTCGTTCGCACTTCTGCTAAGCTAAGATACACTTCCAGTGGGCGGCGGCCTAGCGTTTGCACGGCTGCTAAAAACTGCTAGCGAGCGATCAACTCGGAATGACCCCCTATAGTAGTTATACTGCACATGCGCCGTCTTCTATGTTGAACCTTTGGAGTCAAATATAGGGTCTTGTAATTTAACCCTTGATTGCGTAATCCACTGTGTAAACTGTTAAATAATTAGCACTGCCTAATAAATCTGTAAGGTGGATTAAATATAATATGCCCATCACTGGAATATACACGTCAGGATATTTAGCTAACGATAATGAGGATCTTTCATATTTAGAGGGTGTTCATAGATATGACTGTGGGCAACACAAATATGGGGGCACATGGAGCTGACTCAGAGGTATTCATTTCAACAACAAAAGATACTCTGTGATTTGGGTGCACCAATACCGGTACAGATGAAACAGTGTCTGAAGATACTGTAAGTCACATCTCCCTGACAATGGGGGTGATTCCGAGTTGTTCGCTCGCAAGCTGCTTTTTGCAGCTTTGCACACGCTAAGCCGCCGCCTACTGGGAGTGAATCTTAGCTTATCAAAATTGCGAACGAAAGATTAGCAGAATTGCGAATAGACACTTCTTAGCAGTTTCTGAGTAGCTCCAGACTTACTCGGCATCTGCGATCAGTTCAGTCAGTTTCGTTCCTGGTTTGACGTCACAAACACACCCAGCGTTCACCCAGACACTCCTCCGTTTCTCCAGCCACTCCCGCGTTTTTCCCAGAAACGGTAGCGTTTTTTCGCACAAACCCATAAAACGGCCAGTTTCCGCCCAGAAACACCCACTTCCTGTCAATCACATTACGATCACCAGAACGAAGAAAAAACCTTGTAATGCCGTGAGTAAAATTCCTAACTGCATAGCAAATTTACTTGGCGCAGGCGCACTGCGGACATTGCGCATGCGCATTAGCGACTAATCGCTCCGTTGCGAGAAAAAAATACAGAGCAAACAACTCGGAATGACCCCCAGTATGAGGAAATCCTTTCCTCGAGAGCTGCAGCAAATATTCCCAAAACATTCCTAATGTATTTCTATTACAAATGTGCAAAACCAATAAACGTGCATTGGTTATACATTCTCATTCTCAGGGACCGGCCAAGTGACAACTCTCATACCCCTTTCACATCGCACAAATAACCCGGTATCGACACGGCATATTGCCGTGTCGACACGGGTCAGTGTGCGATGTGAAAGCACTCTGCGGGAATTAGCAGGTCGCCTGACCCGCTAATTCAACCCGGTATAAAAGAAAGATTATACCCGGGTTGAATACCGGGTCAGGTGCAGTGTGAATGGGAGCCGCGTCGATGCGACACGGTTCCCATTCACAGCATAGGGAGAGGCGGTGCAGGAGATGAGCTCATCTCCCAGCGCCGCCTCCACCCCCGCCCCTGCTGCTGCTGCGCCCCCCGCTGCTATGGCAACCGACCCGGTATATTGCCGGGTCGGAAAGCCAGCAGAGGGGAGCAAATGCCGGATCCCACCCGGTAAAGACACGTTTCTTTTACCGGGTGGGATCCGGCATTAGCGATGTGAAAGCGGTATCAGTCTTGCTGGATCCATGCCCAGACCAGCTGGAAGATAGTATACACTGATGACTTAGGAGGAGTTGTAGCAAAGTTTGGTGCGATATAAGGTAATGGAGAAAGATAATGAGCCTAATTCAGATCTGATCACAGCAGCAAATATGTTAGCTAATGTGCAAAACCATGTGGGTCATTCCGAGTGGATCGTAGCTGTGCAAATTTAGCACAGCTACGGTCATTCACACTGACATGTGGGGTGACGCCCAGCACAGGGCTAGTCCGCCCCGCATGTCAGTGCTGCCCCCCCCCCCCGCAGAAGTGCAAAGGCATCACACAGCGGCGATGCCTTTGCACTTCAAAAGTAGCTCCCGGCCAGCGCAGCTTTAGCGTGCTGGCCGGGAGCTACTCATCGCTCCCCGGCCCGCAGCGGCTGCGTGTGACGTCATGCAGCAGCTGCGGCCAGCCCCCCGTTCGGTCCGGCCACGCCTGCGTTGGCCAGACCAAACCCATGAACGGCGGCCAAACACCGCCATTCCGCTGCCTCCCACCCAGCGATCGCCTCTGCCTGTAAATCAGGCAGAGGCGATCGCATCCCTGCTATGGCCTTCGGCCGTCTGGCATGCGCCGGCGCACTACGGCGCCGGTGCACGCGCAGCAGGGACCTGTTCGCTCTGCTGCGTTAAAACGCAGCGAGCGAACGGGTCAGAATGACTCCCTATGTGCACTGCAGGTGGGGCAGATGTAACATGTGCAGAGAGAGTTAGATTTGGGTGTGGTGTGTTCAAATCTGAAATCTAAATTGCAGTGTAAAAATAAAGCAGCCAGTGGGCTGCACAGAAACTATATAACCCACCCAAATCTAACTCTCTCTGCACATGTTACATCTGCCCCACCTGCAGTGCACATGGGGCCTAATTCAGACCTGATCGCTGTTGTATGAAATCGCACAGTGACTGATTATCGAAAGACCGCGCATGCGTATGCACCGCAATGCGCAGGTGTGAGCCAAAACAGACACAGAATGGTGCGAAAATTTCAATAGCACGGCGTATGCAAGGTGATTGTCAGAAAGAGGACGTTTGTGGGCGGTAACTGACTGTTTTCTGGGAGTGTCAGGAAAACGCAGGCGTGTCCAAGCGTTTTCAGGGCTGGTGTGTGACGTCAGCCTCGGCCCCAATCAGTGTATTGCACTGCAAGAGTAAGTCCTGGGCTACGCACACACTGCACAGAATAAAAAAACAATTTGATGGTGAGTGAGTTGTGAACGGATTTGCAGATGTCCGCTGTCTGGCGAAGTTTTCACACGGCGTACACAATACACATGCATTCACACACTTGCACGGGGCCGGTTTTCACTCGCTATGGGCGGCAGCTATCTGATCGCAGACCTCTGCAATAACAGAGGAGCCATCAGGTCTGAGTTAGGGCCACAGTAAGATCAATATCTCTCAAAATAAGTTATAATGTATAATGGGGGTCATTCCGAGTTGTTCGCTCGCAAGCTGCTTTTAGCAGCTTTGCACACGCTAAGCCGCCGCCTACTGGGAGTGAATCTTAGCTTATCAAAATTGCGAACGAAAGATTAGCAAAATTGCGAATAGACACTTCTTAGCAGTTTCTGAGTAGCTCGAGACTTACTCTTCCAGTGCGATCAGTTCAGTGCTTGTCGTTCCTGGTTTGACGTCACAAACACACCCAACGTTCGCCCAGACACTCCTCCGTTTCTCCAGCCACTCCCGCGTTTTTCCCAGAAAAGGCAGCGTTTTTTCACACACTCCCATAAAACGGCCAGTTTCCGCCCAGAAACACCCACTTCCTGTCAATCACATTACGATCACCAGAACGAAGAAAAAACCTCGTAATGCCGTGAGTAAAATACCTAACTGCATAGCAAATGTACTTGGCGCAGTCGCACTGTGGACATTGCGCATGCGCATTAGCGACTGATCGCTCCGTTGCAAGAAAAAAAAACGAGCGAACAACTCGGAATGACCCCCAATATTTCCCTAATGCTATCCCAGACTAGGATCTACTGTAATCAGCAATGTGGGCGGTAGAACGCTATACTCACACCTCCCAACATTTGGGTGTGTCTAGGAGGGACACAATGGCACAGCGAAGCCGCGGATACCATAAAAGGGGGTGTGGCTTTGCAGGATTGCCACGATCCCATGCAACCCCCCGTTTTCCGTAACTATGGGGGCGTGGCCAGTGCTCTCTGACACCTCGGTGTCCAGAGCGGTGACTACTGGAGCCACCCAACTGCCCCACCACCACCATGGGACACTGCAACCTGCGGGTGGGACAGTCCCAAAAAAACAGGACTGTCCCACGAAACTCGGGACAGTTGGGAGGTATGCTATACTTTCCTCAGGATCCACGTGGAACGGTGTTTTCTGTTACTATTTATATTTATATTACTTATATATTATATTTATATTACTATTGTATTATTAGATCTTTTACAGTGCTTCCACACCTTCCATTGCGCCACAGTGTCGTTTTTAGAAATGCTAATGATTCCATTTCTTTCTTAAAAATAGTAAAAAAATAAAAACCAAATTTGACTTTAAAGTTTTTGATTTTATTTCTATTTTACCAATTAAAAACCATGTGAAACTCCAGTGGGCATTTTCCCTTGGGCGCCCGATGCCAGCGTCTATATTATAACGCATTACCGCTGTCTCTGCTCTCTCCATTCATGGCCCACCCCGCAGGAAAACCATCCCCGCAGACGCCGCGCCAGACGACTGAACCATTATCCGGAAAACTTTTTTGTTAATGGGAAACTTACTTAAACAAGTAAAATTTAACACAATCTGAAATGAGTAATTAACGATGCAACGAGCGATCGTTATGAATCTAATCTTCTCAATCCATTTTCTGTCGCTGATTTATTTTATGGGCCGAGTAAGGACTAGAGAAATTACCAAGCACACCAGACCGTGACTGTAACTGCAAAGGCTTCAAAAATAAACCATTTTGTGCTGCGGGTGCTGCGGGTTACAGACGGAGACACGGGCAGGGAGTCAGATCTGTGGGGAAGCATCTAAGTCAAGAGAGAACAATCTGTAGAGACGGACTCAGAGGAGGAAATGAGATTTATCCATCTATCACTTACAGTAGTAACCCTGGGAAACCACACACGGCCGGGCGAGGAGAGCGCAGGATTTTGTAATTATCACAGGAGAAAACACAACTTCCTGGGGATTATGGGGGTCATTCGGGGTTGATTGCACGCTGCCGTTTTTTCGCAGCGCAGCGATCAGGTTACTACTGCGCATGCACCGTAATGCGGGTACAAAGCGGATCGTAGCTGGGCAATAGATTTAACGAAAAATCCAGTCGCACAGCCTATTGCAAGGAAATTGACAGGAAGAAGGCATTTGTGGGTGGCAACTAACCGTTTTCTGGGAGTGTTTGGAAAAACGCAGGCGTGTTCAGGCGTTTGCAGGACGGATGTCTGACATCAATTCCGAGACTGAAGTGATCGCAAGGGCTGAGTAAGTCCAGAGCTACTCAGAAACTGCACAAAACTTTTTTGTACAGCTGGGCTGCACAGGCGATCGCACACTTGCAAAGCGAAAGCACACTCCCCTTTGGGCAGAGCCGGCCCTAGCCAATTTGATGCCCTAGGCAAAATTTTGTCTGGTGCCCCCTAGCTCCGCCGCTAGTTCTGCATCTGTACCTGCAACGCTCAGGTACTGGGGCCCACCGGGGGGGTTACCCTGTGGGCCAGTTCAACTCTGCACAATGCCACACAGTAATGACCATACTACATATAATTCCACACAGTAAAGGAACCTTACACATATGCCCCACATTAGTAATGCCCATAATACACATATACTGCCACAGATACTGCCACACTTGCTGGTTATACAAAAAGACCAGTATCAAACATGTAGAAACTGTCCATTCTCTTCACTATTCAGTGTGTTTGCTGGTGTCTGTTACTCCCGGCAACTGCGTGCCCTTTATTTTATACTGTGGGAGCTAAATGCTCTACCCTCCAGTTTGATGTGTCCGAAAGTCACGCTGCACTGATGTTTCATATAGAAATAGCACAACGCAACTTACTGACCACTGTTAGGGTCTCCTGCCCTGTGCTGCCACGTCGTCATGGCAACCGGGAGACAAGTGCTAGTGGAGTAACCTGAGCGCAGCTGATACTCCGGTTCGGGTCTTTTGCTGTGCAGTGGTTATAGGCTCTGTGCACGGCAGGGGATCCGGTGCTGGTTTTTGTGCTCACAGTCTGTGAGGTCTGAGTGGGGCGTGGACAGCACCTGCTTTATAAGGCCTCTTTTCAGGGTAAGCAGATGCTGCTGAATCTTTGTTGGTTAGTCAGTTCATGAAAGTTAGCCAGTACTGTGTAGCTTTGTATTTGTTTGTTGCTTACTGCAAATAGGCCTGGGGATTTGGTATTACACTCTGCCAATCCAGACCTAGCAGTAAGACTGGAGTCAGTCGTTTAGCTTGCTGGGGTTCTGTTACTACTCTGTGAACTTAGCAAGTTTGCGGCTGTATTCTAAGACTTGCCTGTCTAATCCTGTCTCACTGTGCTAGGTGTCAGGGGTCAGTTTAGTGGCAGTAAGCTAAAACCTGTGCACTGCAAGTGAGAAATAGGATTGTGGAGACTCTCCTTGTGTCTATCATTCCATCTCTGACCAAGGAGTTTACTGCCACACCCGTTGGTAACCCTTTAGGGTTTTGCTGTTGCCCTTAGCAACAGCATTTCGGGTTCTCTACGTATTAAAACACAACATCTTGCTTTTTCCATCTGTGCAGTTCTAATACAAGGGAGATACCCAGTTCCTTAGCCTCTGGGCTTCTCTGTTCACTTTGTGTGTATTTTGTTACCCTATTACCTTCTGTGTACGTTATGTCATATTCCCCAGTTTGTCTGTGAGTCCATTTGTTTTGCATAACAGTTCAAACACCAGTACATTCCTGCAGACACTGGAGTGCATAACAGTTCTGACACCAGTACTTTCCTGCAGGCACTGGTGTGCATAACAACCACGTTACAGTGCTGGGTGGCAGGGGAATTTTACGGTATGGACTGACTAGGAAATAAAGTGTGGGGAGAACACTGACCATGTTATGTCCCTGCAGACACCTGGGGTTTGCACAGGGATAAGGGACACACACAGGATGGCAGGGTCCCCCTCCCCCATGTGCACAAGCAGTATAGGTGATATCAGGTTTCTGTGAAGCAGTCTTCCAAAATACACATGTGTTATCATAAGGAGCCATCCAGTAATAACCTTATATAGTCAGTAAAAATGTCACAGGTCCAGGAATTGCATTTACTGGGCTTCTGCTGTCTGTCTGAGGTCTCACAAGTCAGGGGCATTCAAGCATGTCGGAGGAAGTTTAAGGCACAGTGTGCATTTTTTTTGACAAATGTAAACAGAAGTGTTTACAAGTACTGATTGAATACATTTGGAAAGTAACAGTTAGTTTGCGGACTGTCCCTCCCAGCATGAGATACTGCAGGGACATGCTTGGATGCCCCTAGACATGCTTGAATGCCCTAGGCAAATGCCTAGCCTGCCTATAGCTAAGGCCGGCTCTGCCTTTGGGCGGCGACTGTGCTGCAAAAAGTAGCTAGCGAGCGATCAACTCGGAATGAGGGCCTATGTCCTAGTCCTACTCACTTTTTTTATCCAAGGGAGTCTATTCACGGAGCTGAGAAATGCCGCGTTTTCCTGTAAACAATGCTTCTATCTGTGTTGTGCTATTCACAGAGCGGGCTACCGTGTAGAAGTTCCTGACTTCTCCAGCGGTATTCAGCTCCGTGCCTGAATCACATCGCCATACTTTAGTAAGGTGAGTGCGATTCATTAAAGGGCAGAAAGCTCAGCTTTCCTCTTCTCCATGGAGTTCTGACTCATCATTCATCTCAGGATAGCGTAATCTGAACATCGATGTGAAACGGGCAAGGAAGTTACTTACTTCCCTGTCTTCTGCCCGGCATCCGTTCTGGCTCCGCCCCTGAACTCCCAGCAGCCACTGCAGCCTCCCCTGAGCTCAGCCGTGGGCGCAGGAAGGACCTGCCTCTGTCTCCACGCTTCTCACAATGGACCACAGCTGAAGAGAGGACCGCTGGAGACCTGATGGCATTGCTGGAAAGGGGAAGCATTTGATATGCCGACTGTTGGGATCCCGGCGCTCAGCATACCGGCGCCAGAATTCCGACAACTATTCTTCCTCTTGGGGGGTCCACGACACACTAATCACCCACCCCTAGCTGAGCGGCACACGGCACCCTCTTGTGCCGCTGTGCCTACTGTTTTTTGGTATTTGTTATGTTCGGCATCCACAATCAGCCAATGCCCCTACTGTACCCGGGCCCAGCTCCACTCTCTACGGCCCTGCGTGGGATTGTCATGGGAGTGTCTTGGGGGGGGGTAGGCCAGACTTCTATGCTCATCCACAGCGTGCAGATGGAAATGACATGACGTTTGCACCCAGGTGTAAGTCCAGATACTAATAATGATGGCTGCATACCTAAACACAGTGGTCGGACATCCGGCCTTCTGCATGAAAATGGACGGATATTCAGAATAGATGGATGGAAAATCACATTATCATAAGGTAGAAAATGGGCTGCCGCCTGGTGTATGGAAACGTGGGAGCACGCGCTTCTGGTTCAGAATGGGGTTCATACTGTGCACAAGCGTAATATACAGTATCTGAATACTGTCCTAGTCTGCTATGAGGTTTGAATGGAGGTGCTATGTTCCAGCAGGAGTAATGGTTACAGTAGGTTAGTGTCCCAGAGGTAGCAATTTGGCAGAGAGAATGGTGAGGTGTAAGGCCACAGAGGTATGGCAGGTGTGTGCACCAGGACAAGGGAGAGGGGATGTGTCACTGATTTCCCTGCGGCTGCCTGTTGAGGAAGCAGAAAGAGAGAATGAGATGGGGGCATTAGTCTAAAGAGTGAAAGAAAAGACCAGCACGGGTTTCATCCAGGCCAGGGACGGGCTGGAACCGTGAATCAGGCCACGGGGGCGTGCCATGAGTCAGGAGGGCCTAGCCTCTTGGCACGCCCCTACCTATATATATATATACCAGATGCATCAGGCCGAGCAGAGAGAGCTGCACTGTTCAGCCAGCCCTGCTCTTTCAGTGGCCGGACCGGCCCTTCTGGCCATTGGCCCTTCGAGCATTTGCCAGAAGTGCCAGGTGGCCAGTCTGGACCTGGTCAAAGCTACAGATGTAGCCACATACATCCATCCCGCAGCACGGCTGCATGAGTACATGTGCCGCAGTATGCAACTATGCGCAGCCTCATGTATTCCTATGACATGTGTGTGTATACGCGCGCGTTACAGTCACATGCACACTAGCCGCACGGGCTTTGCGGTGAATATGATGCATTGCGTCAAAGCTGAGTGCGACTACATCTGTATTGTGTGCACCTGACTTGTGTGAATTGTTGAAGTCTGGAGGACACTATTGCATTATCGCACTATCTACCTGAATGCTCCTTTACTGAAGCATTCTCCTTTACCAAGATGGCCACCATTTGGTATTCTGTGCCTGTGTGGCACCATCTTGCTACTGTGCTGGAGCACCACATTGGAGGATGGATGTGTTCCACTTAGCTCCAGAGACCGGTATGTATCCTGCACTGTACCCTGCACCAAACTGCTAAATTGCTGCACCGCCGTCTTCATACATCAACGGCTGGTACTTTCTATGTTCCACTGAAGCTCCACTCCATCCAGAATGCATCTGTTCAAACAGCTTCTACTGCACTTCAAAAAACCAAACAACTGGCTAAAAACTTGGGCTGTATAGTAGAGATGAGCGCCTGAAATTTTTCGGGTTTTGTGTTTTGGTTTTGGGTTCGGTTCCGCGGCCGTGTTTTGGGTTCGAACGCGTTTTGGCAAAACCTCACCGAATTTTTTTTGTCGGATTCGGGTGTGTTTTGGATTCGGGTGTTTTTTTCAAAAAACACTAAAAAACAGCTTAAATCATAGAATTTGGGGGTCATTTTGGTCCCAAAGTATTATTAACCTCAAAAACCATAATTTACACTCATTTTCAGTCTATTCTGAATACCTCACACCTCACAATATTATTTTTAGTCCTAAAATTTGCACCGAGGTCGCTGTGTGAGTAAGATAAGCGACCCTAGTGGCCGACACAAACACCGGGCCCATCTAGGAGTGGCACTGCAGTGTCACGCAGGATGTCCCTTCCAAAAAACCCTCCCCAAACAGCACATGACGCAAAGAAAAAAAGAGGCGCAATGAGGTAGCTGTGTGAGTAAGATTAGCGACCCTAGTGGCCGACACAAACACCGGGCCCATCTAGGAGTGGCACTGCAGTGTCACGCAGGATGTCCCTTCCAAAAAACCCTCCCCAAACAGCACATGACGCAAAGAAAAAAAGAGGCGCAATGAGGTAGCTGTGTGAGTAAGATTAGCGACCCTAGTGGCCGACACAAACACCGGGCCCATCTAGGAGTGGCACTGCAGTGTCACGCAGGATGTCCCTTCCAAAAAACCCTCCCCAAACAGCACATGACGCAAAGAAAAAAAGAGGCGCAATGAGGTAGCTGACTGTGTGAGTAAGATTAGCGACCCTAGTGGCCGACACAAACACCGGGCCCATCTAGGAGTGGCACTGCAGTGTCACGCAGGATGTCCCTTCCAAAAAAACCCTCCCCAATCAGCACATGATGCAAAGAAAAAGAAAAGAAAAAAGAGGTGCAAGATGGAATTGTCCTTGGGCCCTCCCACCCACCCTTATGTTGTATAAACAAAACAGGACATGCACACTTTAACCAACCCATCATTTCAGTGACAGGGTCTGCCACACGACTGTGACTGATATGACGGGTTGGTTTGGACCCCCCCCAAAAAGAAGCAATTAATCTCTCCTTGCACAAACTGGCTCTACAGAGGCAAGATGTCCACCTCATCTTTACCCTCCGATATATCACCGTGTACATCCCCCTCCTCACAGATTATCAATTCGTCCCCACTGGAATCCACCATCTCAGCTCCCTGTGTACTTTGTGGAGGCAATTGCTGCTGGTCAATGTCTCCGCGGAGGAATTGATTATAATTCATTTTAATGAACATCATCTTCTCCACATTTTCTGGATGTAACCTCGTACGCCGATTGCTGACAAGGTGAGCGGCGGCACTAAACACTCTTTCGGAGTACACACTTGTGGGAGGGCAACTTAGGTAGAATAAAGCCAGTTTGTGCAAGGGCCTCCAAATTGCCTCTTTTTCCTGCCAGTATAAGTACGGACTGTGTGACGTGCCTACTTGGATGCGGTCACTCATATAATCCTCCACCATTCTATCAATGTTGAGAGAATCATATGCAGTGACAGTAGACGACATGTCCGTAATCGTTGTCAGGTCCTTCAGTCCGGACCAGATGTCAGCATCAGCAGTCGCTCCAGACTGCCCTGCATCACCGCCAGCGGGTGGGCTCGGAATTCTGAGCCTTTTCCTCGCACCCCCAGTTGCGGGAGAATGTGAAGGAGGAGATGTTGACAGGTCGCGTTCCGCTTGACTTGACAATTTTGTCACCAGCAGGTCTTTCAACCCCAGCAGACCTGTGTCTGCCGGAAAGAGAGATCCAAGGTAGGCTTTAAATCTAGGATCGAGCACGGTGGCCAAAATGTAGTGCTCTGATTTCAACAGATTGACCACCCGTGAATCCTTGTTAAGCGAATTAAGGGCTCCATCCACAAGTCCCACATGCCTAGCGGAATCGCTCCGTGTTAGCTCCTCCTTCAATGTCTCCAGCTTCTTCTGCAAAAGCCTGATGAGGGGAATGACCTGACTCAGGCTGGCAGTGTCTGAACTGACTTCACGTGTGGCAAGTTCAAAGGGCATCAGAACCTTGCACAACGTTGAAATCATTCTCCACTGCGCTTGAGACAGGTGCATTCCACCTCCTATATCGTGCTCAATTGTATAGGCTTGAATGGCCTTTTGCTGCTCCTCCAACCTCTGAAGCATATAGAGGGTTGAATTCCACCTCGTTACCACTTCTTGCTTCAGATGATGGCAGGGCAGGTTCAGTAGTTTTTGGTGGTGCTCCAGTCTTCTGTACGTGGTGCCTGTACGCCGAAAGTGTCCCGCAATTTTTCTGGCCACCGACAGCATCTCTTGCACGCCCCTGTCGTTTTTTAAAAAATTCTGCACCACCAAATTCAAGGTATGTGCAAAACATGGGACGTGCTGGAATTTGCCCATATTTAATGCACACACAATATTGCTGGCGTTGTCCGATGCCACAAATCCACAGGAGAGTCCAATTGGGGTAAGCCATTCCGCGATGATCTTCCTCAGTTGCCGTAAGAGGTTTTCAGCTGTGTGCGTATTCTGGAAAGCGGTGATACAAAGCGTAGCCTGCCTAGGAAAGAGTTTGCGAGATGCTGCTACTGGTGCCGCCGCTGCTGTTCTTGCGGCGGGAGTCCATACATCTACCCAGTGGGCTGTCACAGTCATATAGTCCTGACCCTGCCCTGCTCCACTTGTCCACATGTCCGTGGTTAAGTGGACATTGGGTACAACTGCATTTTTTAGGAGACTGGTGAGTCTTTTTCTGACGTCCGTGTACATTCTCGGTATCGCCTGCCTAGAGAAGTGGAACCTAGATGGTATTTGGTAACGGGGGCACACTGCCTCAATAAATTGTCTAGTTCCCTGTGAACTAACGGCGGATACCGGACGCACGTCTAACACCAACATAGTTGTCAAGGACTCAGTTATCCGCTTTGCAGTAGGATGACTGCTGTGATATTTCATCTTCCTCGCAAAGGACTGTTGAACAGTCAATTGCTTACTGGAAGTAGTACAAGTGGGCTTACGACTTCCCCTCTGGGATGACCATCGACTCCCAGCGGCAACAACAGCAGCGCCAGCAGCAGTAGGCGTTACACGCAAGGATGCATCGGAGGAATCCCAGGCAGGAGAGGACTCGTCAGACTTGCCAGTGACATGGCCTGCAGGACTATTGGCATTCCTGGGGAAGGAGGAAATTGACACTGAGGGAGTTGGTGGGGTGGTTTGCGTGAGCTTGGTTACAAGAGGAAGGGATTTACTGGTCAGTGGACTGCTTCCGCTGTCACCCAAAGTTTTTGAACTTGTCACTGACTTATTATGAATGCGCTGCAGGTGACGTATAAGGGAGGATGTTCCGAGGTGGTTAACGTCCTTACCCCTACTTATTACAGCTTGACAAAGGGAACACACGGCTTGACACCTGTTGTCCGCATTTCTGGTGAAATACCTCCACACCGAAGAGCTGATTTTTTTGGTATTTTCACCTGGCATGTCAACGGCCATATTCCTCCCACGGACAACAGGTGTCTCCCCGGGTGCCTGACTTAAACAAACCACCTCACCATCAGAATCCTCCTGGTCAATTTCCTCCCCAGCGCCAGCAACACCCATATCCTCCTCATCCTGGTGTACTTCAACACTGACATCTTCAATCTGACTATCAGGAACTGGACTGCGGGTGCTCCTTCCAGCACTTGCAGGGGGCGTGCAAATGGTGGAAGGCGCATGCTCTTCACGTCCAGTGTTGGGAAGGTCAGGCATCGCAACCGACACAATTGGACTCTCCTTGTGGATTTGGGATTTCAAAGAACGCACAGTTCTTTGCGGTGCTTTTGCCAGCTTGAGTCTTTTCAGTTTTCTAGCGAGAGGCTGAGTGCTTCCATCCTCATGTGAAGCTGAACCACTAGCCATGAACATAGGCCAGGGCCTCAGCCGTTCCTTGCCACTCCGTGTGGTAAATGGCATATTGGCAAGTTTACGCTTCTCCTCCGACAATTTTATTTTAGGTTTTGGAGTCCTTTTTTTACTGATATTTGGTGTTTTGGTTTTGACATGCTCTGTACTATGCCATTGGGCATCGGCCTTGGCAGACGACGTTGCTGGCATTTCATCGTCTCGGCCATGACTAGTGGCAGCAGCTTCAGCACGAGGTGGAAGTGGATCTTGATCTTTCCCTAATTTTGGAACCTCAACATTTTTGTTCTCCATATTTTAATAGGCACAACTAAAAGGCACCTCAGGTAAACAATGGAGATGGATGGATTGGATACTAGTATACAATTATGGACGGGCTGCCGAGTGCCGACACAGAGGTAGCCACAGCCGTGAACTACCGCACTGTACTGTGTCTGCTGCTAATATATAGACTGGTTGATAAAGAGATAGTATACTCGTAACTAGTATGTATGTATAAAGAAAGAAAAAAAAACCACAGTTAGGTGGTATATACAATTATGGACGGGCTGCCGAGTGCCGACACAGAGGTAGCCACAGCCGTGAACTACCGCACTGTACTGTGTCTGCTGCTAATATATAGACTGGTTGATAAAGAGATAGTATACTCGTAACTAGTATGTATGTATAAAGAAAGAAAAAAAAACCACGGTTAGGTGGTATATACAATTATGGACAGGCTGCCGAGTGCCGACACAGAGGTAGCCACAGCCGTGAACTACCGCACTGTACTGTGTCTGCTGCTAATATATAGACTGGTTGATAAAGAGATAGTATACTCGTAACTAGTATGTATGTATAAAGAAAGAAAAAAAAACCACGGTTAGGTGGTATATACAATTATGGACGGGCTGCCGAGTGCCGACACAGAGGTAGCCACAGCCGTGAACTACCGCACTGTACTGTGTCTGCTGCTAATATATAGACTGGTTGATAAAGAGATAGTATACTCGTAACTAGTATGTATGTATAAAGAAAGAAAAAAAAACCACGGTTAGGTGGTATATACAATTATGGACGGGCTGCCGAGTGCCGACACAGAGGTAGCCACAGCCGTGAACTACCGCACTGTACTGTGTCTGCTGCTAATATATAGACTGGTTGATAAAGAGATAGTATACTCGTAACTAGTATGTATGTATAAAGAAAGAAAAAAAAACCACGGTTAGGTGGTATATACAATTATGGACGGGCTGCCGAGTGCCGACACAGAGGTAGCCACAGCCGTGAACTACCGCACTGTACTGTGTCTGCTGCTAATATATAGACTGGTTGATAAAGAGATAGTATACTCGTAACTAGTATGTATGTATAAAGAAAGAAAAAAAAAACCACGGTTAGGTGGTATATACAATTATGGACGGGCTGCCGAGTGCCGACACAGAGGTAGCCACAGCCGTGAACTACCGCACTGTACTGTGTCTGCTGCTAATATAGACTGGTTGATAAAGAGATAGTATACTCGTAACTAGTATGTATGTATAAAGAAAGAAAAAAAAACCACGGTTAGGTGGTATATACAATTATGGACGGGCTGCCGAGTGCCGACACAGAGGTAGCCACAGCCGTGAACTACCGCACTGTACTGTGTCTGCTGCTAATATATAGACTGGTTGATAAAGAGATAGTATACTCGTAACTAGTATGTATGTATAAAGAAAGAAAAAAAAACCACGGTTAGGTGGTATATACAATTATGGACGGGCTGCCGAGTGCCGACACAGAGGTAGCCACAGCCGTGAACTACCGCACTGTACTGTGTCTGCTGCTAATATATAGACTGGTTGATAAAGAGATAGTATACTCGTAACTAGTATGTATGTATAAAGAAAGAAAAAAAAACCACGGTTAGGTGGTATATACAATTATGGACGGGCTGCCGAGTGCCGACACAGAGGTAGCCACAGCCGTGAACTACCGCACTGTACTGTGTCTGCTGCTAATATAGACTGGTTGATAAAGAGATAGTATACTACTAATATTATATACTGGTGGTCAGGTCACTGGTCACTAGTCACACTGGCAGTGGCACTCCTGCAGCAAAAGTGTGCACTGTTTAATTTTAATATAATATTATGTACTCCTGGCTCCTGCTATAACCTATAACTGGCACTGCAGTAGTGCTCCCCAGTCTCCCCCACAATTATAAGCTGTGTGAGCTGAGCAGTCAGACAGATATATAATATATATAGATGATGCAGCACACTGGCCTGAGCCTGAGCAGTGCACACAGATATGGTATGTGACTGACTGAGTCACTGGGGTATATTTACTAAGATTCGTATTTTTCAGAATCATGTTCAAGTTCAATCACGACTGACATCGACAGTGTAAATCTGCAACTTTTTGAATTGATTACGACTCATTTACTAAGCAGTCGTATTCGTATTTTCCGTATCTTCCGATGTCGATGTCATTCGTGTTTTTTTTGCTGCTGAATGCGGCCGCGTTTGCTATTTTGCGGCCGCGTTGTTGCGTTTTTTTACGACTGCGTCACAAGTCTGTTACGGCAGTGATTTGGAATTTGCGGCCGCGTTTTTACTCCTAAGTTTCGTTTACGTCACGCGGCCGTGATTGGTTGTATTCGTGAAGGAGGAGTGTCTGTGCATGTTACTATAAAAACGCCCCAAACACTCCGCACCTCGTGGGTTTAGCTAGTGGAGAGGAGAGAGGAAGGTGTATTTGGAGTTGGTGAGTTTGGTGGAGTTTTTGGTGGATTTGGAGAGGAGTTTGGTGATTGTTGAGTGCTGTACTGTGTGTGTTAGTAGTCTTGTGATCTTTGTAGTATTGTTTTTTCCCAGTTTGTAAACTTTTTTGTCCTTGTTTTTTTTTTTCAGTCTTTTGTCATTGTTTGTGAGTGAGTGAGCGTGTGTGTTGGCTGTGTGGTGTGTAGTAGGAGTAGTGGAGGAGTGTGTTTTGTGTTTTCATTTTTGTGTGTTTTATGTTGTTTGTCATGTCCGACTCAGAGGTCAGTGTGGTGGCGGAGGTTAGTGAGGTGGAGGCTGGTAGTGAGGTGGAGGCTGGTAGTGAGGTGGAGGGGGGTAGTGAGAGGGAGGAGGTTAGTGAGGAGGAGGAGGAGGGGGTGCCTGTTGCTGGATTTTCCAGTGATAGTGATGGTGTTGTGGCACCGCAGCCACGCACCACTACCAAGACTGGCAGGAATATAAAGTTCAGCTATGCTGAAAACATGGCGTTGGTGCGTGAGCTGATGAAGCACCATCGCCAATTGTTTGGTCAGGATGCTGCCAGGGTGTCCTCCCGCAGGAAGTCTGCCCTGTGGGGGCAAGTCATACTTGCTGTGAATAGTGAGGGTGTGGTGAGGCGGACAGAGGACACGTGCCGCAAGCGTTTCTATGATATTAAGCGGCGTGTCAAGGCCAAGATGGCCAAAGAGTCCAAATCTGCACGGAGAACCGGAGGTGGGCCACCTTTACGTGTAAGCTATCGGGACTGGGAGGAGCCTGTGCGGGCATTGATTCCTGGCGAAGTGGTGTCTGCTACTCATGTCCGGGATTCGGACCGACCCACGCAGGATGGTAAGTTTGTTTTGTAATATTGTTCTTAAAATGTCTGTAAAATTTAGTTAATTTCATTTTTAAAGTTTAAAGGATGATTTTTTTCGCACAAAACAGATTGCATGCCTATGCTCCCTTAAGGTGTGTTTGTGTTTTGAATGTTTTTTTTTCTTTTTTTGTTGCAATTTTTGGCGATAATGCTTGAACATGTGTGTTTGTTTAAAATCCACAAAAGGTTTTTGTTTTTTTAACAAACAGAAAAGCGGGGAAATTTTTAAAACATTACATTTTAAAAATATTTGCAAGTACTCAATCTCTGCAATATCTGAGACCAAAAACTTATTTTAAATAAATTTATTGTGTGCCACATCAAGTACATTTTGATATTCAACTCAAAATCATGAATGTAGAAGCTCTTAAGCTTAAAAATTTGTTTTAAACAAAACCATATAGATGCTTACAGTACATTAATGGTTTTCAGTGGGTCATTTTTCAAAAAACATGGTAATAATGTTGGGGTCACTTTTTCCACAGTCACACAGACCAGCCGCCCAGACAGGCCTCACACAAGTCAGGATGATGCCGGTATTGCAGGTAAGTCTTCACTGTAGTCACATATTCTGAAAACACATAGAAGTACAAAATATTAAGTTTAAATTTTGCACCTAGGTTCTGCTTCTGGAAGCCGACCTCCTGTAAGCCGCCCATCACAGGGCTTGGGCCACTTACCCAGGAGGCCAACTAAGACACGGCGTCTTGGCTCTGATTCCGCACCTCCATCATCCCCACCCAGGCGAAGACTTTCGGCAGTGTCACCCCAGCCACCACTGGCACTATTGTCGAGTTCGCAGAGTGATGAGGCCAGATCACCTCAGTTATCTGGTGAGTAAAAACATAAATTAAACACATAAGCAATAATATACACAGTACACTTAAGATGTTGTTAGTTGGTTTGGAGTTTACATGTTTTCCTCAACAATCAATGTGATGTAACGTCTTCAATTGCACAAGGTGCTTTAATAAAATTAGATAAGGTCTTAGTGGATGGTCTAGACAACCTATTTGTATGAAAAGAACAGATTTGAGGATACATTAAGCACACACACGTTCACATTTTTAAAAAAATATGAATAAAATTAAATGTTGGACCGAAATAAAAAAACCATTAGAGTGTTCACACATCGCCCCTGTCCAGTATGTAGATGGCTTACTTGCTCCGCTCCTCTGGACTATACAGGTAAGTAGTCTATATCGTGGTGAGGGGAGGGAATCTAACAGTGTAATGGTGTGGAGGGAAGTTAGTTAAGTGAGGAATATGCAAATTTGGCAATGTTTGCGCCTGTGTTGGTTTTTTAAAATATAAAAATTATAAATTGTTAACGTTGAGAAAAACAAGTGCTAATAATGCAAAAATGTAGTATTAGGAATGTATTAATGTGTTGCATTAGCCAGGCCAAATTAAAAAAAAATTACAACATTGCATGTTGCCTACCCCATACAGAGCACAACTTGATGTCCGCCGAGGACCAGCAGGGACCAGAACAAGAGCCATCCTTCACACTGCAACTTACAGCTGTTGATCCAAGCATGCCAATACAGTTGCAGGATATACCCCAACCATCCATCAGTCCCCAACTGGCACAAGCTCCGCCCCCAAGCCAAATTCCTGGCGATTTTTGGGCCAGTTGGACAAGCCAACAGGCCCAAAGCAATGCCACCCTGACCCAACATACACAACACCTTGCCAGTCTGCCCCATCATCTACCGCGTATTAGTCGCAACTCGGGCAGACTGATAGTACAAGTAGGGAGAATGGCTACCTCAATGGAGCAAATTAGGGCTGAAAACAGCCAAATGAATGCACATTTATCCCGCATTATAGATGAGCAACAGCGACATCAGCAGGCACTCGTTCAGATCATTCAACACAATCAAGTGGTGAATGAGGCCTTATCCAGGATTGTAGCCAGCCACACTGCTACAAACACTCAGCTGATTGCCAGTTTAAATAATTTGAGCAGCAATATTGCTATGATGGGAGCTCAGCAAGTTACCTCCAGCTCGGGGACCACGACCCCTGTTCAAACGCCAGTAACCTCCCCTGTCCGGCGTTCCTCAAGAGCACGTGCCAGTGAGCCAGCACCCAGCACACACAAGCGAAAAAAATAACACCAATCTTTTTGTGCAAATAAATACAAAAATTTGTTAAAAAAACACATTCCTGTGTCCGTCTCCAAAATTTTTTAAGCTGGTCTGTATGTATGTAGTTATGTTTTTCAAGGGTAATGACTGTAAATGTTTTGTTAGCATCAACTAAGCACAATGGACACACCACTATAAACAACAAACAGTAAGTAACAGAACACACAATAGAAAGTAGAGCAAAGTGTTTAGTGAAGGATAATTACAGCATAATAAAACTTACCTGTAAAATATCGCAGGATCACTTCTTGACGTACCTGCCTCCCTACAATTGTACTCACACTGTCACCAGATGTATCTAACTCCTCTGCTTGCTGACTGCTTTCTCCCTCACCATGTGCCAGATGTTGACTTAAACACAGATTATGGAGAAAACAGCAGCAGAACACAATCCGAGTCACCTTTGAGGGACTATACAACAAAAGGCCACCAGATTTATCCAGACACCGAAAACGTGACTTCAGCACCCCAAAACATCTTTCTATCACATTCCGCGTAGCCTTATGTGCATGATTATAACTGTGTTCAGCAGGAGAATCAGGTTGGGACAATGGAGTAAGGAGCCAAGAGTAGCAGCCGTAACCCCCATCACCTGAAAAACATATATAGTCAACATTAGGACATATGTTAGATTATTCTATCACCTCCTCCAAAATCTAGGCTGTGGTTAAAAGACATACACACATAACATTTTCTACATACCCAACAGCCAGCCATCAGGCATTTGTCCCTCCTCAAATTTATCGAAGAGCGATGACTGACTGAGGATGAAGGAGTCATGGCAGGCACCAGGGTAACCTGCAACAACACTCATAATTTTTAAATTTGCATCACAGACCACCTGGACATTAGTTGATTGATCCATATGCCTATTAGTATATATATACTGGCGGCCCTTAGGTGATCTCAGCTGAACGTGTGTGCAATCTATGGCCCCCAGCACATTGGGCATGCCTGCAAGCTCATAGAAAGCTACCCTGACAGCACTCCACTCCGACTCCTCAGTAGGGAAGCAGATTGAGGCGTTAATGTGTGGCTCCAACACATCCAAAACCTGAGTGGACATTAAATAAGCTAAGGTGAGTGTCATGTTAGGTATTCTCTACAATACTGTGGTGTTTCAACTTACACAAGCAACACTTAGCCATAACCGCATATGTATTTTTAGACTCACCTGCATCAAAAATCTTGAAAAGGTGGGCTGTGAGATCCCAATGACGTCGCCTGCCACAGCCTGGAAGCTCCCAGTAGCCATAAAGTGTAACACAGCCAGGAGTTTGTGTAGGCCTGAGACAGAGCGAGAGCGTGCTGTCTCAGGGTCTATGCCCAGTTTGACAAGGTCATACAGGTGGAAAATGTTGTTTCTATTTAGGCGGAACATCTGTATGACCCTATCATCGGACAATGCATTTAAGTTTAAACGCCCTCTAAAAAAACGAGGCTGGCGCAGCCTCCGCGGTACCTGGACAACCTGTTGGCCATGTTCACTTACCTGGTCCTGATTCCTGGAAGCCTCATGGAGCAGTCTAACGTATCCCACAGCCAACAAAAAACCATTGCCACACACTACAGCCGCCATTTCAGAGTGAGAGTAGTTCAGAATGTGCCTGAAACACTTTTATAGGCCCAAAAAAAACAGGTGTGAGTAATGGATAATTAAGTTCACATGTAAACGCGGTTTTCAAAGGCTGGCGCGTTTTTTTTAGGAAAAAAATGCGAATCGTAATTTTTCGCGGCCGCGAAATCATTTTCGCGGCAGCAAATGCAATTACGAATGGTTAGTAAATGACCGAGATTCATATCTAAACAGGCGTAATTTGACCGATGGTGTATTCATTCGTAATTTTGAACTTGGACTAGCAAAAAAATACGAATGACCTCATCACTGCCGTGATTAGTGTTTAGTAAATGACCGAGATGACACTTTGAAGAAAAAACGCCATCTCGGTCAAAATCGGGAGCTTAGTAAATATACCCCTGTGTGTCTGGTGGTCACTCACTATATAATATATTATGTACTCCTGGCTCCTGCTATAACCTATAACTGGCACTGCAGTAGTGCTCCCCAGTCTCCCCCACAATTATAAGCTGTGTGAGCTGAGCAGTCAGACAGATATATATAATATTATATATAGATAGATAATAGATGATGCAGCACACTGGCCTGAGCCTGAGCAGTGCACACAGATATGGTATGTGACTGAGTCACTGTGTGCTGTGTATCGCTTTTTTCAGGCAGAGAACGGATTATAAATAAAAGTGGTGGTCACTGGTCACTATCAGCAAAACTCTGCACTGTACACTACTGAGTACTCCTAATGCTCCCCAAAATTAGTAAATCAAGTGTCTCTCTAATCTATTCTAATTCTAAACGGAGAGGACGCCAGCCACGTCCTCTCCCTATCAATCTCAATGCACGTGTGAAAATGGCGGCGACGCGCGGCTCCTTATATAGAATCCGAGTCTCGCGATAGAATCCGAGCCTCGCGAGAATCCGACAGCGTCATGATGACGTTCGGGCGCGCTCGGGTTAACCGAGCAAGGCGGGAAGATCCGAGTCGCTCGGACCCGTGAAAAAAAACATGAAGTTCTGGCGGGTTCGGATTCAGAGAAACCGAACCCGCTCATCTCTACTGTATAGTACATATGATCTTCGCTGGTGTCTACTATTATAACCTGCATTCCAACACCAATAGTACACACATATCAATGTCAAGTATTCCGTAACTTAGCTGATGGAATGAAGAGCAGACGTGTGCAGCTAGCAGGTGAGGCACATGCAGCATTAAAGGAATATGCAGATGTAGCCACGCTCGTCCAGCCTGTGGCTCATCCGTATGGGCACATGCCACATGCCAAGGCACCAGGGCGACTTAGTATGCTGAGCTGAGGCTTAGTACGCTGCCCATGTATTCCTATGGGCATGCGTACTTAGATGCACACGCGCGTACTAGTTGCCAGCACAAGATTTCTGCAAATACGGCAAACTGCAGGCTGCATGAGCATGGCTACATCTGTTGCAATTTCACCACAATCGTTTGCAATATGCAAGGGACTAAGCAATCTACAACTCGTTCTTATAGTGAAAATTGGCTTTTTTTTATCTTATACCCCTTTCACACCGCAGCTTTAACCCGGTAAATTGCAGATTTTTAAGCCTTCCAAAACGGTTCTAGTTGCGGTCTGAAAGGGCCACTTTGAATTTACTGGTTACAGATTACTGGTTTTTTAAAACGGTTAAAAAGCAGGGTCCTACCCGGTTCAGACCCGTTTCATTGTGCAGTGTGAAAGGCTCAGAAATGGTATTTCCAAACCACAGAAGGTGATAGGCTGTCTCCATGCGTGATGTCACCAGGCAGAAGCAGGAAATAAACTGGAGGAAACACATGAGAGTGAAGGGAGCGTTTTATTATATAGAATACAGTTTAAAATGGCAAATTGGAGTGATGAGGAGGTGAGGGAGCTGCTGGATGAGAGGGGATGAAGAAATATGTAGACAAATCACTGGGACAGTGAAGGATGCAGTAATCTACAAAAACATGGTAAAGATGCTTGAAGCTGCTGGGTTCCATCGTACGACTAGCCAAATTATTAATAATTAATTAATAATTATAAATAATGTGTGGGCCAGAAAAGTCCATTTACAATGACAACCACTGTTTTCTATGGTTGAAACGGGTTCAGTGTGAAAGGTACCAAAACGGTAATGAAATGGTAATATACTGGTTGCAACATGCGATGTGAAGGGGGTTTAACTGCTCAGACCCGTTTAAGAAACGTTTTAATAGCAGGGTTTGCAATGTGAAAGCAGCATTAGATGCTGAAGCAACTCATTGGTTATAACTAGGGAAAATATAGTTTCTCAGTTGTACTGTACTTAAAACGCACAATAATCCTTGCAAAACATGGATGTACAGTAACACGGATTATTACTCAGTAGAATTGTCAAAACCTCCAAAAACTGACCACTATTTTACTCTTAAGTGCAAACAAAGTTATGTAGTTGGAGTACTCTGTTGCTGGACGATCAAAGACCTGTAACATGCATGTACTATACAGTATTTATAATCCACAATAGATAGAAGCAATAAGCTTAGCATCTACTGCTGTTCTTTCCTGATTCCAGAAGACAATAGCTTTGGATTTCCAATGATAAGGTCTAACAAAGACAGTTCCACTTTCAATATGGCAATTATCTTCAGCACTTCACAGTATCAATAACGTAGTCCCAAAGTGCTATTTACTCATCTTAGGATTCACACAAAATGGCTGCTGCTCTGTACAGTGGTAAACTCAGGCACTGTTGCACTAGTAGCTCAAACAAGATGTAGATCACACTGTCTGCACAAATTCAGTTTCCTCCACAATTCAGAATTACACAGTACTGGAAAAATATTTCTTAATATACTTTCAATATCTCTCAGCAGATCTCAGTATCTCTCAAGAATTTTCAGTATCTGTCAGTAGCTCTCAGTATCTCCCATATACTCTCCCAATGGTACTTTAACAGTTCTCAGTAGCTCTGCAGGGAAGTCTCCCCTTTTGTAGTTTTTGTACTCACACAGAGCCTCCACAGATCTCAGCGGTGGCTCCCAGCACTGGCACACTGTCTTTGACTCTCAGTTTTAGCTGGCGTTTCTACAGTGGTCACTCATTGCACCATCAGTGGGTAATCAGTGACATGTTACCCTCACCTCTTCAGCGATAATGCTTTGCCCAATCTCACACAGCAGACCTGCAGCACCTCACCCCACTCTGCACTCCACTCCTTGGCTTCTCCCAGACTCAACTGCGCATGTGCAACCAGTAACTTCTGGTTCTAATGCTGGCTAGTCTCTGTTTAAGTCAGTGGTTCCCAAACTTTTTGGAGTCACAGAGCCCTAGTGTAAAAATTGTTTTCATGGCAGCCCTAGGCCATAAGTTTTTTTATTGAGAAATTTAAAAAGAGATATTAAAGTAAATTGTGTTTATATGTCATCCTTAGGTTCAAATGTGTGGTGAGGGACAAGATTTGCTTCTGTTTGTCTACATATTTTATGTTCGGCAGCCACCAGCACTGGTTTTGTCTATTACATTGACCATAAATCATTTTAATTGCTCCTGGACCACTAATCCAAGGCACCCCTGCAAGTGTCCCACGGCACCCCAGGGTGCCACAGCACACAGTTTGAGGACCAATGGTTTAGGTGTATAGCTGCTCCACCTAGTGGCTGCCTCCTAAATGTAAGCACCCACTGGATTTTATGGGGTCAGTGGTGTCGCATAAAAAGGCAGTAGGCAGTATTTCAGCATAGAAAGTGATCTTCTCAGTCCTTACAGATTCAGATATCATGTATACTAGGAAAGGGCTTGTAGTAGCATTAGTATAAAGTAAACACACATTCAACCTTGGCAAAAGATGCAATCGCTGGAGAAAGGCATCAAAAAAGCAATTAGATGGGGCAGATGTAACATGTGCAGAGAGATTTTGGAGGGAGGTCCAGTATCCTAGCTCAGATCTAAATTGCAGGGCAAAAATAAAGCTTTCCAGCATTTGATGGCTACATGCTCACTACAGCCCACACGCGGCAGCTGGGAGCACAGGAAGGGAGGGGGTCTGTGAGCTGCCGGTTTTCTGCAGGGCGAAACTACATCGCTGGTGGTGAATATTGCATTTGTGCTTACTATGGGGGTAATTCCAAGTTGATCGCAGCAGGAAATTTTTTAGCAGTTGGCCAAAACCATGTGCACTGCAGGGGAGGCAGATAAAACATGTGCAGAGAGAGTTAGATTTGGGTGGGTTATTCTGTTTCTGTGCAGGTTAAATACTGGCTGCTTTATTTTTACACTGCAATTTAGATTGCAGATTGAACACCACACCCAAATCTAACTCTCTCTGCACATGTTATATCTGCCCCCCCTGCACTGCACATGGTTTTGCCCAACTGCTAAAAAATTTCCTGCTGCGATCAACTTGGAATTACCCCCAATGGGAATTCTAATACAAGAATAATATACAGACACACACAATCTTACAGGACAGTGTCTGATTTTATGCAAAAAGTACTTTTCTCTATGCATGAGCCGTGTAACTGTATGACAGCTGTTATTGCTGCTGTTTGTGTTCAATCTATTTTGTGTATTAAGATAAAAGATAAATCTTTAGATTCATTTCCATAGTCTAATATTCATTATAAAGCCACCATTGCATGCTGACACTGGCTTTTGTATTACAGCCACAACGAACAGTCATATAATGACCCAGACCGTCACAGAACGCTGCTCAGATTCATTCAGCATCATGCAGGGTACTATAGATAAATGTGACTCTATACGTGTAATGGCAGGAAATAAGTATGCGTACCATAAGCCATGGCTAAAGAAATAGGTTGTTGGAAATACAGGGGGTGATTCAGACCTGATCACACGCAGGCGTTTTTTTGCATCCCTGCTATCAGGTAGTTGCCGCCTACAGGGAAAGGGGGTAAACGCTGTGCAGGGGTGTGATCGCATGTGCAGAGAGCTGCACAAACAAAAGTTTCTGCACACCTCAGGACTTACTCAGCCGTTGCGACGATCCGGCCTGGAGCTGACGTCAGGAACCCTCCCTCCAAACGGCTGGGCACGCCTGCGTTCGCCCAGACACTCCTTTAAAACGGTCAGTTGACACCCACAAACAGCCTCTTCCCGTCAATCTTCTTGCGATCGCCGATGCGATCGCTTTCATCATTAGATCTGCCGCTGCCCGGCGATCCTCATCGCCGGCGGCCGACGTGCCTGCACATTGCGGATTATACGAATGCGCAGTTCAGACCCGATCGCACCGCTGCAAAAAATGCTAGCGTGCGATGGGGTCTGAATGACCCCCACAGTAAGAGCATATAAACAGTCATCAGGAAACGTGATGGAAAATGTTCTCCTCATATGTGAGACAGAGTGTGGGGGGTAATTCCAAGATGATCGCAGCAGGAAATTTTTTAGCAGTTGGGCAAAACCATGTGCACTGCAGGGGGGCAGATATAACATGTGCAGAGAGAGAGTTAGATTTGGGTGGGTTATATTGTTTCTGTGCAGGGTATATACTGGCTGCTTTATTTTTACACTGCAAATTAGATTGCAGATTGAACACACCACACCCAAATCTAACTCTCTCTGCACATGTTACATCTGCCTCCCCTGCAGTGCACATGGTTTTGCCCAACTGCTAACAAAAATCCTGCTGCGATCAACTTGGAATTACCCCCGTGGATCCTTAATTTTCTCTCATTTTCACAATAGTCATTAATATGAATCCCTTTATTGTGTAATGTGACGTTAATATAAACATACAGATATTGGGACATGCTGCCTGTTCTCAGCAGGGACCAGATCAGTGCGCTCAATGTATTATACTCTACTCTGCCTGAAAAACTCTCCATATCTGTGCTCAGTGTGCTGCAAATATCTGTGCTCACACTGCTTTATTGTGGGGACTGTGGACCACCAGTATTATATAGGAGGAGTACAGTGCAGAGTTTTGCTGACCAGTGACCAGTGAACACCAGTATTATACGTTCTCTGCCTGAAAAACGCTCCATATCTGTGCTCAGTGTGCTGCATATATCTGTGCTCACACTGCTTTATTGTGGGGACTGGGGACTATCAGTATTATATAGGAGGAGTACAGTGCAGAGTTTTGCTGACCAGTGACCAGTGAACACAAGTATTATACGTTCTCTGCCTGAAAAACGCTCCATATCTGTGCTCAGTGTGCTGCATATATCTGTGCTCACACTGCTTTATTGTGGGGACTGGGGAGCACTAGTATTATATAGGAGGAGTACAGTGCAGAGTTTTGCTGACCAGTGACCACCAGTATTATACATTGTCTGCCTGAAAAACGCTCCATATCTGTGCTCAGTGTGCTGCATATATCTGTGCTCACACTGCTTTATTGTGGGGACTGGGGACCAGCAGTATTATATAGGAGGAGTACAGTGCAGAGTTTTGCTGACCAGTGACCACCAGTATACGTTCTCTGCCTGAAAAACACTCCATATCTGTGCTGCATTGTAGTATATATAGTAGGAGTACAGTGCATAATTTTGCTGACCACCAGTATATAATATATAGCAGTACGGTACAGTAGTCCACTGCTCTACCTACCTCTGTGTCGTCAAGTATACTATCCATCCATACCTGTGGTGCGTTTCAGTTTTGCACAGTTTGCTGACCACCAGTATATAATATATAGCAGTACGGTACAGTAGTCCACTGCTCTACCTACCTCTGTGTCGTCAAGTATACTATCCATCCATACCTGTGGTGCGTTTCAGTTTTGCACAGTTTGCTGACCACCAGTATATAATATATAGCAGTACGTTACAGTAGGCCACTGCTCTACCTACCTCTGTGTCGTCAAGTATACTATCCATCCATACCTGTGGTGCATTTCAGTTTTGCAGTTTGCTGACCACCAGTATATAATATATAGCAGTACGTTACAGTAGGCCACTGCTCTACCTACCTCTGTGTCGTCAAGTATACTATCCATCCATACCTGTGGTGCATTTCAGTTTTGCACAGTTTGCTGACCACCAGTATATAATATATAGCAGTACGGTACAGTAGGCCACTGCTCTACCTACCTCTATGTCGTCAAGTATACTATCCATCCATACCTGTGGTGCATTTCAGTTTTGCACAGTTTGCTGACCACCAGTATATAATATATAGCAGTACGGTACAGTAGGCCACTGCTCTACCTACCTCTGTGTCGTCAAGTATACTATCCATCCATCCATACCTGTGGTGCATTTCAGTTGTGCACAGTATATATAGTAGTAGGCCATTGCTATTGATACTGGCATATAATTCCACACATTAAAAAATGGAGAACAAAAATGTGGAGGGTAAAATAGGGAAAGATCAAGATCCACTTCCACCTCGTGCTGAAGCTGCTGCCATTAGTCATGGCCGAGACGATGAAATGCCATCAACGTCGCCTGCCAAGGCCGATGCCCAATGTCATAGTAGAGAGCATGTAAAATCCAAAACACAAAAGTTCAGTAAAATGACCCAAAAATCAAAATTAAAAGAGTCTGAGGAGAAGCGTAAACTTGCCAATATGCCATTTACGACACGGAGTGGCAAGGAACGGCTGAGGCCCTGGCCTATGTTCATGGCTAGTGGTTCAGCTTCAAATGAGGATGGAAGCACTCATCCTCTCGCTAGAAAAAAGAAAAGACTTAAGCTGGCAAAAGCACAGCAAAGAACTGTGCGTTCTTCTAAATCACAAATCCCCAAGGAGAGTCCAATTGTGTCGGTTGCGATGCCTGACCTTCCCAACACTGGACGGGAAGAGGTGGCGCCTTCCACCATTTGCACTCCCCCTGCAAGTGCTGGAAGGAGCACCCGCAGTCCAGTTCCTGATAGTCAAATTGAAGATGTCACTGTTGAAGTACACCAGGATGAGGATATGGGTGTTGCTGGCGCTGGGGAGGAAATTGACAAGGAGGATTCTGATGGTGAGGTGGTTTGTTTAAGTCAGGCACCCGGGGAGACACCTGTTGTCCCTGGGACGAATATGGCCATTGACATGCCTGGTCAAATTACAAAAAAAATCACCTCTTCGGTGTGTAATTATTTCAACAGAAATGCGGACAACTGGTGTCAAGCCATGTGTTGCCTTTGTCAAGCTGTAATAAGTAGGGGTAAGGACGTTAACCACATCGGAACATCCTCCCTTATACGTCACCTGGACCGCATTCATCAGAAGTCATTGACAAGTTCAAAAACTTTGGGTGACAGCGGAAGCAGTCCACTGCCAACTAAATCCCTTCCTCTTGTAACCAAGCTCCTGCAAACCACACCACCAACTCCCTCAGTGTCAATTTCCTCCTTACACAGGAAAGCCAATAGTCCTGCAGGCCATGTCACTGTCAAGTCTGACGAGTCCTCTCCTGCCTGGGATTCCTCCGATGCATCCTTGAGTGTAATGCCTACTGCTGCTGGCGCTGCTGTTGTTGCTGCTGGGAGTCGATCGTCATCCCAGAGGGGAAGTCGGAAGACCACTTGTACTACTTCCAGTAAGCAATTGACTGTCCAACAGTCCTTTGCGAGGAAGATGAAATATCACAGCAGTCATCCTGCTGCAAAGCGGATAACTCAGGCCTTGGCAGCCTGGGTGGTGAAAAACGTGTCTCCGGTATCCACCGTTAATTCACAGGGAACTAGAGAATTTCTTGAGGTACTGTGTCCCCGGAACCAAATACCATCTAGGTTCCATTTCTCTAGGCAGGCGATACCGAGAATGTACACAGACCTCAGAAAAAGAGTCACCAGTGTCCTAAAAAATGCAGTTGTACCCAATGTCCACTTAACCACGGACATGTGGACAAGTGGAGCAGGGCAGACTCAGGACTATATGACTGTGACAGCCCACTGGGTAGATGTATTGCCTCCCGCAGCAAGAACAGCAGCGGCGGCACCAGTAGCAGCATCTCGCAAACGGCAACTCGTTCCTAGGCAGGCTATGCTTTGTATCACCGCTTTCCATAAGAGGCACACAGCTGACAACCTCTTACGGAAACTGAGGAACATCATCGCAGAATGGCTTACCCCAATTGGACTCTCCTGGGGATTTGTGACATCGGACAACGCCACCAATATTGTGCGTGCATTACATGTGGGCAAATTCCAGCACGTCCCATGTTTTGCACATACATTGAATTTGGTGGTGCAGAATTATTTAAAAAATGACAGGGGCGTGCAAGAGATGCTGTCGGTGGCCCGAAGAATTGCGGGCCACTTTCGGCATTTAGCCACCGCGTGCCGAAGACTGGAGCACCAGCAAACACTCCTGAACCTGCCCTGCCATCATCTGAAGCAAGAGGTGGTAACGAGGTGGAATTCAACCCTCTATATGCTTCAGAGGATGGAGGAGCAGCAAAAGGCCATTCAAGCCTATACAGCTACCTATGATATAGGCATAGGAGGGGGAATGCACCTGAATCAAGCGCAGTGGAGAATGATTTCAACGTTGTGCAAGGTTCTGCAACCCTTTGAACTTGCCACACGTGAAGTCAGTTCAGACACTGCCAGCCTGAGTCAGGTCATTCCCCTCATCAGGCTTTTGCAGAAGAAGCTGGAGAGATTGAAGGAGGAGCTAAAACGGAGCGATTCCACTAGGCATGTGGGACTTGTGGATGGAGCCCTTAATTCGCTTAACCAGGATTCACGGGTGGTCAATCTGTTGAAATCAGAGCACTACATTTTGGCCACCGTGCTCGATCCTAGATTTAAAACCTACGTTGTATCTCTCTTTCCGGCAGACACAAGTCTGCAGAGGTTCAAAGACCTGCTGGTAAGAAAATTGTCAAGTCAAGCGGAACGTGACCCGTCAACAGCTCCTCCTTCACATTCTCCCGCAACTGGGGCTGTGAGGAAAAGGCTAAGAATTCTAAGCCAACCCGCTGGCGGTGATGCAGGGCAGTCTGTAGCGAGTGCTGACATCTGGTCCGGACTGAAGGACCTGCCAACGATTACTGACATGTCGTCTACTGTCACTGCATATGATTCTGTCACCATTGAAAGAATGGTGGAGGATTATATGAGTGACCGCATCCAAGTAGGCATGTCAGACAGTCCGTACTTATACTGGCAGGAAAAAGAGGCAATTTGGAGGCCCTTGCAGAAACTGGCTTTATTTTACCTAAGTTGCCCCCCCTCCAGTGTGTACTCCTAAAGAGTGTTTAGTGCAGCCGCTCACCTTGTCAGCAATCGGCGTACCAGGTTACTTCCAGAAAATGTGGAGAAGATGATGTTCATCAAAATGAATTATAATCAATTCCTCCGTGGAGACATTCACCAGCAATTGCCTCCAGAAAGTACACAGGGACCTGAGATGGTGGATTCCAGTGGGGACGAATTAATAATCTGTGAGGAGTGGGATGTACACAGTGAAAGGGGTGAGGAATCGGAGGATGAGGAGGAGGTGGACATCTTGCCTCTGTAGAGCCAGTTTGTGCAAGGAGAGATTGATTGCTTCTTTTTTGGTGGGGGCCCAAACCAACCAGTCATTTCAGTCACAGTCGTGTGGCAAACCCTGTGGCTGAAATGATGGGTTTGTTAAAGTGTGCATGTCCTGTTTATACAACATAAGGGTGGGTGGGAGGGCCCAAGGACAATTCCATCTTGCACCTCTTTTTTCTTTCATTTTTCTTTGCATCATGTGCTGTTTGGGGACTATTTTTTGAAGTGCCATCCTGTCTGACACTGCAGTGCCACTCCTAGATGGTGCAGGTGTTTGTGTCGGCCACTTGGGTCGCTTAGCTTAGCCATCCAGCGACCTTGGTGCACCTCTTTTTTTCTTTGCATCATGTGCTGTTTGGGGACTATTTTTTTAAATCTGCCATCCTGTCTGACACTGCAGTGCCACTCCTAGATGGGCCAGGTGTTTGTGTCGGCCACTTGGGTCGCGAAGCTTAGTCACACAGCGACCTCGGTGCAAATTTTAGGACTAAAAATAATATTGTGAGGTGTGAGGTGTTCAGAATAGACTGGAAATCAGTGGAAATTATGGTTATTGAGGTTAATAATAGTATGGGATCAAAATGACCCCCAAATTCTATGATTTAGGCTGTTTTTGAGGGTTTTTTGTAAAAAAACACCCGAATCCAAAACACACCCGAATCCGACAAAAAATTTTCAGGGAGGTTTTGCCAAAACGCGTCCGAATCCAAAACACGGCCGCGGAACCGAATCCAAAACCAAAACAGAAAACCCGAAAAATTTCCGGTGCACATCACTAGGTGCTACCCATACAATGGTCATCAACACATACCTCCAACCCTTCCCGATTTCAGCAGGACAATCTTGCTTGAGGGATCTGCCTTGCCATCCTGCTATCAGGCGTTCATCCCGATTTGGGGGAAGGGGGATCATGAGGTACAGATGTAGCCATGCCCATCTTACCGAGATGAGGCATGTTGCATCACGACTATTTGCAGCCAGCGACGGATTCATTAATCGCAGCCTGGCACACCACGCAGTAAGCCATATTGCAGCATGTTGCATCGCAGCAAAGATGAGCATGGCTACATCTGTATCACCTTTCCTGGGGCAGAGCCAGAACTAGACTTTTTGGTGCCCTGCAGTGCCGTAACTAGACATTTTAGCGCTGTGTGCAAGAAACCGCATTGGCGCCCTCCCTCCCACATCATATTTAAAATAGGGCCAGTGCGCGGCGTAGGCGTGTGCCAAAAATATAGGGGTGTGGCTTCATGGGGAAGAAGCGTGGCAACAAAATTATACCAATTCATAATATGCCACACAGTAGCGCCACTTACACATATTACGGCAGGCAGAGACCCCCTTTTACACATTCCGGCAGGCAGAGTCCCCCTTTTACACATTCCGGCAGGATAGGTCCCCCTTTTACACATTGTGGCAGGCAGAGTCCTCCTTTTACACATTACGGCAGGATAGGTCCCCCTTTTACACATTATGGCAGGCAGAGTCCCCATTTTACACATTATGGCAGGCAGGTTCTCCTTACATCCCCCCTGCCCTTAGAGTGTAGTAGAGTGTAATGTAGTGTAGTGTAGTGTACTGTAGTGAAGTGTAGTGTAAAAATATAGTGTAGAGTGTAGTGTCTGTGTAGGCACTTACGCAAGGTTTTCGTTCTTCCTGCGCTGTTGCCGGCTCCTGTACAGAACTGACTCCTCTGCAGAGTCTGTACACTTCACAGGCAGAGAGGGGGCAGGCCGCGGGAGCGCAGCAGCACAGGGGGGATATCCTGTCCAGCGCTGCTGCTGACTTTACACAGCGATCAGCTGGTCGGAGCTTGGGGCTGCTGCGGGTGCCAGGCACAGGGGAGCAGGAGCAGGAAGGCGGCCGTCAGTGGGAGGGATATACGGCCACTCAGGGTGTATGTAAAAGGTGCGCCCACAGGGCAAGTGCGCTGTGGGCAATGCACCTTCTGCACACACCTAGTTACGGCCCTGTCATTAATATTCAGTTACAATATACTGCCATACCCGGGATTCAGATCTATAACCTATTGAACTGTAACCAAACACCTTGGCCCTCATTCCGAGTTGTTCGCTCGGAGTTTTTCATCTCATCGCAGTGAGAATTCTCTTAGTGCGCATGCGCAATGTTCGCACTGCGACTGCGCCAAGTAACTTTACTATGAAGAAAGTAAGTTTACTCACGGCATTTTCATCGCTCCGACGTTCGCATTGTGATTGACAGGAAATGGGTGTTACTGGGCGGATGCACGGCGTTTTAGGGGCGTGTGGCTGGAAACGCTACCGTTTCCGGAAAAAACGCAGGAGTGGCCGGAGAAACGGTGGGAGTGCCTGGGCGAACGCTGGGTGTGTTTATGACGTCATCCAGGAACGAAAAGCACTGAACTGATCGCACAGGCAGAGTAAGTCTGAAGCTACTCAGAAACTGCTAACTCGTTTGTAATCGCAATATTGCGCGTACGTCGGTCGCAATTTTAAGAAGCTAAGATTCACTGCCAGTAGGCGGCGGCTTAGCGTGTGTAACTCTGCTACATTCGCCTTGCGAGCGAACAACTCGGAATGAGGGCCTTTACTCATTGAGCTATTTGATCCTGCATTAATACTATGAACACTATATGAAGCTACTGGCACTTTGTAAAAAAAAATCAGCATTGCAATTGAGCAGATCTATGTAGTGTGCAGCCACACATCCAATCTCTTGCAGTCACACAATAAATAGATCTGCTCAGCTGCAATGCTGATAATTTTTTCACAAAGTACAAGTTAAGCTTCACATACTGTAGTTAGAATGTTGCTGAGGTGCCAGAGCACGTCCTGGTGATTTTTCATAAAAATAATAATTTTAGTAAAAATGAGGCTTGCTCTGGAGGTCCCGTTTTCTGTGGCCAATTGAATACCAAAACCCAGCGGCTGCAGGTTTTTTTTAATTTCCCGCCGTCAGTTAGATTCTCCCTCTGTGTTTGCGCCACTGCTCTGTTGCTTAGTTTAGCCAGCCAGCTCACTGCAACCAGGGGTGCTGAGAGGGGCGGGATCGGGTACTTAGTTATTACCTGGGCCTGGGTTTGTTGGAATGGACCAGGTCAGCTGGTTAGGGGGACAATGTTGCCCTTTTGTGAACATAAACTTCCACCTACCACCTTCTCAAAAGCATGATAACTCACCTCAAATTCAAAGGTAAGTGCCCAAAAACCCCCTTCTTATACCCCCTGCGGCTGCAGAAGGTATTTTTTTTTAACCAAACTGTGTCTCATCTCAAAAAAAAAAACTTGGTTATAGAGAAGAAAGAAAAAGTCCCAGTAAGATAAATCAGACATGGACAAATACAAATCCTTTACAAGTAACTTGGGGGGACATTTACGAAGCAGTGATAAGAGTGGAGAAGTGAGCCAGTGGAGAAGTTGCCCATGGCAACCAATCAGCACTGAAGTAACATCTATAATTTACATACTATAAAATGATACAGAGCTGCTGATTGGTTGATGGGGCAACATCTCCACTGGCTAACTTCTCCGCTCTTATCACTGCTTCGTAAATGTCCCCCTAAGGGAGGGAGGACAGGAACTCCAAACAGGAAGGAGTTTATCCTGTTCATCCTTCTGCCTCCATGCAGGACTGCCATCGGAAATTGCGGGGCCCTGGACTAACAAAATAGACAAGGCCCCTCCCTCCTAAAAAAAAAAAATAAGATTCTGCCGCACTCCCGGGATTTTATAGCTGGTTTTAGGCAATCTGAGAACAATTTAAAGTTTCAAAGTTTGCTGAATTCTCAAAAGTTGACCAAAAAAAAGAAAAAAAAGAAATAGATGACTTAAAACTTTTTGAGGTGTTGATGACAGTAGATAAATGATGATCTGTGATCAGGTCACTTTTAAGTACAGTCGCCATCTTTTATTACTTTACTTTTCTGCTCATTTGTTTCCCATTTTTATCCCATCAGGAGGGAGCAGTATCAATCAGGCAGATTATGGCATCTACGGACAGGGTGACCGATGGCAGCTCTCATTATACCAAACTTCTATTACCGGCTAATGTACTTCCTGTCTTATTACGTTGTCATTTTGCTGATGGTGGTGGCCAGTAATAGAGAATTTAATTTTTTACTCCTGAATACTGACAAGCGAGTTAATAGGTAAAACGAGTGTAATTTTCCTAATTGAATAAAATATAAATTTCATAAAGGGTATAATTGCTCAACTCTTGTTGCTTAGAAGATTACAGTCATGTTTTATAATCACTTCTTATCTTAACATAAGTTTTAAGTAATTCTGTTACAGTACATCTATTTATAAATGACATACAATATTGTATAGTGGTTAAACAAAATATATATATATATATATATATATATATATATATATACACACACACTGCTCAAAAAAATAAAGGGAACACTAAAATAACACATCCTAGATCTGAATGAATGAAACATTCTTATTAAATACTTTGTTCTTTACATAGTTGAATGTGCTGACAACAAAATCACACAAAAATTTTCAATGGAAATCAAATTTATTAACCCATGGAGGTCTTGATTTGGAGTCACACTCAAAATTAAAGTAGAAAAACACACTACAGGCTGATCCAACTTTGATGTAATGTCCTTAAAACAAGTCAAAATGAGGCTCAGTAGTGTGTGTGGCCTCCACGTGCCTGTATGACCTCCCTACAACACCTGGGCATGCTCCTGATGAGGTGGCGGATGGTCTCCTGAGGAATCTCCTCCCAGACCTGGACTAAAGCATCCGACAACTCCTGGACAGTCTGTGGTGCAACGTGGCATTGGTGTATGGAGCGAGACATGATGTCCCAGATGTGCTCAATTGGATTCAGGTCTGGGGAACAGGCGGGCCAGTCCATAGCGTCTTGCAGGAACTGCTGACACACTCCAGCCACATGAGGTCTAGCATTGTTTTGCATTAGGAGGAACCCAGGGCCAACCGCACCAGCATATGGTCTCACAAGGGGTCTGAGGATCTCATCTCGGTACCTAATGGCAGTCAGGCTACCTCTGGCGAGCACATGGAGGGCTGTGCGGCCCCACCAAAGAAATGCCACCCCACACCATTACTGACCCACTGCCAAACCGGTCATGCTGGAGGATGTTGCAGGCAGCAGAACTTTCTTCTTGGCGTCTCCAGACTCTGTCAAGTCTGTCACATGTGCTCAGTGAGAACCTGCTTTCATCTGTGAAGAGCACAGGGCGCCAGTGGCGAATTTGCCAATCTTGGTGTTCTCTGGCAAATGCCAAACGTCCTGCACGGTGTTGGGCTGTAAGCACAACCCCCACCTGTGGACGTCGGGCCCTCATACCACCCTCATGGAGTCTGTTTCTGATCATTTGAGTAGACACATGCACATTTGTGGCTTGCTGGAGGTCATTTTGCAGGGCTCTGGCAGTGTTCCTCCTGTTCCTCCTTGCACAAAGGCAGAGGTAGCGGTCCTGCTGCTGGGTTGTTGCCCTCCTACGGCCTCCTCCACGTCTCCTGATGTACTGGCTTGTCTCCTGGTAGCGCCTCCATGCTCTGGACACTACGCTGACAGACACAGCAAACCTTCTTGCCACAGCTCGCATTGATGTGCCATCCTGGATGAGCTGCACTACCTGAGCCACTTGTGTGGGTTGTAGACTCCGTCTCATGCTACCACTAGAGTGAAAGCACTGCCAGCTTTCAAAAGTGACCAAAACATCAGCCAGAAAGCATAGGAGCTGAGAAGTGGTCTGTGGTCACCACCTGCAGAACAACTCCATTATTGGGGGTGTCTTGCTAATTGCCTATAATTCCCACCTGTTGTCTATTCCATTTGAACAACAGCATGTGAAATTGATTGTCAATCAGTGTTGCTTTCTAAGTGGACAGTTTGATTTCACAGAAGTGTGATTGACTTGGAGTTACATTGTGTTGTTTAAGTGTTCTCTTTATTTTTTTGAGCAGTATATATATATATATATATATATATATATATATAATACAGTATGATTCGGAAGTTTGTCCTCTCTCAAGATGTTAGCTACAGTGATTGCATTCAGGTTAAGAGTGTGTACCATCACCTGACTGCAGGATGAGCGAGCACCTTAGAAACATAAAGAAAGGTCTCCTCACTCATGGAATTTCGGCCCATTTCAAAGAGGAACACAACTGCAAACCCTCTGAGATAACATTTTTTTGCGGCATCCAGGCTGTGGCAGGGAATTGGAGAAAAGGAAATATCGAGGAAAGACTTGCGCAAACCGAAATGCGTAGTATCTTCAATTTAGGTACTTTGAAACCTAAGGGCCTCAATTTGGAATTTGAAACCAAATGGTTTCTTTAGAATCCACGGACCATCTCTATAAAGTATAAAAATCCCACTTTATGCTAGCTATATTACCAGAGTATTCTTCCTCCTAATGTACTTTTTAATCTAGCCGCGATACCACATTTATTATCCAGTTTTGTAAATAGGTATTAAAACATCTTGTTGGTTAGTTTTTATGGATTTATCACCTGGCACTCATCAAATAGGATATAAATGTACCAGGTGACTTTTTTATACTCTATATTATACTCTATATTATATATTTTTATTTTTATTTCCCAATGTTGATTGGTGTAATAACTTTTATTAGAGTTTTAAACTGTGCACTTTTCAGTATTCATTAATATAATCCTCTGATCCAATAGCTGTATTACTATGAGCCTTTGGATGTGTCATGACATTTCTCCTTCTCCGGGTGGAACGCACTCTCCCGTCACTTCCGGGATCACGTGCTTTTCTCTTCAGGTGGAACGCACCTTCCCGTCACTTCCGGGATTGCGTGCGTTCCACTGTAGATATCGTAGATGTATTCACATCTCCAGCACTCCGTTTGCCGGAAGTGTACTTTTCCCTATCAGGTGGAACGCATGACCGTCACTTCCGGTACATGCGTTCCACCGCTTTACATAGCGGCGCATCACATCTGAATATCTCTACAACTTGACAGCAACATTCAGTTGCTTATGGTCACCGCCGCCTCCCTCCCTTTATTTTCTGTTGTTAAAGTTATTATTATTGGGTCCCGTTTACTTGCGCCACTTCCGGAAGTACAATGCGTTCCAAATACCGGAAGTGACGTAACGGGCACCTTTTAAACATATTTCTTCTACATAAATGGTATTTTCATTGTTTGAGCCACATTTTATGTATTTTTATCATCCAAATTGTCTCCTCAACACCTTGTTAAGTGCATAGTGTATTAATATGTATCAATATCTGTTGTTATAATTGATATTCTGTAACCACACCCCCATCACATGACTTCCTGTTAGGGGACATAAATAGTGGTACCAGTACCCTCATAACACACCTTGAAAAATACTTCTTCAGTCGAAACGCGTTGGTGTGAGGGCCAGGACTACCAGGGACTGATTGGGACGGTACCCACTAAGGTGAGAACAATCCGGACATTAACATCTTTTTCACCTGTGTATACCCCCCGCTCTTACCTGGAGCCCTTTGGCAGTTTTAAATGTTATTTTAGATAATAAAATTCTTGTGTGTCACTCCATGACACTATGCTTCGTCTCTCTTTATGTATTAAACGAGAGGGACGGATTTTGGAATAAGGAGCACCCAGAATCAGCAGAATTTCCATAAAGATACCTTTATACACACTTTTCCACATTGCACAGTGTGAGTTGGGTACGCCCATTCTTCTTTTATTCGGTTTATCTGCATGAATGTGACCGTGTACGACAGCACATCAACCTAAAAGATACCTTTATGTGTTTTTCACCCTCCCTTATGGATGTGAGTACGGTACGCACTCCCCTAATATAGACCATAAATTTAGAAGGGTAAAATACCTTTCATTCATTCATATAACCTACTACACTATCATCTGCTCCATTTCCTCTTTTACTCCCGAGGATAAGAACTACAAAAGATTCTGTCTGCAGGAAAAGGAGAAATTACAAGAACACTAAAGATACCTTTACGTAAGGGGTACATCACGTCTTTCACGTGAGTACTGGTACGCAATTAGCAGCCACTACCTTTTTAAAGATTTCTTCTATAATATCCTTCCACTACTTGTAATACGCCTACTACACTATCAGCGGCCATTTCTTTGTCTTTCTGTCTCCAACTGTTGAGGATAAGAACTACCCCAATACCTTGGAAGGAAACACAGGAGAAAATCCAGAGAATCAATATTAGAGACACCGCTAAGGAGAAAATACACCATAGCCCGAAGCACGGTCGAGTGAATAGACATATTCAAGCTTGGAGAATTAAGGATACACAAGGACAGGTTCCATAACGGTTTATTGACATTACGTATTACCTCAGTCAACTTTGAAAACTATTTACCAGATATCATATATCATTTATCTTTACCTTTTAAGTATTTAACCTTAGATGAGCGCAGACGTGATCTCTCATTTTTTTGTGTATTGAGTTTGACTGCAGGTAATGTCAGGGGTGCTGCAAAGTGTTGAGGAGGGCAATAGTAGGGGAAACGCCCAAATGTGAACACAAATAATAGACCACTTCTGATTGGCTGACCGGCTATTAGACAGGCACATCAGAATGTAACTAATTTGTGCACTGGTTGCCATTGCAGCAGACCATGGGGGTCCATTCAGACCTGATCGCTGGGCTGCGTTTTTTGCAGCCCGGTGATCAGATAGTTGCTGCCTACAAAAACCAGCTATCACCAAAACCAGCTGTGTAAAGGCTAAGGAGGAATTTGCTTGATGTCATTATCCTGAGCAGAGCAGAGACTTGCGCCTGGAAACTGCGCCATTCTGTGTTTGCTACTGGGATAACGTGCTGCAGACCGGAGGCGCTGGTTTCCGCTGTAGCTGTGTTATGGTAAGCCCTACATGTGGACCCTCGGACAACTCCAACTTAATTACATCCGGCCATTTATTTTTATTTGCGAGTGTAAGCTTTTACTAGTAGTAAAACAATTTGGAATTACAGTGTTACACTAGATACATATTTTTTCTGCTTACACGGGGCCTAATTCAGACCTGGTCGCTGTTGTGCGAATTCTCACAGCGGCCAATTATCGAATGACTGCGCATGCGTATGAATCCTAATGCGCAGGCACGAGGCCAAACAGCAAAAAAATACTGCGTGTTTTTATTGCTAAGCGAATGCAGGTTGATTGACGGGAAGCGGGGGTTTGTGGGTGGTAACTGGACGTTTTCTGGGAGTGTCAGGAAAAACGCAGGCGTTCCCAAGCGTTTTCAGCGTTTTGTGTGACATCAGCTCCGGCCCCGATCAGCCTGATTCTATGGCACTGTAGGAGTAAGTCCTGGGCTGCGCACACACTGCACGCACTGGAAACATCATTCCATGGTGAGTGAGGTGCGAATGGATTTGCAGATGTCCGCTGTCTGGCGAAGTTTATGCACGGCGTTCAGTAGTGGATCTTGCTACGGGCACACAGGATTTTTGCCCGGGGCGTCGCCTTCCGGAGGGCGCCGCCGCCATGGCAAGATCCGCTACTGTTGGTCCGTGCCCCTCGGTGCAGTGAAGGAAACTCGACGCTACCCGTCTAGTTTCCCTTCGTGGAGAGGACCTTTGGTGTGCGGTGCACGATGATGTCATTGCGCACCGCACAGCATTGTGGGACTGGCACATAGACACTAGGGGTCATGATTGACCTCTAGTGTCTATGCTGTGCGATGGGAGAGATGTCATGACGTCTCTCCCATAGATCCGAGGAACGGCGCCAGCGGAGGTCAGCAGCGGAGGTCAGCAGCGGTCGGGAATCAGGAGTGGGGATAGTAAGTATTAATTTTTTTTTTTGTAAGCTGCGTTACTCAACTGGGGGCACAAACGGGGGCACAACTCTACAGGGGGCACAAATGGGGGCACAACTCTATAGGGGGCACAAATGGGGGCACAACTCTACAGGGGGCATAACTGACCATGCCCCTGTATGAAGCCACGCCCCTATTTTCACCCGGGGTGCCACAAGGGCTAGAATCGGCCCTGACGGCGTACACATGTATTCACACACTTGCACGGGGCGGGTTTTCACTATCTATGGGCGGCGGCTATCTGATCGCAGACCTCTGCAAAAACAGAGGCGCGATCAGGACTGATACAGTAGTCCATGGGGGGATTGCTATTGATAAAGGAAGCTGGCTCTTCTACAAGCAGCGCAGCTGGAGTAAATACCGCGTGTGTATAATGGCTCTTCTGTCATTCTGCACAGGCCTGGCTACTTTCCGGGGGGCCGGGAGGGCCACGCGATTTTCGGGAGCCTCCCGGCCATTCCGGGAGGGTAGGCAAGTATGGCATGGGGGCATGGCTGGCAGCAAGATGGGCGGTCCGAAGGCGTGACAAGAGGTAATGTCTGCTGTCCCGTGGCATGACCGACAGGGAAGTGGGCAGTCCGGGGGCGTGGCATCGGGATTGCGTCATCGTTGTTCCACCCCCCGATATGCAGCGCTGAGAAAATAGGCACTGTATAGCGGGGGCGGAGCTACGATGACGTGATTCAGCGTGGATCCCCTCGGACCGCCCACTTGTTCTCTGCTGTGGGCGGCCGAGGAGGGGTGTGGAGGGGCTGCAGGGAAAGCGGGAGGCTTGCCCACCTTTTCGGGGGGCCGGAAAGTTTGGACTTTCAGGGCTGGTGCAAGAGGTAGTATATCTGGCTTCCTCCACCGCTGCCCTCCGCTACAGCCACTGTGTGTGATACTCAGAGTCAGCGCCGTAAACTACAGCACCGGCCACATGTATTGCACTGACCTCTTTCCTTTCTTTCTTTCTTTCTTTCTTTCTTTCTTTCTTTCTTTCTTTCTTTCATTCTTTTTCTTTATCTTTCTTTCTTTCGTTCTTTTTCTTTATCTTTCTTTCTTTCTTTCTTTCTTTCTTTCTTTTTCTTTATCTTTCTTTATTTCGTTCTTTTTCTCTTTCTTTTTCTTTCTTTCTTTCTTTCTTTCTTTCTTTCTTTCTTTCTTTCTTTCTTTCTTTCTTTCTTTCTTTTTCTTTATCTTTCTTTCTTTCGTTCTTTTTCTTTATCTTTCTTTCTTTCTTTCTTTCTTTCTTTCTTTCTTTCTTTCTTTCTTTTTCTTTATCTTTCTTTATTTCGTTCTTTTTCTCTTTCTTTTTCTTTCTTTCTTTCTTTCTTTCTTTCTTTCTTTCTTTCTTTCTTTCTTTCTTTCTTTCTTTCTTTCTTTCTTTCTTTCTATGAAAAGATAGATGAACCCGTTACTCTCTCTTCTGTTTGTCCTGCTGTCTCCATAACGCCAGCAATTAGTTCTGTGAAGGGAAATGTGAAATATGTTGGATGTAATGAAACGGCTCAGCGTCGGGAAACACAGACAGTGGATATAGCGGCGTCACAGATCATTTCATTCTGCTCATTTCAGCTGCTTGTAAAGCAGAATGCAATCTGAGTGGAATTGCTTTGCTTGTCGCTGCTGCTGGCGGATGTTCCTGCAGGTAGTTTTGTCAGCAGAAGCTGCGGCTCATCGCACAGACATCCCGGGCACATTATCTTCTCACTTACTAATGCTAAGAAGGTGAGGTGCCGCAGCAGATGTTATCTTAGTAGGCTTGTGAGATGGTAGCAGGGCTGGCATCAGAAATTGTGGGGCCCAGGACTGACAAAATAGACAGTGCCCCTCCACCTATAAAAAGTATTCTATGTGATGTCATACGTTGTGACGTTTCATATAGGTGGAGCGTTGCTGACCTTGCGGAACGGTTCACAAAGAGATGATCTGCAGGGAAGGCTTGTTTTCAGCAGTCTTCCCTGCACATCAGCCCACTGTTGTTTCACAGCCTAGTGCAGCTCTACAGGTATCGGCAGTAGGAACCAGGGGTGGGCCCCCTCCTCTGTAAGGGCCCGGGACACCAGTCTCCACAGTCCCCCCGATGGCTGCCCTGGATGGAAGTATCTATACGCTGAAATATTTATATATAATACAAGTACACTACAACGGGTCAATAGCCCCAATCACCCCCCCCCCCCCCCCGTTTTCCAGTTTTTATTGACACTCAATCAATTCAAGTCCAGTGAATACCTGGCCCCCCTTTTACGTGTAACGAGCCCGTTTATACCTTCTTCAGCTGGTGCCATTTCCTAGTGATATTTGGGAAGATAGCGCTTCCGCAGAAGATATAAGAGGCGCAGTCTTTGCTGTCACTGTGTATCACTATCTCTCAGAAGTTATCTCTGTAAAGATGACGCCATGGCACATTATATTAGGAGAGGGATCCGCTTGTGCCTCATAGTGACCAATGAGGTATGATGCTAGGGGCCAGGGTGTAGGATGCTGGGCCCCCTCGACCCAGTGGGCAGTGGGCACCACACAACGTGCACCCATTAAAGTGCAAATATGCCCAACGACCTTCTTTCCTAAATGTTTCATTAATGAGTTGCACTAGTTGTCCAAAGACTGCATGGTGGCAGGGGCGACATACAGTATATGGCATATTTAATACCAGTCAGAATAAGTCATATACAGGTGTAACTGAGAATTTTCTGGCTATGATGGAAATAAAAAAAGGAACAGATTGCTCTTTAGGGAATAAACAGTGCGGAAAAGTCCTTACAGTCACGGAATCTGAGAGGTGGAACGTTCCTCATGGAGACTCTGACCATAATGGTGCTACTGATAAAGATCTTCCTGAAGAAATTATGTGTTGTCTATCAGGTACTGTATATAAAATCTGCTGTCTGCTTAGTCTATACAATACTTCCAAGGAACAGAAGTCTTATTTATCAAGAGGCTGCAATGGAACAGTGCCCTCTACTGGTCACCGAGTGATGGCATCGTGGGGATGCAGTGATCTTTTTTCAAAAATTTTGTGTATTAGTGAAAAATCCCACTTCCCCACGGTGTGACGTTAAAAAGATGCGTGCATTTAGTCCTGCTTTGCTTTCACCACAGAAATGCCACTGTATACTGTATCATGCATGTGCCTTTAGCGGAATTTACGGTCTAGTACAGGGGTGGGCAATTATTTCAGCTGGTGGGCCACTTAACACTTTCAGTGAATATTCGAGGGCCGCACACAAAATATCTTGTATATACAATACCTACCACATTGGAAAATCATTGGAAAATGGGACCAGCTCCTGCAGGTCTTGGGCACACTTAAGGGCCCTACACACTGCACAACTGGCTGTCGAGCTGCCCGATGGCTGATACGGCCTTCAGACGACCCAGCGGCGGCGGGGGGAAGTGGGTGGTGATGGGGGAGGTGAAGTTTCTGCGCGGGGCCGTGCATCGTTCATCGTTGGTGCATACACACTAAAACATATGAACGATATCTCGTTCATTAATGAACGAGATCGTTCCTATCGCTCAGTGTAATCGGCCAGTGTGTAGGGCCCCTAATACAGAAGTTACACTTCTATAAAATCACACTTCTAAAAGGTAAATGTGTCACAAAATCACCAGGTCTCCATAGGAATAGATCTGAGCTTAACACAGCATGATATTATGCTGCATCATACACACATACGCCCCATACTCGGCACCCCTGCACCCCTTGCCAGCTATTTGTGTGCTACCAGGGGCGTAACTAGACCTTTGCGGGCCCCACAGCAAGATTTTGAAAAGGCCCCCCCGTATGCGCTCCGTAGAAAGTGAGGGGGAGTGGGTGGTGGGCTGAGCATGTTGGGGGACAGAACAGCAAAGAGGGGGTGGGTCCCACAAAGGTACATACAGTGTGTGTATATATATATATATATATATATATATATATTCCAAAAGCGGCACTCTGAATATGAAGTACAGACCACCATTCTTACATCAATGTTTCAGAACTATTTATTCAGTTCTTATATCATGATACATATCCTGACGAAAGAACTGAATAAATAATTCGGAAATGGTAATGTAACAAAAGTAGTTCCATACTTCATACTTTGTCTTTAACACAGACGATATTGAAAATAAATATATACAGTATATATTAGTGATGAGCGGGATCGGTTTCTCGGAAACCGAACCCCCCCGAACTTCACCCTTTTGGCTCGGGTAACCCGAGCGCGCCCGAACGTCATCATCCCGCGGGATTCGGATTCTATATAAGCAGCCGCGCATCGCTGCCATTTTCACTCGTGCATTGCAAATGTTAGGGAGAGGACGTGGCTGGCGTCCTCTCCGTTATTGTTGAACTTGATTGTGCACTATTGCTTAATTGTGGGGAGGACTGGGGAGCAGCTGTATATAGGAGGAGTACAGTGCAGAGTTTTGCTGATCAGTGACCACCAGTTATCCGTTCTCTGCCTGAAAAAAAACGCTCCATATCTGTGCTCAGTGTGCTGCATATATCTGTGCTCACACTGCTTAAAGAATTCGATGGCCAAATAGGCCTGAGAATAAATAAGCGTCCTGGGTTTTTTAAAAGATAGAAGCCTGGGGCAGGGAATGGGAGAAAGGGGGAGGGGAGGGGGAGGGGGTGGATAGAGCAGGTAGCAGAGCAGCATCCTATAGGAAAAAGGGGAGGAGAGTTACCTGGGAGGTACAAAAGACCAGGAAGGCTATTCAGGCTCCCTCTTTCATGCTGATCAAGGATCCAAGAAGGCACCCACCCTCCCGCCCAGTTGGTAGGGCAATCGGCCCTGGTGTTTAGGAATTGAATTGTTTTTTATTTTCGGTGGTGGCACCGGTAGGCCAGTTCAGACTTTTAATTATCACCAGGGCAAAGGTGAAGTAACTGGAATTTGAAATTAGTTTCACGCCCGGTGGAGGCACCGTCAGGCCAATTCGGTCTTTAATTATGGTCTGGCAAAAGAGGTCCAGCAGGCGTGGCAAGCAGTGCTCCTCGGCAGTCTGTAGTAGCGCAACGTAGGTTGGCCGGCACTTCCCCCAGATTCTCGGCGAGTTTGTCGTGGCCTCAAGGGCCGACACGGTCGTCATCTTAAGGGTGGACCGGTGCTATGCCAATGGTGGGAAGTGGTACCGCTCAGCTAACTTGCGCAAGGGCGGGACTTAGGTTCCGCCCCATTGTTTAATTTAAGAGAAATTAATAGGTAGGCTGTAGCCGGGGGTACGCACTGCTTTCTCGCCACCCACTTATAGAGTACCAATTCTAATTTGATCAATAAATTTGGCTGTGACCGTTTAAATCGCAATTCAGTTGTCCGAGTGTTTATTGGGGAGAAAAGGGGGTAGGGGGGGAAGGGCGAGAGCGTTAATAAAATCAATGGACGGCTTAATTGTGGGGACTGGGGAGCAGCTGTATTATATAGCAGGAGTACAGTGCAGAGTTTTGCTGACAGTGACCACCAGTATACGTTGTCTGCCTGAAAAACACTCCGTATCTGTGCTCAGTGTGCTGCTTTATTGTGGGGACTGGGGACCACCAGTATAATATTATATAGGAGTACAGTGCAGAGTTTTGCTGACCAGTGACCACCAGTATATAATATATAGCATTACGGTACAGTAGGCCACTGCTGTACCTACCTCTGTGTCGTCATTAAGTATACTATCCATCTAGATTCTATACCTGTGGTGCATTTCAGTTGTGCAGTTTGCTGACACAGTGACCACCAGTATATATAGCAGTACGGTACGGAAGGCCACTGCTGTACCTACCTCTGTGTCTTCATTAAGTATACTATCCATCTACATTCTATACCTGTGGTGCATTTTAGACGTTTTGCAGTTTGCTGACACAGTGACCACCAGTATACTATATATAGCAGTACGGTACGGAAGGCCACTGCTGTACCTACCTCTGTGTCGTCATTAAGTATACTATCCATCTACATTCTATACCTGTGGCGCATATTAGTTTTGCAGTTTGCTGACACAGTGACCACCAGTATACTATATATAGCAGTACGGTACGGAAGGCCACTGCTGTACCTACCTCTGTGTCGTCATTAAGTATACTATCCATCTACATTCTAAACCTGTGGTGCATTTTAGTTTTGCAGTTTGCTGACACAGTGACCACCAGTATATATAGCAGTACGGTACGGAAGGCCACTGCTGTACCTACCTCTGTGTCGTCATTAAGTATACTATCCATCTACATTCTATACCTGTGGTGCATTTTAGTTTTGCAGTTTGCTGACACAGTGACCACCAGTATACTATATATAGCAGTACGGAAGGCCACTGCTGTACCTACCTCTGTGTCGTCATTAAGTATACTATCCATCTAGATTCTATACCTGTGGTGCATTTCAGTTGTGCAGTTTGCTGACACAGTGACCACCAGTATATATAGCAGTACGGTACGGAAGGCAACTGCTGTACCTACCTCTGTGTCATCATTAAGTATACTATCCATCTACATTCTATACCTGTGGTGCATTTTAGTTTTGCAGTTTGCTGACACAGTGACCACCAGTATACTATATATAGCAGTACGGAAGGCCACTGCTGTACCTACCTCTGTGTCGTCATTAAGTGTACTATCTATCTACATTCTATACCTGTGGTGCATTTTAGTTTTGCAGATTGCTGACAGTGACCACCAGTATATATAGCAGTACGGTACGAAAGGCCACTGCTCTACCTACCTCTGTGTCGTCAAGTATACTATCCATCCATACCTGTGGTGCATTTCAGTTGTGCGCAGTATATATAGTAGTAGGCCATTGCTATTGATAGTTACTGGCATATAATTCCACACATTAAAAAATGGAGAACAAAAATGTGGAGGTTAAAATAGGGAAAGATCAAGATCCACTTCCACCTCGTGCTGAAGCTGCTGCCACTAGTCATGGCCGAGACGATGAAATGCCATCAACATCGTCTGCCAAGACCGATGCCCAATGTCATAGTAGAGAGCATGTAAAATCCAAAAAACAAAAGTTCTGTAGAATGACCCAAAAATCAAAATTAAAAGCGTCTGAGGAGAAGCGTAAACTTGCCAATATGCCATTTACGACACGGAGTGGCAAGGAACGGCTGAGGCCCTGGCCTATGTTCATGGCTAGTGGTTCAGCTTCACATGAGGATGGAAGCACTCATCCTCTCGCTAGAAAAATGAAAAGACTTAAGCTGGCAAAAGCACAGTAAAGAACTGTGTGTTCTTCTAAATCACAAATCCCCAAGGAGAGTCCAATTGTGTCGGTTGCGATGCCTGACCTTCCCAACACTGGACGGGAAGAGCTTGCGCCTTCCACCATTTGCACGCCCCCTGCAAGTGCTGGAAGGAGCACCCGCAGTCCAGTTCCTGATAGTCAAATTGAAGATGTCACTGTTGAAGTACACCAGGATGAGGATATGGGTGTTGCTTGCGCTGGGGAGGAAATTTACAAGGAGGATTCTGATGGTGAGGTGGTTTGTTTAAGTCAGGCACCCGGGGAGACACCTGTTGTCCGTGGGACGAATATGGCCATTGACATGCCTGGTCAAAATACAAAAAGAATTAGCTCTTCGGTGTGGAATTATTTCAACACAAATGCGGACAACAGGTGTCAAGCCATGTGTTGCCTTTGTCAAGCTGTAATAAGTAGCGGTAAGGACGTTAACCACCTCGGAACATCCTCCCTTATACGTCACCTGCAGCGCATTCATCATAAGTCAGTGACAAGTTCAAAAACTTTGGATAACAGCGGAAGCAGTCCACTGACCACTAAATCCCTTCCTCTTGTAACCAAGCTCCTGCAAACCACACCACCAACTCCCTCAGTGTCAATTTCCTCCTTACCCAGGAAAGCCAATAGTCCTGCAGGCCATGTCACTGGCAAGTCTGACGAGTCCTCTCCTGCCTGGGATTCCTCCGATGCATCCTTGAGTGTAACGCCTACTGCTGCTGGCGCTGCTGTTGTAGCTGCTGGGAGTCGATGGTCATCCCAGAGGGGAAGTCGGAAGACCACTTGTACTACTTCCAGTAAGCAATTGACTGTCCAACAGTCCTTTGCGAGGAAGATGAAATATCACAGCAGTCATCCTGCTGCAAAGCGGATAACTGAGGCCTTGGCAGCCTAGGCGGTGAGAAACGTGGTTCCGGTATCCACCGTTAATTCAGAGCCAACTAGAGACTTGATTGAGGTACTGTGTCCCCGGTACCAAATACCATCTAGGTTCCATTTCTCTAGGCAGGCGATACCGAAAATGTACACAGACCTCAGAAAAAGACTCACCAGTGTCCTAAAAAATGCAGTTGTACCCAATGTCCACTTAAATCACGGACATGTGGACAAGTGGAGCAGGGCAGACTCAGGACTATATGACTGTGACAGCCCACTGGGTAGATGTATTGCCTCCCGCAACAAGAACAGCAGCGGCGGCACCAGTAGCAGCATCTCGCAAACGCCAACTCGTTCCTAGGCAGGCTACGCTTTGTATCACCGCTTTCCAGAAGAGGCACACAGCTGACAACCTCTTACGGAAACTGAGGAACATCATCGCAGAATGGCTTACCCCAATTGGACTCTCCTGGGGATTTGTGACATCGGACAACGCCACCAATATTGTGCGTGCATTACATCTGGGCAAATTCCAGCACGTCCCATGTTTTGCACATACATTGAATTTGGTGGTGCAGAATTATTTAAAAAATGACAGGGGCGTGCAAGAGATGCTGTCGGTGGCCCGAAGAATTGCGGGCCACTTTCGGCATTCAGCCACCGCGTACAGAAGACTGGAGCACCACCAAACATTCCTGAACCTGCCCTGCCATCATCTGAAGCAAGAGGTGGTAACGAGGTGGAATTCAACCCTCTATATGCTTCAGAGGATGGAGGAGCAGCAAAAGGCCATTCAAGCCTATACATCTGCCCACGATATAGGCAAAGGAGGGGGAATGCACCTGACTCAAGCGCAGTGGAGAATGATTTCAACGTTGTGCAAGGTTCTGCAACCCTTTGAACTTGCCACACGTGAAGTCAGTTCAGACACTGCCAGCCTGAGTTAGGTCATTCCCCTCATCAGGCTTTTGCAGAAGAAGCTGGAGACATTGAAGGAGGAGCTAAAACAGAGCGATTCCGCTAGGCATGTGGGACTTGTGGATGGAGCCCTTCATTCGCTTAACCAGGATTCACGTGTGGTCAATCTGTTGAAATCAGAGCACTACATTTTGGCCACCGTGCTCGATCCTAGATTTAAAACCTACGTTGTATCTCTCTTTCCGGCAGACACAAGTCTGCAGAGGTTCAAAGACCTGCTGGTGAGAAAATTGTCAAGTCAAGCGGAACGTGACCCGTCAACATCTCCTCCTTCACATTCTCCCGCAACTGGGGGTGCGAGGAAAAGGCTAAGAATTCCGAGCCCACCCGCTGGCTGTGATGCAGGGCAGTCTGGAGCGACTGCTGACATCTGGTCCGGACTGAAGGACCTGCCAACGATTACTGACATGTCGTCTACTGTCACTTCATATGATTCTCTCACCATTGAAAGAATGGTGGAGGATTATATGAGTGACCGCATCCAAGTAGGCACGTCAGACAGTCCGTACGTATACTGGCAGGAAAAAGAGGCAATTTGGAGGCCCTTGCACAAACTGGCTTTATTCTACCTAAGTTGCCCTCCCTCCAGTGTGTACTCCGAAAGAGTGTTTAGTGCAGCCGCTCACCTTGTCAACAATCGGCGTACGAGGTTACTTCCAGAAAATGTGGAGAAGATGATGTTCATCAAAATGAATTATAATCAATTCCTCCATGGAGACATTCACCAGCAGCAATTGCCTCCACAAAGTACACAGGGACCTGAGATTGTGGATTCCAGTGGGGACGAATTAATAATCTGTGAGGAGGGGGATGTACACAGTGAAAGGGGTGAGGAATCGGAGGATGATGATGAGGTGGACATCTTGCCTCTGTAGAGCCAGTTTGTGCAAGGAGAGATTGATTGCTTCTTTTTTTGGTGGGGGCCCAAACCAACTAGTCATTTCAGTCACAGTCGTGTGGCAGACCCTGTCGCTGAAATGATGGGTTCGTTAAAGTGTGCATGTCCTGTTTATACAACATAAGGGTGGGTGGGAGGGCCCAAGGACAATTCCATCTTGCACCTCTTTTTTCTTTAATTTTTCTTTGCATCATGTGCTGTTTGGGGACAATTTTTTTGAAGTGCCATCCTGCCTGACACTGCAGTGCCACTCCTAGATGGGCCAGGTGTTTGTGTCGGCCACTTGTGTCGCTTAGCTTAGTCACACAGCGACCTTGGTGCGCCTCTTTTTTTCTTTGCATCATGTGCTGCTTGGGGACTATTTTTTTGAAGTGCCATCCTGCCTGACACTGCAGTGCCACTCCTAGATGGGCCAGGTGTTTGTGTCGGCCACTTGTGTCGCTTAGCTTAGCCATCCAGCGACCTCGGTGCAAATTGTAGGACTAAAAATAATATTGTGAGGTGTTCAGAATAGACTGGAAATGTGTGGAAATTATGGTTATTGAGGTTAATAAAACTATGGGATCAAAATGACCCCCAAATTCTATGATTTAAGCTGTTTTTTAGGGTTTTTTGTAAAAAAACACCCGAATCCAAAACACACCCGAATCCGACAAAAAATTTTCGGTGAGGTTTTGCCAAAACGCGTCCGAATCCAAAACACGGCCGCGGAACCGAATCCAAAACCAAAACACAAAACCCGAAAAATGTCCGGTGCTAGTATATATATATATATATATATATAAAAAAATATATATATACACACATTTACATATACAGTCCCCGGAGATTATCGACCTTGCTCGGCAGGGAGCTCCGTTTTTCTGTGCCCAGATCACCCAGGCTGGGCTTGGCTAGGCAGCATCGTGAGCGAGTGTCAGCGTCTGGGAGATGGGAGTGCGGCCAGGAACTCACAGCTGCGGCGGAAGTGCGGGCGGGGACATAGAGTGGCAGCGGCGGAGAAGCTACTTGTGTGCTGTAACCTAACGTGACGGTGCAGGAGAGCAGCAGCCGGCAGGCCCCACGCGTCTAGGAGCGAGCTGCTGTAGAGCAATGACAAGCAGCTCAGCTGCTCGGGCCGCTTGTCATTGCGCATTGGAGGGGGGCAGCGGGCCAGACAGGATCGGATCGCGGGCCGCATGTTGCCCACCCCTAGTCTAGTCTATGGATACTGTCGGGCTGGATGATGAGGTCAGTTCACTCAGCCATGCGGTGTGGGTTTAGGTAGGACCGGAAATACCGGACACAACATTTTACAGCCAATCATGTGTACAGTAAATATGTCACCGAATAGTTTCAAAAATGTTGCACATCTGCACTGAATAGTATAACTAGGAGTTCCATGCTTCATTTCCTGTATATGAGGGGGTCTATTTACTAAGCCATGGAGAGAGATAAAGTACCAGCCAATCAGCTACTTATTGCCATGCTACAGACTGCGTGGTCTATGGGCCCGATTCAGGGGGTCATTCTGAGTTGACCGCTCGCTAGCTGTTTTTTGCAGCCGTGCGAACGCATAGTTGCCGCCCATAGGGGAGTTTGTTTTCGCTTTGCAAGTGTGTGATCGCATGTGCAGCCGAGCAGTACAAAAATATTTTGTGCAGTTTCTGAGTAGCCCAGAACTTACTCAGCCGCTGCGATCACTTCAGCCTGTCCGGGACCAGAATTGACGTCAGACACCCGCCCTGCAAACGCTTGGACATGCCTGCGTTTTCCCAACCACTCCCAGAAAACGGTCAGTTGCCATCCACAAACGCCCTCTTCCTGTCACTCTCCTTCTGATCGGCTGTGCGAATGGATTCTTCGTTAAATCCACCGCCCAGCAATGATCGGCTTTGTACCCTTACGACGCGCCTGCGCATTGCAGTGCATACGCAGTAGTGACCTGATTGGTGCGCTGCAAAAAACGGCAGCGTGCCATCAGGTCGGAATGACCCCCTCAGACCTGATCGCTGCTGTGCATTTTTGCACAGCGGTCGATTATCGACAGACTGCGCATGCGTATGCGCCGCAAGGCACACGTTCGTCACCAAACAACAACAGGCATCGCTGAACAGCGACAAGGTGGCGCGAAAATTTAAATCAAACAGCCATTCACAGGCTGAGTGACAGGAAGAGGCTGTTTGTGGGTGGTAACGGCCCGTTTATGGGAGTGTCAGGGAAAACGCAGGCGTTCCCAAGTGTTCTCAGGACGGGTGTGTGACGTCAGCTCCGGCCCCGATCAGCCCGTTCTCATGGCACTGGAGGAGTAAGTCCTGGGCTGCGCACACACTGCGCACTGTGGTAAAATCATTCGATGGTGAGTGAGGTGTGAACGGATTTGTCGCTGTCCGCTGACTGAGGGGAATTTGTGGCACGGCGTACACATGCGATCGCACACTTATACGGCGACTATCTGATCGCAGGACAGCAGAATTAGCAGCTCAGCGATCAGGTCAGAATTAGGCCAAATGTACGAAGCCCTGGAGAGAGATAAAGTGGAAAACCAGCTCCTCACGTTTATTTTTAAAACCCAGCCTGTAACATGACAGTTAGGAGCTGATTGGCTGGGACTTTATCACTCGCTCCACTTTATCTCCATCAAAAGCTTAGTAAATAGACTCCACAGTGTCTGAAAGATGACAGTTAGAAGGGGTGTGGATCATATTAGTGGACCACTATTGGTCGACAGTGACTAGGTCCACACCTGAAATGGGTCGACACGGTCATTAGGTCGACATGGAAAGAGGTCGACATGCGTTTTGTATAATTTTTGGGTGCACCGTGTTCCCTCGCATCAGGTAAGGTTACTATTCCCAATCGTCGTCCACGTGGATCGTAACATATGAAAAAGTTCAAAAAATGAAGAAAAAAACCCTCATGTCGGCCTTTTCATGTGTCGACTTTTGCCACGTCGACCTAGTGACCATGCTGACCTAATGCATGTCGACCTAAAGACCGGATCCCGTTAGGAGCTGGCTGGCTGGTACCGCCGTCCTCTTTATCTCTTTCCACGGCTTAGTACATAGGGAGTCATTACTAGTGGATCGCTCGCTAGCAGTTTTTAGCAGCCGTGTAAACGCATTGTCGCCGCCCACTGGGGAGTGTATTTTCGCTTTGCAGAAGTGCGAACGCCTGTGCAGCAGAGCGCCTGCAAACACATTTTGTGCAAAACAAGACCAGCCCTGTACTTACTCTTCGTGTGCGTTGATTCTAACGACGGAGGGACGGCTTTTGACGTCACACACCCGCCCAGCGTTTTCCCAGCCACGCCTGCGTTTTCCCACGACACGCCTGCGTTTTTCTAAGCACTCCCTAAAAACGGTCGGTTGCCACCCAGAAACGCCCACTTCATGTCAATCTTCCTGCGTTCTGCCTTGCGACTGAAAGCTTCGCTAGAACCTGTGCAAAACCACAAAGGACTTTGTACCCGTACGTCGCGCGTGTGCATTGCGGTGCATACGCATGCACAGAAATGCCGATTTTTAGCCTGATCGCTGTGCATCGAACAACGGCAGCTAGCGTTCAACTCGGAATGACCCCCATAGTCCCCGTATACTGTACGTCTGTGTTCATAATTTGTAGTGTTCTTGTGTATAATGTACTGTAGCATTTGATGGATGAGATGCAGCGTGTAGAGTACATTTTGTGCACATATCCAGCGGAATGACCCATTTACACCCCTTGTAAAGCCGTTATAACTAAATGACTTGTGTCATGGCTGGCTCACTTTGTTGAATGAGTTTATTTTGCTATAAAATCTGTAAATTGAATCCTTTTCTGTAACAGGGTTGCGCCATAAAAACATCCTACGTCGTAGCCGTGCTGTAAAATATAGTGCAGTATTTGTATTTGCAGAATGTATTAGATTAAAAAAAGCGGGGAAGGGAGAATAAAATAAGGATACTAAACCAATATGGAAACTTTTCCTGTGTTGCAAGGTTGTTCAGTGGGTAATATATGTCACCTCTGTTCTTCACTCTCAGTATGTAATACTATGTGTTTTACTTTTATCTTTCCATAAATCTATATTGTTTACTGAAAGCAGGACTTTGGCTCTGTGAGATTTTCGAATAAGGGAAGGTGTCGTTTTGGAGATGTCTGCCAAGGAGCGTAAATGTGCAGACACATATCAGTCTGTAAGTGACACACAGCCACACAAAGCTGTCATTACTCATGTGACACCAACTCCATGTAAGGGCATAGCATCTGCACACTGATGTACTATAGGCATACAGGTATGGAATCTGCACACTGATGTACTGTAGGCATATGGGCGTGGAATCTGCACACTGATGTACTATAGGCATACAGGCATAGAATCTGCACACTGATGTACTATAGGCATACAGGTATGGAATCTGCACACTGATGTACTGTAGGCATATGGGCGTGGAATCTGCACACTGATGTACTATAGGCATACAGGCATGGAATCTGCACACTGATGTACTGTAGGCATACAGGCATGGAATCTGCACACTGATGTACTGTAGGCATGTGAGAATGGAACCTGGACACTGATGTACTGTAGGCATATGGGCATGGAACCTGCACACTGATGTACTGTAGGCATGTGGAATGGAACCTGCACACTGATGTACTGCAGGCATACAGGTATGGAATCTGCACACTGATGTACTGTCGACGTACAGGCATGTAACCTGCACACTGGTGTACTGTAGGTATACGGGCATGGAACCTGCACACTGATGTACTGTAGGCATACGGGCATAGAATCTGCACACTGATGTACTGTAGGCATACAGGTATGGAATCTGCACACTGATGTACTGCTGGCATACGGGCATGGAACCTGCACACTGACGTACTGTAGGCATACAGGCATAGAATCTGCACACTGATGTACTGTAGGCATACGGGCATGGAGTCTGCACACTGATGTGCTGTAGGCATACAGACAGGGAACCAGCACACTGATGTACTGCAGGCATACAGACAGGGAATCTGCACACTGATGTACTGTAGGCGTGCGGGCATGAAACCTGCACACTGATGTACTGTAGGTGTGCGGGCATGGAAGCTGCACACTGATGTACAGTAGGCGTGCGGGCATGGAACCTGCATACTGATGTACTGTAGGTGTACGGGAATGGAACCTGCATACTGATGTACTGTAGGTGTACGGGCATGGAACCTGCACACTGATGTACTGTAGGTATACGGGCATGGAACCTGCACACTGATGTACTGTAGGCGTGTGGGCATGGAACCTGCATACTGATGTACTGTAGGTGTACGGGAATGGAACCTGCACATTGATGTACTGCAGGTGTACGGGCATGGAACCTGCACACTGATGTACTGTAGGTATACGGGCATGGAACCTGCACATTGATGTACTGTAGACGTACAGGCATGAAACCTGCACATTGATATACTGTAGACGTACAGGCATGGAACCTGCATACTGATGTACTGTAGACGTACGGGCATGGAACCTGCATACTGATGTACTGTAGACGTACGGGCATGGAACCTGCATACTGATGTACTGTAGGCATACGGGCATGAAAAGATTTGCATATTTATTGTTAGCTGAATAGACATACACCCAGAAAAATGAAGTATATTTTTCACATAACCACAAATTAATGATTAGTAGAGGAATTTGAAGACGTCTGATTTACCAAAGAGGGGTTGTCCTTAATTTTCTGCTTAAAGATTGGAGGGATTTTCTCCTAGATGACCTGACCAACCGTTATGTTTTTAAGGAAGCACAATTGGTTTATGTGGAAAGCGCTGTTTTTTTGTACTAAGTAGACTCACATTGGAAATGTTTTTGCTTCAGTTTTCACATTTATCAAGATTCCCTGCTCTTCATCCTTATGAAAACATTGCTTTCCTATGATATATTATAAATGGAATCATTTGGGTTGTGTGAGCGCTGTAATTTCTTGCTCTGTTTCTTTGCATAATGTACAGTATGTTCCGTGCAGATCTTCTCAGCAACAAGACATAATGGTTAAATCAAAGCCTGCAGATTGCTTTGTAATTGCATAAACTTTGGGTAATTAGCTTTGGAGAACAAGCACAAACTTATTGAAATGTTTGTTCTCATTAAAATGGAAATTCACAGTTGAGCTGCTAGATGCAGTGTGTACGCAATGCATTTCCTGCTTTCAAGATGAGTAACAAGAACTTGGCATAATATACTTTCTTGCAGGTTTGTATTCTAGAACCAACATCTACAGTGGTGTAACCACTCCATGAGCGGATTCGGTTTTACTCGGTTTTACTCGGTTTTACTCGGTTCTCAAAACGGCATCTTATTGGCTCACGGATGTCACGTGTTTTGGATAGCCAATAAGATGCCGTTTTGAGAACCGAGTAAAACCGAACCTCGCTCATAACCAGAGGCTTGGAGGTTCCTGGCGAACTCACACTGTGGACCTCCGATTTGATTTCTATTCTTCAGGCACACCAAATAGCTTCTCTCGATTTGTCTGCGCCTATCTTCATTCTCACACAAAATGTGCGTCTTATTCGCATAAATAAAACAACTGGGAGTGATAAAACAATTTTGCTAGATTACACTGATCAATGCTGCATGCAGTGCGATGCAGCAGGCACGTCTTTTTTTCACCCCAAGTTCCATTGTGCTTCATTTCCATCTTTGGGCAATATGTAATAGCCTGCGATGTACAGGACTGCTGATATCGGAGAAGCCTTGGCGCGGCTCAGCAGCTAAACATGTCTTAGCAAACACGTGTGACCAATTCTCTGAAATTCTATTACCAGAAAGGCTCAGGTATGGTTACAGGTAATTTTTTAGTGTGCTGGGGGGATACCGGGGGTGGGTGGGGGGTGGGGGGAAGCACCCCCCCCCCTCTCTGTCTACTGTTTGTCTGTGACCCCCTCCCCCTTTCTAACACCTGATATATAATTATCTCCAGGAATGATAGAGCAACTGATACTTTTTGTCTGGATGTGCAGGCTGTGCAGGAATTCTGCAAGTACCGTATGCCCATCTTTTTTTCACACCAAGTCCCGTTGTGCGTCATTTGCATCTTTGGCCAATAGCCTGCGATGTGCAGAACTGCTGATATCGTAGAAACCTTGTCGCGGCTCAGCAGCTAAACATGTCTTTGCAAACACGTGTGACCAATTCTCTGAAATTCTATTACCAGATAGGCTCAGGTATGGTTACAGGTAATTTTTTAGTGTGCTGGGGGGATACCAGGGAGGAAAAAAGCACCCCTCCCCTCCATGTCTGCTGTTTATCTGTGACCCCTCCCTCTTTCTAACACCTGATATATAATTATCTCCAGGAATGATAGAGCAACTGCCATTGTTTGTCTGGATGTGCAGGTTGCACAGGAATTCTGCAAGTACTGTATGCCCGTATATTAAACCTCCTAATGGCTAAGGGCCGTACCCCACCTCATAACAGCGAAACGTTAAAACAACTTATATTATAAAATAACAACACAGAGACTTGTATTTTGGAAGAACGCTTTTAGCTATATATTAAATTAATCTAAAAACGAGAAAATCTGCAATTAAATGAAGATTAATTCCAAGAGTTCAAAATATATGAGTATGTTGGCCAGAAAAAGAACAGCTGAAACCCATCATAATGCAGAAGTCAGGAGCCCTCCAAGGAGGGCCTAACAGCTACATAATTAGTAGCCAACGCTACCAGGCAAACCCGTCTATCCAATGACGAGACCATTGTGACCCATCGACCTCTACCTAGCTGGTCCATCTTGGAGCAATGCAGTTTACACAGCAAGGACCTCAAACCCACCACCACGTCCTCCTGAAGCATGGGCGCATCCTTCCATTTAGAGCATGCAAGCCAATTTGAACAACAGTGCCTCAAAAAGCGAAAATGCTACACCAGCAACCACTCCAAGAATTGCTGGCAGGAGTAACGCACTGATCGGCTGCCTCCCATCAGGCGGCGTTGACACAAGATGCGCCCACCCTTTGAGTACCTTAGCAAGTAGGAAGCTCTTTGTAACGTCAAGGAGAGCCTTTAATTTGGCAAAAAAAGAAAGCCCTGCTAAATACCGCGACACCACCACTTTAGAACTACCAGAGACATAGAGTTGCCAAATAAAAGAAAGCATCAACCAATGCCCACTCTTACCTACATGCCCATGTCCATGGGGAAATTCCTCCCACTCACTCTAAGCTTCACGGTAAGCCTTCAGCATATTCGGGTCAATCGACCATTTGGCTAATCCCTCTAGTCTGGCCCAGTCACCTGGCAAACATAACAGGGACAGCGTACCCCAAGAGCATCAGCCTCAGGAGCGAAGGACTGAAACCTATCCCATTGACACCGGGATAATGTCTTGGCAATTCTATTGTCTGTTCCAGGAACGTGCTACGCGCGAAATAGCACATTCCAACACAGACATGCCATAATGAGCTGCGCCAGCACCCGTAAATTGATGACTGATAATTGCATGCCCCATCACATCTGAACAAGGTGCTGCAACTGCACAGACGCTCACCCCATACCTCCACAGGCCACCATGATTGGAAAGAGCTCAAGAAGCAAAAGATTTTTAGTGAGACCCTTATGGGACCATTTCTCAGGCCAAGAAGCCACGAACCAAAAACCATTGAGGTAGCACCCAAATCCTGTGGATCCCGCCACTTCATAACTGTAATTCAACATTGCCAATGACCAATGCCAAACAGATCCAGACACCATTAAATTTGTTGAGAAAAGCAGCCCAAACGGCCGAATCCCTTTCGGAAGACGGGTGAATAAAATGATGCGGTCTGGAACACCATGCTGTGGCCCATTCCAGCTCCCAGCAAACAACCTAGCCCATTGTAATGACACTACCTGCAAAGTTCAAAAGGCCCCAAAGAGATTGGGCTTGCCGCAGCGTAACATTGCATGATGCTAATAACTGCCCCATGACCATGCACAATTTTGCAACCTTGGCCTGAGGAAGGCGACACGAACCCTCAACTGTATCAGTTTTTATACCCAAAAATGATAAACCAGAGGGGGGCCCTTCAATCTTATCCTCAGACACTCCAAAGTGATAAAATAGTGCTCTTAGGCTAAACAACAAGTCACCGCAATGCCTGGAATCTGCAGGCCCCACGCACAGGAAGTCATCGAGGTAGTGTACTACCCCATGACCTCCCATAGTAGACTCCTTGCACCAATGCAAAAAAGTGCTGAACTTGAAAAATGAGCAGGAAACGGAACATTCCATAAACAGGAACGAATCCGGATGTAAGGGAAGTAATTAAAAAGCCGACTCAACATTGATCTTAGCCATGAGCAGGGGCGGATTGACCATAGGGCTCACAAGGAAGATTCTTGGTAGGCCGACGTGACAGTGGGGCCTGTTTTGTGAGTTGTCATGTGGCCCCACCACCCACATGACAGGCAGCCCACCGCACTCAGTACACTGAATTGTCCCCATTCATTATGTTATTACATCTCTGCAGTACAGAAACTCTGCCATCCAGTGATGCTGCCATGGCTACATGGTATGTTACACCTCTTGTGCTGCTCATGTTGGGGCCACTTCTACAAAATGTTACAGAGACACTTTTGGTTCCCAATCCGCCCCTGGTCTCAGACACAACTGCAGCAAAAGAAGCCCTATGAGGAGGGATCCTGCCCCCATAACAGATCCCACCCCCATTAGGGCTGCTTCCATAAATTTTCCAGGCTGGCTTTCCATCCCAATCCGCTCCGGGCCACGAGAGCACCACGCCTGCAGGCCCTACTATAAAAGGGCCTCGTCGAATGACAGATAACTCTGAACAGTGTTCAGGAGGTATAGCATCATTGACCGACGACCATGACGGGTAAGACAGATGCTGGATGAGCTGGAAAGTGTCTGGAGTCTTCTTAGGCACCACATCCACTGGAACAATTACCAAATCCTCCAATGTGGGCAGAGCTAATGGACCTCCCATTCTCCCAAGCTGAACTTGCCTCTCCACTTTATACCTTAAAACTATTGGGAGAGCGTTAGCCGACTGAAGATTTCTCAGGGCCCCAACTCTCCACTCACGTGCAACCGGCAGGTGGAAACCAAACTGGAAACCTTGGAACAAAAACTCTGCCTCCTCCCTATTTGGATACCAATTAAGCCATTTCACTATAGCATCCAACCGGATTGGCGTTGTAGCCTTATTGAGCACCTCAGCTCCCAGCAGGCTTTCCAGTCCCTGCCTTCACCACTTTGGGTCCCTGCCACTTCCCTCAAAAACAATTGGAGGTAGGGTGAAATCCACAGCAGCAATAGCCCAAGTGCCAAAAGCGACACTTCTGGCCTAGCCAGCATGGCAAATTATTAACCGCAAAGTATTTCCCTTTCGCGGGCACTTGCGACAAACCACCACCTGCACCACCTGCCCTTTGACCTGCTAAAACATTCGCACCAGCCCGCTAAGCAGGAGGACCTGCCTGCTGACCATCAGCCCCGATACTCTAGGACTCCTTATTATCCTGAGTAGACCGCATAGCATCAAGTCAAATCTCAACATCCTTACACCGAAAATCGATGATCTGCCGGCACTCCTGCTTGCGCTTAAACTGTTCATCGTACGTCCACCTGTCTGACTCCTTAGACTTACGCTGCATATCATGAATGAAGTAAATGTACCTGATGATGTTTATATGGTCATCAGGCCTATCCTCCAAATAACAAGCAGCAAGACACAGAAGCCAGCAAGCCAGTTATCATATGACTGAAATGCGTCGGCCACCTTTTGCTCTAGCTGCCTTAAAATCTTTTTTTGGCTGATCCGTCAGCACAAACATGTCCACATAATCGCACCTACTAATCTTCCTCCGACAGCTATCATGCAGGCCAGGCAACACGGCCGTGTAATCGCAGTGCACAACCCCTGGCATATTGCGGCATTTCTTAGCCCTGCGAGTACTCTCACTAAGTCACTTACGCCACTTATCGCGCTGTGCAGCTGCTCGCTTAGCGTACTTAGGTGGTCATTCCGAGTTGTTCGCTTGTTGCCGTTTTTCGCAACGGAGCGATTAGGTGGAAAATGCGCATGCGTTAAGTAATTTAACACAAAACTTAGTAGATTTACACAAGCTTGAGTGACGTTTTTTCATTGTTAGAGTGATTGTAGTGTGATTGACAGGAAGTGGGTGTTTCTGGGCGGCAACGCGGCGTTTTTAGGGAGTGTGCTAAAAAAACGCAGTAGTGCCAGGTAAAAACGCAGGAGTAGCTGGAGAAACGGGGGAGTGGCTGGCCGAACGCAGGGCGTGTTTGTGACGTCAAACCAGGAACTAAACGGACTGAGGTGATCGCAATCTAGGAGTAGGTCTGGAGCTACTCAGAAACTGCAAGGAATTATTTAGTAGCAGTTCTGCTAACCTTTCGTTCACTATTCTGCTAAACTAAGATACACTTCCAGAGGGCGGCGGCCTAGCGTGTGCAATGCTGCTAAAAGCAGCTAGCGAGCGAACAACTCGGAGTGAGGGCCTTAGTGTCGTGCTTCTTCGTAATGCAGCGCTACTAACCCCAGACACCAGAGAAGATGAGGATGTAAAAGAGAAAGATCTGTCATAAACACGAATGGAGGAGGATGAGAATGAACCCTCACCCCCGCCATGAGATAAACTCGACACCTGACGCTTCAGCTGTTGAAATCTCAAAATCCCTGTCTTCCTCGTCATCGTCATTACCGCAAATATCTGGAAGAGAAGACAAAACACGGCCCGAGGCTGAAGCCCGGGGAGTAGGCATCCTGGCAGAAGGGGCCGCATCATGCACGTTACGCTGGTGAGAAACTGCTGGCGGCCGACTGCCCATTTGTGCAGCTGCGTCTCCTAAATCACTACCAGCCGGCAAAATCTGCTCTACCGGCGGTCTCGGCAGTATGTGAGAAGTCCCTCTGCCCCGTAGCGCAACAAAGGCTCTGCAGTATCTGGGGGCATAGCAGCATTGAAGGGGCCCAAAGTTGCCACCACTAACAACATCACGGTTCCGGTATGAATGGTCGACCATGTTATGGTCGACAGTCATTAGGTCGACCACTATTGGTCAACATTGACATGGTCGACATGGACACATGGTAGACACATGAAAATGGTCGACACATGAAAGGTCGACACACGAAAAGGTCGACATGAGTTTTTTAACTTTTTTGGTGTCGTTTTTTGCGTAAAGTGACTGGGAACCCCTATTAGTGCACCGCGTCCCCTCGCATGGCTCGCTTCGCACGCCATGCTTCGGGCATGGTGCCTTCGCTCCGCTACCGCTTCGCTCGGCACAGATTACCGTTCCAATCGTAGTCCACTTGGATCGTAAAGTATGGAAAAGTTCCCCAAAAGAAAAAAAAGTTTTAAAAAAATCATGTCGACCTTTTCATGCGTCGACCTTTCATGTGTCGAACATGTGTCCATGTCGACCATGTCAATGTCGACCAATAGTGGTCGACCTAATGACTGTCGACCATAACATGGTCGACCATAACATGGTCGACCATGTGAACGGATACCCAACATCACAGACGCCAAATCAACGGGGTCAACTTAAGCAGCAACAGCCCCAGTACTCCGTATGCTCAGCGCTATGGCCCCTGACTCTGCTCGTGCCCCTCCCTGTCTCCTACCATGACGCCTGGGGGATAAAGAGGATGACCCCACAGCAACTTGGCTGTAGCCCACCAAGAAGACCTGCAGCTCCGCTCCATGCCCTTATCTGTGGTCCCCAGTGGCTCCACCACCCTCCTCCCCAAACCATCCCCAACATGGCCGCCACTACCCACCCCCTCCCACCTACCATGTACCCTGCTATGCCTGCTGCCCCTAGTCATAAAATGGGAGCTCCCAGGAGCTTCCTCCCGGAACCCTCCTACAGTTGCTGGTAATTATTCAGCGTACTGCTGTGGGCCATTATCTGCAGCATGGGGAAAAAGGAGGGGGTGGACCCAAATTTAAACAAGACCTAAATAATGGGGATAAGGAAGCAAAGCGGAGGGAGAGAGAGCCACAGGAAGACTATACACTACTGCCACACAACAATAAACACCAAAACACCCAATAAAGCTACGAAAAAACACTGATATCATTAGATAGCACTCACCCAGCCCAACGCTAAAGGAAAGAGGCAATCTAAAAACCAGTCCCTGCCAGAATATCCACTTTCACCACCCTCTATCCTTCCTAGTCATACACAACCTATCATGCCATAGTGACCCGCCCCCATTCCCACTCTCTCCATTCCAAATATTGGCCCTCATTCCGAGTTGTTCGCTAAGTTTTTCGTTCGCACAACCTATCAGTAAAGTTGCGTTAATGTAGTAAATTTGCGAACATCCGCCCCCAACGTATTTTTGCTCATTCGCACGCATTATTACACAAAGTGGGCGTACGGCAAATGACATCGCAGCAATGCGAAATCCTCGCAGCAATGCGAACCCATCGCATTAACACATACTTCTTCGTAAAAATACTAAGTTGTAGTAGATTTACACATTTTTCAGTTAAAGTGCTCACTTTTGCTGAGAAACGCAGCACAATTTGTTTTTATACTATTAAGTGGACTAACACCTTCCAATTAAAAGTCCACAAGCCCTCCTCAATAACAAATCCAATTAGTGAATGATTTGAAATGTTCATGATCAATTAAGTATTTGTTTAAATACCTGAAGTGCACTTTGTAGCCATAAAAGAGCCTCCTTTTATTTACATGTTTAATATAAATATAGATGTTTGCAATGTGCTTGGTCTAATGTGTTTTCTGAATTTATTAAAGTAGAGTTTTTGTATGTGAATGAAGGTGTTTGCATGTTTATTTAGCCAATAACATGTTTTATTTGGTGTTTTAAAATAACTTACGTTAGATGTTTGAAATGTTTAAGGTAAAAAATGTTTGTTCTGCAATCTGCTGTTCCTTTATTGCATTAATAAATAATAAAGAGCCGCTGAAGTATTTAAATTTAGTAGTTTATTTTTTTTTTTTACTGTAATAATGATAATATCCTTTTTTTTTTTTTTTTTTAAAAATCACAAAATTAACAAAATTTTTCAATTGCGTCCACAAGACCCAACAAGGCCTGGAGATGGAGCCTCATGTTGGAAACAATCTCCTGCAACGATGTGGGATCTCCAACGGCAACATCTGAAATTAAGAGATAACATAAACATTACTAACTTACTCACATTGCTTATTATCCAAGCAAGGCACAAAGCACACTTTAATGCAGGCAGGTCCAAACTGCATCCCTCAAGCTTGTGTGAAACTACATATACCAGCATGCGTTGACTCAGTTTTGGGGCCAGGGAATGCCAAACCTGTGTCAGGGCATGCTGGGATGTGTAGTTTCTCAACAGTTGCAGTTGCGCAGTTTGGACAGGCCTGCTTAATGGCAAAGTTGATACATCATGGCTGTTTTATGGTACAATCATTAGCCGAAAAACACACAAGCCTGCTCAGGCTTTTTTTGTTACTTATTACAGTTTTCTTGACCATGGGGTACATTTACTACTATGTGAGTTCATTTTAAGATGTAGCGTCGCCCATAGCAAACAAGCCAAAATAAGATTATTATCTTGTAGAAGTGGTTCCCCAATTGTAAAGATTAATTGTATTGGTTGTTATGGGCGACATCCCATGTTAAAGATAACTTCCATCTTCGTCACTGTTACACCATGTTGGCATTCATTCTCATCTTTTTTTTTTTTTTTTTTTAAGGGGTTTGGTCCTGCCTCATCACACTGCATATCAACATCTTCAGAAGGCCAACATATCATAGCATTCCCACACTCCCTGAAAGCTGCCCTTACTAAATAAGTGCAAACAGGTTTGACTTGAACAATTAGTCATTTTGTGAATGTAACTTTCACACCACAAATCAGTGTGTCATTAGGCTGCATAACAAAGTGAAGCATGTGATTTGTAAGTGCAAATATTAAGACTACACAGGCACAAGTGTCAAAGACCAACAACATACTAAACTCCACTCAGGTCTAACTGTTTAGCAGAAAATCTAACACATATAAACCCTGTTGTCCTGGCAACCCTGGCTACCTAATGAGTGTCAACCTAGAGTGGACACACAAAACATTGCACACATACACACTGTACATATAATGACACTCACAAATATGTAAAGGCAACATGTACACCATGAAGAAAAACACAAATATTTGTCCTTGGCCCAAGAATTCAAACAGTACAACACTGCATGTTTTGTCATTGTAAGTGTAAGTGGGTAATAATTTGTAAAAATTTTAAAAAAACTTACTTTCCACGGCAACCTGAAGACTCCCTGAACGGTCTTCAGGGGCTTCCTCTGCCCATTCACTGGGTGGGGATGTTGGCTGGATGGGGGAAGGCGGCTGGATGGGGGAAGGAGGAGGGATTGGGGAAGGAGGAGGGATTGGGGAAGGAGGCTGGATGGGGGAAGGAGGCTGGATTTGGACTGCAATTTCAGAGGGGGGGTCTGATTGAGAGGGCGAGGGGGGCGGAGAGAAAGTTAATGCAATAGAGGGTGAGGGGGGTTGAGATGGTGATGTAGAAGTTGAAGGAGAAGGGGTATGGGAAGGAGGAGAAGGGGTCCCAGAAAGAGATGGAGAGGTGTGGTGAGAAGGGGAGTGGAAAGTGGAGTGGGCCAGGGAAGCTGAGGGGGACTGGGAAGCTGATGGGGACTGGGAAGATGAGGGGGACTGGGAAGATGAGGGGGACTGGGAAGCTGAGGGGGACTGGGAAGCTGAGTGGGACTGGGAAGGGGAGGGGGACTGTGAAGGGGAGGGGGAGTGAGAAGGGGAGGGGGAGTGAGAAGGGGAGGGGGACTGGGAAGGGGAAGGGGGCGGAGAGTTGTGCCGTTGTTGTTGTCCTATAATGATATTATTGACAACATTTAGTTTACATGAGAAATTACATAGTAAACACTTTGAATTATCAATGTTCTGTTCCATGTAAAATTCAGTGTTTATAAAAATAGAAAAGCAAACATGTTAAGATCCTCTTCATGTTGGCCACAGCAAACAAAATGAGTCCAAACTTTTACTTTGAAGCTCATTCCTTCATCTAGTCCATTGAGTCATAGTGATTGGTCTAGGCAACATCACCAGATCACTATTCAAGGCACCTTATTATATAGCCAGCACTGATCAAGTATTTGTGTACAGTTTCCTGGCTGGTTCTTATTTCTTGAAAACATGCACTTGTTTGGTGACAGTTTGCTACAGTCAGTACTGTTTGCCCTAACCACACACACTGTCCTATTTTCCAAAAAAGGACACTCAAGGTTGCAATTAGCCTACCACTTAGTGTAAATTGTGGGTAATTCCAAGGGGATTACAGCAGGAATATAGTTTGCAATTGGCCAGAACCATGTGCACTGCAGGGGAGGCAGATATAACATGTGCAGAGAGAGTTAGATTTGGGTGGCTTATTTTATTCTGTGCTGGGTAAATACAGGCTGCTTTATTTTAACACTGCAAATTATTTTGCAGATTGAACACACCCCACCCAAATCTTACTCTCTCTGCACATGTTACATATGCTTCCCCTGCAGTGCACATGGTTTAGCCCAATTGTTCACTAAATTCCTGCTGCAATCAACTTGGAATTTCCCCCATTAGCACAATTTATGCTAATAATCTTATGTAATGTAACTTACTTCGTGTATGCATAGTTCGGATTTGCTGGCGGATCTCCGCCAACAGATCGGGAGTCCTCCTGCGGAGATCACTCCACCTCCTCTCAAGTTGTATGATTGTCCGCCTGCTGCGGACGCGAGTCCGCAGCAGGCGGCGGACCTCCGCGTAGGCCTCGCGCTTCACCCGATTGGGGATGAAGCGCCCAACGCGGCCTACGCGGCGGTCCATCACCGCAACCAGCACGCGGAGCTCCCGCCTGGTGAACGGTGCTGCACGCATCATGGCAATGGCGTTTTCCTTATTTGGGCATATATTTATAGTGTCTGTTAGCATGTGATTGGTCCAAAATCTATGTTGTCATTTCTAATAACTTTATTAATCTTTGCAATGCTGTGAAGAGCAGAGTGTTATTTCGCACGAGCGGAAATACGCATTCGCAGAAGCAAATGTTTATCATAAACAAAATTTAAATAAAAACACAGACACAGAGACACAGTTTATTTAAAATTACTATACATATCTGTGTACTCACCACAGTTCGTGTGATCATTCAGCTGGACAGTCACAAAGTGGGAAACATTGAGTATCATTTGTTTGTGTGTTTGTTTACATAATCAGGATTTGAGGATATAAAACAAATAAGGACACTATTTAGCAACATTACATTATTTGGTTTTCTAACTAAACATTGTAAACTTAACGTGTTTGCGGAATTTGACGCCAACAAAAATTACCCATTCCAACACAACAAAAGCCTTACACAATCACTTTACAATATCATACAAAATGTCATCATTGTTAAAAAAACATAAGCATACTGTGTTTTAAAATTTATAAAACTAGAAAATATCAAAACACTATACCTGAAATATTCGGCAACAATCCTTGCCCTCACTTGGCTCCCCCTCCGTGTAACACTCCCCCCACCGAAATGTCGAACAACCCCTGGCTCCTCATCAGGCAATTCCTCTGCCTGAGGAAGCTCTACACTACTCCTTACCGCGATATTATGTAGTATTGCGCACAGGACCACTATTTTACTTGCCATCTCCGGCGAATACATGATGTCGCCACCAGTGCGGTGGAGCACACGAAACCGCCCTTTAAGGACACCAATTGTGCGCTCCACCAGCTGCCTAGTGGCAGTAAGCGCGGAGTTAAATGCCATCTGTGGTCCTGGCCTGGGATTACGGTAAGGAGTCATGAGCCAGGGGGTGCAAGGATATCCACGGTCTCCTGTTGGAAGAGAAGGCAAAATTTTGTAATATTAAATTTGTCAAGTTACTGTTTTTAGTAACAAATATTTGAGCAACAACTCACCCAATAACCACATGTCTGCTCGTTGACTTGATCTTAATCTCTGCCATATCCCTGATTGTCTAATGACATATGCATCATGTGAACTTCCAGTAAATTTTGCATTCAGGGAAAGGATCTGGAGGGATGGCCCACAAACAACCATTACATTCAGAGAATGAAACAGTTTCCTGTTTCTATAAATTTCTTCATTATGTCTTGGTGGCTGAATAGCAACATGTGTGCCATCCACAACCCCAATAACATGTGGGAAGCGACTACCACCTTCCTCAAATTGCCGCTTCACCACATCTAGGGCACCAACATCCAAAGGCATATCAATGAATTGCTTCACCCGCTTTAGGAAAGCCTGGCAGACACGCCGCAGGACCTTACTGAACTGGCCCTGCGACATGCCAACCAGGTCTCCCACAACATGCTGATATGAGGCTGTAGGCAAAAAATGTAACACTGCAAGGAATTGTGTCAATGGTGGTATTGCTGTAGGATACCGAATTTCAGACTCCAGATCACTCTCTATTATGGAGAGAGTGTCTAGGATTAGATGTGGTGGCAGCCTGTATCTACGCACCACCACATCATCTGGCATACCAAAAAGTAGGACACGGGTTCGGAAAATTGGTGGCCTAGCACGCCTCCGTTGCCTTGGTTGATGAGGAGCCGGCTGTGGTTGTGGGGCTGGCGGTTGGGGTGGGAGTGCTGGCGTGGGTTGGGGAGGTAGGGCTTCTGCAGCAATAAATATTGACATAACACACTTTTTTTAAAAAGAAAAAAAACGAGGTGAAAAATACAAAAACAACTTCTAAAAAATATTCAAACAATAAATGTTGTAAAAAATGTTGTGGAAACTTACTGCAGGAGCGTACATTTTTTCTGTGTGGAATTCATGGCCAAAATGTGAAATTAATAAAAAGAAAAATTTTAAAAATATGTTATTTTTACAAATAAAAAAAAAACCATTTCTGAGCATCAAATACATCACAAACACCAATTAAAAAAACAAACAAAAATAAATAAAACATTTAGTAGCTAGTCCAGGAAACACAAACACTACTTTGCAGATCAATCCTGGGAAACAAAAATTCTATTTTAGACAAAATGGAAAACAAACAGAATCACCACACTTTTAAGAAACACAAACAGCAAACCAAAACACAGGCCAAGGGCACTTACCTGCTCCAAAAAAAAGAAAGACTTGGTGTTCAGTAGCACACCCAGAAAATAAATGAAACCAGGGATATTTCTCACAAAAGCAAACACCTACAAGAGAACACAAATGACAGTCAAAAAACAGCATACAGACCATTAAAACTAAACAGGCACCAACACAGGCCAAGGGCACTTACCTGCTCCAAAAAAAAGAAAGACTTGGGGTTCAGTAGCACACCCAGAAAATAAATGAAACCAGGGATATTTCTCCCAAAAGCAAACACCTACAAGAGAACACAAATGACAGTCAAAAAACAGCATACAGACCATTAAAACTAAACAGGCACCAACACAGGCCAAGGGCACTTACCTGCTCCAAAAAAAAGAAAGACTTGGGGTTCAGTAGCACACCCAGAAAATAAATGAAACCAGGGATATTTCTCCCAAAAGCAAACACCTACAAGAGAACACAAATGACAGTCAAAAAACAGCATACAGACCATTAAAACTAAACAGGCACCAACACAGGCCAAGGGCACTTACCTGCTCCAAAAAAAAGAAAGACTTGGTGTTCAGTAGCACACCCAGAAAATAAATGAAACCAGGGATATTTCTCCCAAAAGCAAACACCTACAAGAGAACACAAATGACAGTCAAAACAAAGAAGCACAGGTTTATTTTCACAAATGGACTAGCAAAATAGTTATTTTTAAAAAATATTTAAAACCTAAAAAATTAAAATAAAAATTTTGACAAAACTCCAAAAAAACAACAACCAAGAATACTCACAAACGAAAAAACGCATAACAAATGCAACACTGTCTAGATTCAAAACGCAAACAAAATGACAAAGGTATGCTAGACAATTACTCACTCTGCAAATTCCACAAGCACCTTCACGCACAAGCCAACAAACAACTGAAACTCCAAACTACCTACACTCACAGCGTGCAAAGTAGGCCCTTAAATAAGCAGTGCAATCATTAACCAGAATAACAGTGTACAGCTGTGTGAGTTAACGATTCGCACGTAGGTATATAAGCACACACCTGGCCGTACACACTTCATCACAAACATGGCTTCTCGTGAGCAAATCGCAGCAGAGATGGACCGCATTGCAGAGCAGGAGATGGCATTGCGCAAAAGACGCATAGATTGCCAACGCCGCATGCTGGAATACGCCTCTGCGGATGTTGAAGAGGCAGGACCTAGTACTCTGCAAATGTCTGCTTCTGAACCACAACAATTGACTGGGGATACTCTGCCACACACACAAAGTGACCAAACTGAGGGAGAATTGGCTTTAGCCACACAAACACAACAGACAGAAGCTGCTAGTGAGGAGGAAGATGGTGATGAACAACAAGAAACCTCACAGGCTACCTCCAGACGGAAGAAAAGACAGCCTGCATTCACTAAGAGGGAGTTGCGTGTCTTGGTCACGCAGGCCATGTCCAAAATCCATAGAGGGCCAAAAAACATGGGGGCTGCTTCAAAAGAACGAATCTGGAGAGACATCACAAAATCTGTGAATGAAGTTGGCTCTGTCGTCAGAACATCACAGGAAGTGAGACGACGGTAAGTGCATATTGACAGTCCTTTTTGTGTGCTAAGTTGACTAAAAAATGTAGTTACATGTGATGTTATGTCTAGCAAACACAAGCAGAACACGTGTCCTATATATTAGCTTAGACAAATAATAAGACTCTACTTTGTCCCTCTTTCACAATACATATGTAGGTGGGCCGACTTCAAATCCCGCCTGAAGGCAAAGAGGGCTGCGGAGTGGAATGCCTCAAGGGCTACAGGTGGAGGAGCACCTGTCGCTGTGGAGTATACTGACTTGGAGGAGATGGCGATGCCCTGTGTCAGTTATGAGGAGGGCCAAGGGGTGTCTCATATGGACACGGACCTGCCTGAGATCCTGACGGGACATGACTTGGAAGGTAAGTTTACACATTTAGTTGTCTGTAATTTTGACAGTATTTATAATAATAAACTAATTTTGTATCCTACTTTTTTCCCACACATTCTTCTATTTGCTTGCCACAAAACACAGCACAGGGGGGTGATCCGTTTGAGTCACAGGACGGTTATGTGGTTGAGGCTGAGGTGGAGGGACCTAGTGAGTCTGCCAGTGTGGGCCCACAAATCCCACCTCTGCAGGTTCCTTCTGGCCCCCCCACCCAACCCTCTGCTATCCCGGAGATCCTGCTTGAAATCGCTAGGTATGGTGAGAGCCTAAATCGGTTTCAAGACGGGGTCATCCGGGAGGTAAGCCAGATAGCTGTCCGGCTCACTGAGCACCGAACCTGTGTTGAGCAAGGTGTTGCTCAACTCTGCCAAGGTCTGGCAGAGATCAGGCAGGGCCAAGAACAACTTGCCTCCTCATTCCAAACCCTTGCAAATAACATCTTGCAAGGGCTCCAGGCCATCGCTGTCTCCCTTGCCCACAGTGGCAGAGAGCCACCCACATCGGCTCCCTCCCCTGCCCCTGCCCAGGAAGAACAGCCCACTGGGCAGGCCCAACGAAGGTCGCTCCGCAGACCTTCCAAAGAAGAACAGCCTCAGGCGGGGAGAAAAAGAAGAAAATGATGTCTCTCCAGATGGGCAGCACCCATGTTTTTGATGTTGCCTCTCTGTATTTTTGGAGTTGGCTTGTGTGACCAGAATGGATAACTCCCTCTTAGTGAAATGTATTTTTTCTGTTTGGATGTATTGTAGCCTGTGAGTTTATGTGTATAAACACCAGAGCCATCTTCCTCTTACTAGTGTGCTATGTATTGTTGTGTTTGTGTGGTGGATCCTAATTCTTTCTCATTTGGTTGAAAATGTGTGTGTGGCAGGGTGTGTCATGTTTTATTTATGCTTTAAATATATACTTTTGCCAGAAGCAGACTTTTGCAGAGTACTGAGTTCTGCTATCTAATGATTGGCAGTGCCATCTGCTTGCTGCTTGGTCCATCTCTGCCTGTGCGACTCATGTGGAGCCATGTTTAAATGTTGTCCAAAAATTATATAGTAATAAAAAAATGATTACAAAAATTTGAGCAGTTTCTTCCAGGTAATGCAGTTCCAGAAAGATTAGGTCAGCATATAGACACTTGTAGACCAATCTGCTAATTCTCCTTAAAAATTGAAAAAAAAAAAAAAAAAAAAGGTATGCTTTGCACCACACTTTAATGTCCATATTAAGTAAACAGACACGACGCTTTTTATAAATATCTAGGGTCAACAGGACATCATTTCAAACATTGTCAGATATTATAATCAAATATTATTGTGACTTTTAAGGCTAAATTAAAGTGTATGCTGCATTATGTTGGTGTTGGTTTATTTTTAAACAATTATGCAGATTTCAAACACTTTCACAAAAATTTTCATTTGCTTGTATTTGGGAGTCTTACACACATTAAAACAATTTTTAAAAGGCTTACACAACAATTTCCAAAAAAACAAAAACCCTTATTTGGCAGTGTGTGAGATTTCTATGTGAGTAGACTAAACATGTAATGTGTGTTCAGACAATTGCTGGTTGGTAACTTTCATCTGCTCATTAATTAACAAGTAATTGGACATCAGATGAATGTGATATCCAATTAACTGCTAATTACTGCATACACACTTGTACCAGTACTTCGCAAATGTAGAGTAACTGCAGACCTACTCTGCTGCTGCGTGAATGTTGCTACGGTTTCCTATGTTAGTTTTAACAGCGACAATGTTTATTTGCTAAAAACACGCCCATTGCGAGTTGCATACTCCCACACTGTACGCCCACTTTCACGCCCATGTCGGAGCATTGCGAAGTCGCGCCTCCGCAACGCCCACGCCACTCCTCGTTTTCGGTTGCCAGTTACGGCTTTTTTTTTTTAAAAGTAATTTTGCACAGTTGTCGTACGTATGTACTCGCGCATGCGTAATCACGCATTTGCGCATGCGCAGATACTTACATTTCGTAAATTTGCGATGCGATGACTCTTAGCGAACAACTCGGAATGAGGGCCATTGTCATTATGTTCTCCTTAAAGCGGCAATTGTTTACAAGACAAACCCAACCTGTAAGTGTCAGTGATTGCCCCTTTATGCACCTCAGGTGATCTCGGACGCCATTACTTTCCACCATAGGTGTATGAGGACACATCTGTAGATAGAAATTGCCACTGAGACTCCAGAAGGGCTGAATGAGCCCCAAGAGTGTAATGAATGCCATATTACTGCAGGCACCCTTCATGGGGTAACAAGGGAGGCAGTTACGGTGCATACCAAACTCAACCAGTAGTACATGTGTCTTAAGAAAGGAAGATTTAGAGTTCGAGTCTACTAAAGATATACGGTAACATAGTAATGAGGTCATGAATAGATTAAGTATTATCTATTTCATTATTTTGAATTACAGTTGTTAATTTGTTACTTTCTTCTTCTTCCAAAATCAAATATAGTGATTTGTTTTTTTTTAAGAGACTCATTTAAATCAGTTTACACAATGTCACGTTGGATTTGTAGTTAATTAATGGTAGATTAATCCGAAGGAACATCATAGTAGAAGATTATGATTTTACATAGTCGTGTGCTCAGGGGCAAAGCCAGAACTTTTTGGGCCCCATAGCAGCATTTTGAAGGGGCCCCTGTCTCAATATTCCTAGAGAGACACTTCTCCGCAGCAGTTGTTAATGTTATGCCCTATAATAGCGCCTTAGTTTATTTTATGTCACATTGTAGTGCTGCCAGTACACATTATGTCACACAGTACCTTCAATTCCCATAATGATATACAGTGTGGCCCCTCTCAGCTTTGGGCCCCATAGCAGCTGCACTCCCTGCACCTATGGTAGTGACACCCCTGTATATAACACATGTAACTGTGACAGGGAAGGTGGCCCCTCTCAGCTCTGGCCCCATAGCAGCTGCACTGCCTGCACCTATGGTAGCTACACCCTTTATATAACACATGTAACGGTGACAGGGAAGGTGGCCCCTCTCAGCTCTGGGCCCCATAGCAGCTGTACTCCCTGCACCTATGGTAGCTACACCCTGTATATAACACATGTAATTGTGACAGGGAAGGTGGCCCCTCTCAGCTCTGAGCCCCATAGAAGCTGCACTCCCTGCACCTATGGTAGCTACACCCTGTATATAACACATGTAACTGTGACAGGGAAGGTGGCCTCCTTCAGCTCTGGCCCCATAGCAGCTGCACTGCCTGCACCTATGATAGCTACACCCTGTATATAACACATGTAATTGTGACAGGGAAGGTGGCCCCTCTCAGCTCTGGGCCCATAGCAGCTGCACTCCCTGCACCTATGGTAGCTACACCCTGTATATAACACATGTAACTGTGACAGGGAAGGTGGCCCCTCTCAGCTCTGGGCCCATAGCAGCTGCACTCCCTGCACCTATGGTAGCTACACCCTGTATATAACACATGTAACTGCGACAGGGAAGGTGGCCCCTCTCAGCTCTGGGCCCCATAGCAGCTGCACTCCCTGCACCTATGGTAGCGATGCCCCTATATATAACACATGTAACTGTGACAGGGAAGGTGGCCCTTCTCAGCTCTGGGCCCCATAGCAGCAGCACTCCCTGCACCTATGGTAGCTACACCCCTGTATATAACTGTGACAAGGAAGGTGGCCCCTCTCAGCTCTGGGCCCCATATCAGCTGTACTCTGTGTACCTATGATAGCTACACCCTGTATATAACACATGTAACTGACAGGGAAGGTGGACCCTCTCAGCTCTGGGCCCCATAGCAGCTGCACTCCCTGCACCTATGGTAGCTACACCCTGTATATAACACATGTAACTGTGGCAGGGAAGGTGGCCCCTCTCAGCTCTGGGCCCCATATCAGCTGCACTCCCTGCACCTATGGTAGCTACACCCTGTATATAACACATGTAACTGTGACAGGGAAGGTGCCCCTCCCAGCTCTGGGCCCATAGCAGCTGCACTCCCTGCACCTATGGTAGCTACACCCTGTATATAACACATGTAACTGTGACAGGGAAGGTGGCTCCTCTCAGCTCTGGCCCCATAGCAGCTGCGCTCCCTGCACCTATGGTAGCTACACCCTGTATATAACACATGTAACTGTGACAGGGAAGGTGACCCCTCTCAGCTCTGGCCCCATAGCAGCTGCACTCCCTGCACCTATGGTAGCTACACCCTGTATATAACACATGTAACTGTGACAGGGAAGGTGACCCCTCTCAGCTCTGGGCCCCATTGCAGCTGCACTCCCTGCACCTATGGTAGCTACACCCTGTATATAACACATGTAACTGTGACAGGGAAGGTGGCCCCTCTCAGCTCTGAGACCCATAGCAGCTGCACTGCCTGCACCTATGGTAGCTACATTCTGTATATAACACATGTAACTGTGACAGGGAAGGTGGCCCCTCTCAGCTCTGGCCCCATAGCAGCTGTACTCCCTGCACCTATGGTAGCTACACCCCTGTATATAACACATGTAACTGTGACAGGGAAGGTGGCCCCTCACAGCTCTGGGCCCCATAGCAGCTGCACTGTCTGCACCTATGGTAGCTACACCCCTGTATATAACACATGTAACTGTGACAGGGAAGGTGGCCCCTCTCAGCTCTGGGCCCCATAACAGCTGCACTCCCTGCACCTATGGTAGCTACACCCTGTATATAACACATGTAACTGTGACAGGAAAGGTGGCTCCTCTCAGCTCTGGGCCCCATAGCAGCTGCACTGCCTGTACCTATGGTAGCTACACCCTGTATATAACACATGTAACTGTGACAGGGAAGGTGGCCCCTTACAGCTCTGGGCCCCATAGCAGCTGCACTCCCTGCACCTATGGTAGCTACACCCTGTATATAACACATGTAACTGTGACAGGGAAGGTGGCCCCTCTCAGCTCTGGGTCCCATAGCACCTGCACTGCCTGCACCTATGGTAGCTATACCCCTGTATATAACACATGTAACTGTGACAGGGAAGGTGGCCCCTCTCAGCTCTGGCCCCATAGCAGCTGCGCTCCCTGTACCTATGGTAGCTACACCCTGTATATAACACATGTAACTGTGACAGGGAAGGTGACCCCTCTCAGCTCTGGCCCCATAGCAGCTGCACTCCCTGCACCTATGGAAGCTACA